>NW_012112808.1:8172272-8255346 GCF_000951035.1 Colobus angolensis palliatus | reverse complement strand
CACACACACACACACACACACACACACACACACACACATATTTGGGCCTGGGACTTTGCACTACTCTGAGCCCCTTGCAGCCCCCTCCCTCCTCTGGCTTTGGGAATGATGGGGAAGTCATCTCAAATTGATTAGTGTACTAGTACTAGTACTCGTTTTCGTTTTGGTTTTAATTTTATTTCCGCCACCATTAATAATAAAATAGAGAATAAAAGTTTATCGTGGCAAGGTGTTTAGGATATAGTTGTCTCTACCTCCCCACTCCCTAGGCAGCGGCCGGGGAAGAGTGGGATCAGTACCCCAGCTGGCTGGGAGTGTCAAGGTGAGCGTCCAGCACGGTGCTGGGCGCCTGGCAGGAAGACACAAGGCCAAGGCGGAACTGATTCATGTGTGTCCCGTTCTTGGCCAGGTCCTCAATCCTTCTCTCAGGAAATCTTCACAACGTTTAATAGCCAACCACTCTCGGAATAGTGGGGGTGATTTCGGTGATGCGAGAGGGGCACGGTCCAAATCCTGTCTCCTACAGCCAGGCCCAGCCACCAGAACTCATTCCTCTCCGAGAGGCGACAGAAGGGGCAGGAGGCAAAAGGATTCCGGCCTGCTGCTATGAGGCGCATAGATCCGGCGCCCTCCGGTCCCCAAGGGCGACCAACGGGAGGCCAAATGCATAGCTTCAGCTCTAGGCCTGAAGGACAAGTTCCTTTCTCCTTGGCGGTGGAATCCGGCACCACTCTGTCCGGGGTGGCCTGGCCTCGTCTTTCTCCCAGTACCTGCAGCTTCAGGAAGTCTCGGTTAAACCACAAAATGGTCATTTCTCCTTCATTTAAATGAGGTTTTGCACAGTCCTGAATTATTTGCCCCTGAGATTGAACATCGACAATTTCTCTGTTTCTACCCAGCACCAGAGCAGTTGTGAACTCCCCAACCTGTGCAACTAACCGTGTCCGGTAGCCATGCGGTGAGGCCCAGGAGGAGGAAACTCGTGGTCCTGAACCTGAACTGATTTGAGGGTGTCAGGACCTGAGAGTTCTGAGGTTGAGCCCAGTAAGCACCAAAGGCATTGGGCTGAATGTGCTAGACCAGGAAGAGGGCATAGGGGAGAGAGTAGGAACAGCAGAGATTTCTGAGACTCCCAGCTCTCCCCTGGAGGGGAGAACTCTCTTCCCCTCCCTCCCGCCCACCCCAAGGGTCTAGCTCTCCTTAGCCACCCAGAGTTGAATATGGCGCCAGCGCGGTGACAGTGGCTGAGGAGCACATGGACCCTATCAGCCCAGCCTGGGGAGCCTTGGCTGAGGAGGCCGCGACCCCTTTCCCTCCACTGCAGGGCCAGAGAGCATCCCTGGCTCCTAATCCACCCGTCTAAATGTATCTGTTAAGAGAGACTGACTCAGGCTCTCTAGAGAGAGCACGCGGTGGGGCCACAGGCAAGAATTACCTCCGGAAAAAGAAAAATCAGGTTTAAAAGAAGTGAACTCTTCCTCTCCAGCGGCATGAACACAGTGCAGTCTCTGTCTCTGGGAGGTCCTGGAGACCTGGAGGAGGTTTGAGGGTCAGCGCACTGGCAGGAGGATGCGAGAGTGGGAGCAGAGGAACCTGTGTAGAACATCAGGCCTGTCCATGACAGCGTAGGTAGGTTTGGAGTAAGGAACGGGGAAAGGGAATGGTTTGGATTAAAGTGGGCACGCCAGAGCCAGGAGTTACGGGAAGGCAGCGAAGAGAGGACTAAGCATGCACAGTTTGCCCGGGACTCCGGGGGTGCGGGGAGTGGGGACGCACGCTGCCCAGTGCTCTCCATTGCGGAATCTGCTAGCCTCTGATCTAGACCTTCGTCGGGCGCGGGATACCAAGAAAGGTTGATTTCCAGACCTTGGAGTCTCTGAGATAAAGGAACGCCACATCCCTGCCTCAATCCGGTGCATACTCGTGATCCGGAAAAGCAGCTAAAGCCGCTTCTTCCCCCCAGTAGGTGTGGAGTCAATAGGCACACTCAAAGACGAGGAAATAAAGCCGGCTGTGACACTGTGAGAGCTGGTTAGCCCAACTACCCTTTCAGGGGAACGTCCACCCCACCTCTGCTGCCGAGCTTGGAAAACTGGCGAGAAGTCGCAGTCCGGGACAAAACTCCGCCCCCGTCCCCGTGAAGGCCGCCCTTGGCTGGGGGCGACTGTAGAAGAGTGAGTCTGGGGATTGTGCACGATGAGAGGGGGTGGTTCTCTGGGGTAGCAGAGTCCGCGGACCCTTGTCTCAATCCCGGCCCCTTTCCCGCAGCCAGCTGTGCGCGATCGGGACCACACAGTCCTCGCTGCAGCCTTCTGCACGATCGGGCATAGAGAAAACCTTACAGTTTGTCGCCCCCTGTCGTCCCCCGGCTGGGCATCGCGGGTTCCCGAGCGGCAGGCTAGGCTTGGGGAGAAGTGGCCCTAAGATGAGATTGCAGAAGGAAAAGAAACGTCTCTCCCACCTCCCAAGGAGGCAGCTTAGCCCTCTCTATGGCCCGGGGACAGCTACTAGTCAGCGCTGAGCGCACAGAGGTAAAGAGCTCGCGGATTCTGCGTTTTTACTTGGCTGGGTTTGGCACCGTATTTCAACTTGCTCTGGGCGCGGAGTGCAACAAAGTGCCGCTTCCAGGGTCGCGGGAGCCTGTTAGCTGAGGGCGCACTCAGAAACCTGCGGCAAAACTCTTCCTCCTGGGGCTGGACTCCTACCAGGGCAGAGAATGGACGTGAGGGTACCCCAGCGGCCTCGGGCCCTCGCCCAGTTTTTCCCAAGGCAGGGAAAGAAAGAGAGGCAAACTCTGTGCCAAAATCGGGAGTCAAAAAGGAGGCGCGAAGGGGTGCCTGTCCTTCTGGGAACTGGGGTTGGCGGCAAGGGGGTTACTGGTAAGTACTCCCTTGCTGCACGCCACCTGAGCTGTGAACTCAGCACCTGAAACTTCAGACTGCTAACCACCCAGGGGTTCGGTGACAGGGCTGCTCTTGGAGCTACAGTCGCCCCCACTCCAGGTCTCCTACGTCGCTTTGATTTTTGGTGGGAGTTAAAACAAGCAACAGGCCGGGATGTTCCCGGGGTCCATGCATTTCAAGGTCTCCAGGAGAAACCTTAAAAAGCTGATTTAAGTCCAACTTGGGCATACAGGTGCGCATTTCGGTTCTTGTGGGAAGTAGCAGAGAACAGAAAACACAGGTGGCACTCCCCGAGGGCCCCAGCCAGGCTTGGGCCTAACAACGAACGCTGGTACCCACCAGCAGCAGCCCCCAGGGGCCGCAGGGCCGGGATCCGGGGTCTTCCTCACGATGCCCTGGCCTCAGGCCTTAATAGGCCTGCTTTCCCTCCTGCATGAGTCCTGGCTCTGCTTAGGACCTGCGCTTTTACTGTGTTCTTAAGAGCACTGAGCTGTGAGTCCTGTGGTTCAAAGTCAAAGTCAAATTGAGTCTCTTAATTTTCTTCTTAAATTTGCTTTTGAAGAGAAAAAAAAAAAAAAAGCAGCTCAGGCTACAAACACACTTTATGCATCATGTACCAAGCTCCACACGTACACATGCCCACAGTTTTGCAAAAAAGATCCGCCACACCATGCTTAAAAATAATAAGAAGAAAATTGACGAAAAGAGAAATGAGGAGCTGCTAGCTGCAAAGAAACTATGGCAAGAAAAGCTGAGGCAGCTCAGGGAGCTGCAAACCCTCGCGAAACGCGAACAGCTAACAAACCAAAAGTTGGCTTGTGCGACAAAGCAAGGAAACTCCGCGGGGAGTGACTGCGGCGATGGAAGAAGGGGGGCGAGGAAGGGAAAGGAAGACTGGATTCTGAATTGGCGCCTGTGAGCGCTGCCTCGGAGCGCGAGGTCAGTGCGTCCTCCCTACGTTGTGGATCCTCAAGGACGAGGTGGGGAGTGCGTTTTGCCCAGAACCTGCCTTTCCTGACTGGGACACACAGACTCTCCAGAACCCAAATGGAAGATATTGAGGACCCTACAAGCTGGCAATGAAACAGAGCCCCCAAGAGCGAGAAATAACGTCCTTGGCTTCGCGGACCCATTCCCGCGGCTTATTTTCATTTGGCCTGCAGCTGATCAAGGCGGTCCTAAAGTTGTTTCTTTGCCTAGGTGTGCATGATGTTCGCTACCCTGGAAACGCTTATTATCTAAAATGAGTCGGGTCGGCAGTGGTGGATGGAGCACCGTTTCCGCTGACACTGGCCACTACGAACGAGTGATGTCCTTGGAAATGTATGGCGAGAGAAGGCAGGAAAACTTTTTTCGTTTTCCTAAAATGAAATGAATAAACAAGAATAGGTGAACATTTTCAATGTGATTAACAAAACGCTGAAAGACGAGTGCCCCTCAATTCTGTTCAGAGATGTAAGAAAAAAGCAAATTAGAAAACTGATTTTCTGTGAAACCTGCACTAGAAATAAATAGGGGGAAATTGAGTATTGGCAACAAAGATCTAAGATTCTTTCTACCCTGCAAAGCAGGGATCTGACTACTACATTAATAACATTTATTTTGGAGTAGAAACATTTTAAACGTGGAATTTGGCTGATAAAAATAAACTACAGAGAGTTGGTGCCCTTTGTAGGAAGAAACGGTTTCTAGAGCCTTCAGGAGGATCTGGCATTCTTGCCATTCTTGTGTGTATATCCTCACTAGCCCCAAATCGAGTTCTGCAGATTGCTATTATGTCTCTCTCTTTCCCTGGTAATGAGCATGTCAAATAAGCCTCAATTTCCTCTTATATAAAATGACTTCTACCATGCAATTAGATCTTATTTAATTTCATTTCATCAACATGAATGCCTGCAGAAATTTCCAGACATGGGTCAAAATTCCACCTTTGCCGTGAGAGCTCAAAAATGTTTAAGTGACAGTATCAAGTCTAAATGTCACTTAAAAAATGGAAATTATTTGGGAAACTTGAAATGTCCATGTGTCACATCTCCAGGGTATTTGGAAAAGGGGAGATCTAAGAGTAGCCACAGGGGTACAAAGGATAGAAATAGCATTTGTGAAGGGAGCTGAGAGGGAGGTGGTGTAAATGCCTGCAGGATTGCTCGCAAAGACAGCAGTAAGGAGGGTCTCCTGCTGTCTAGAGGATACCCCTGCAGATCTGACTAGCTCAGCTGCAATTATTGACACGTGTGAGACATCTACACTGGCCCAGCCTAATTGGAACCAGTTTGAATTGTGTTGCCTTTGAATGCAAGGGTAATGCTTTGGAAATTCTGTTCCTACATGGTATAGAACCTGAATAATGGACAAGGAAGCTGAAGGACCCATGTGGAGCCCTTTGTCTTGATTAAAGACAACGTCAAGCCAGTCCTTGTTTGCCTGGATTTGTCTAGTTTCTTATTAAATAAGATCAGTCCTCTCCAATCTTCAGCACACACCCACACAAAATCATAATTCAAGCCCTGAAAATGAGATAGGTAGAAGGTTTGCACAAAGGAACACTAACACCTGCAGGTGTTAAAGCCAAAGTACTGCCCCCATCTTCAGTATCCACTTCTTCCGTTATTAAAATTATGATTAGAATTAGATGCTAAGGCTTTTATGTTTTATATCCAGCATACTATTTAGAAACACTGCTATTTTGGAATAAAGGCTTTGTTACAGGGTTGTGTAAACTCAGAAGTCTTGAAGTCCTCTATAATTGAATATTCTCACGAAAGTAGGTTCTCCTTCACATTCGTTTAATTTCTCATATGTATGTCACTGTTATTTCTACCCACCACGGCATAAATCATTTTCCTTGTTAGAAATCAAGTGTCTTTTATGACGAGCTTTCTTTAAGGCACAAATGGATAATTTTTACTTGTGAGTAACTTTTTACTGTCTGCCTAGCCAATCACTTTTAACTAATTATTGTTCTATATATGTTTGTCTCTAATTGCTATGACATCCCAGTGCTTGCTACATATACATACATACATATATACACACACACCAAAAAAAATACACACACACACATATAATATGTCCGCAGCTTGGTGATGGTTTTAATTTTCTTCTCCCTCCCCCTTGTGTACGGGCTATGAAGTTTTATTGAAGACCCGTAATGCCTCCGGTTTTGATTTAGTGTTTTGGAGTTTGTGATCTCATTGCCTGGCATGGAAAATATTAGACAGGGTCTGTAGATTGCATGCAGGAAAAGACCCGCATCACCACCGTGGGTGAGTGCTTCTCCCCAGTCCTGCAATAAGCCAACCGAACAGCCATCTAGAGTTGATGTTCTGTTCTGTGCCGTTGAATAGACACCACTTCAACCAGTCCTGCTTTCGTAAAGGGTTCTTTAGGAAGCACTGAATCTCAACTGGTGCTGCATATTTAACTCACCAGAGGGAGACTTAGAAGGTCCTGATGCCTGGGCCCCATCCCCAGAGATTCCGGTTGAATTTTTCTGGGCTGTGGCCTGGACACTAGGATTTTTAAGAGCTGCCCAGATGATTCTAATGCGCATTAAAGTTTGAGAATCTTTGCTTTAGGAGAAACTGGGAAGAGAAGGGCTGGTGTAACATGATACTTCTTGCTTCACAAGTGTTTTCCTGGATGCCAGAGGAAAGGCTGGCGGCTCACTGGTCTCACCTCTGGGAACACCTTACAGTGGCTCACAAAAACTTACTTAAATCCATGTCTAAAACAGCCTTCCGGGGCATTTTCACACTATATCACTTTGACTTCTCCTGGAAACAGCTGAAAAGGGAGAACACTGCCTTCCCAGGCTGGGTTAGCTGCCTGAGGTTTGTCGTCTTTAAAGATTCCTTTGTCTTCCTGCCCTCACACAGGTGACCCCAGCCTCCTGTTTAGGTGTAAGCATCTGTACAGCTTCACTGTACAGTAAGCTGGAGGAGGTGGGGAGCAGCAGACAGTCAGTGACTGACCTAGCCACTCGGGCTGACAGATCAACTTTGGGAGAGGTGGCAATGAATCGTAAATGCTACGCAATGGGAGAATCGGAATGATTTCACTGTCCGAGGAGATGGGAGTTGAACTCGACTCTTAGCACTGTTAAATGACACTTAAATAGCACAGTTCTCTAGATATGTAAAGTCACAGGGCAATCATAACTCTCAAGCTTCTGATACTATCTGAGAAATATAGAATCTTCTGAAGCGCCCAGTGTAGTTTGTATCTTTATGACTAGTGGGATTGCTAACATTATTTCGTTGCCATGCAGCTTAGAACGGGGGTGACTTTTGCACACTGGCTAGGGACTACTGTATTGCAGATCTAAGCATTGCTTTTATCCAGACCCAGACTTGTGGTCCTGATAGAACACTTCACTTATCCTCTTCCAAGTCTCAGAAATCATATAAAAGACAGCTCCTTTTTATTCTCACTAGCCTCACCTTGGTAATAAATGTTAAAATCTAAACTGCTTTAGTTGATTTGACTTTTATTGTTTTGTAAGGTTATTCTAAAATACAAACCGCATTTCATTTTTTAAACAAGTTCCAAAAAAATCTGGAAGTAACTGCATCACTGTAGGACCTTTATGTCCTCAAAACGTACGTAAAAGTACAGCATTGGAAGCAATGGTTTTTCAGATTCTTTTTCGCTATAAAATGTTGTTACTAAGTCACTATTAAGACTAAAAGAGCAAATACACAAATTCTTGAGGGGCTTTGGGTCTTGTTTATCTTTTAAAATCTTACATGGACACCTCTTGAGAAGATCTTGAAATGCATATTTTAGAAACCTCATCAGTTTTTTTTAAAGTATCTTGTAAAATATTCTTTACATTCATCTACTTTAGTAAAATTAACTGTGTGTTATATGATGATGTTAAAATAGTTTAAAGGTACATGAAAATTAATAATAGCAACAACAGAGACCAAAATGTCCTTAAAATGACATTTAATATTTGGTATTTCTCTGCAATACTCAGAAACTTAAGGGCTATAAGGTTACTGGAAATGCAGTAACAGATGCTGAACGAGGGTGCAGGACTGTAGATTTTATGAATAGGTATGCTGAGAAAATAAGTTTTGACAAGGTTTCTAGGCATTTCAACATTGGCAAAGTAGATAATTGAATTAACATCCGTCAGACTGGGAAATGCTCTACATTTGGAATATCGCTTTTTGACAGGCCAACAAGGCAAGAGGTTTGCTCCCCTGTAATGGGTACCCTATAACAGTACTGTCCATTTCATTTTGCATAATAACACCTCTGGCTGAGCCCAAATTCTGTGTGGTTTAATCTCTGTTATGCAATTTTGTTATCCAAAATATAACCCACTTCGTTTTGCAAGGGGCTGGTCATTTCATGTGCGGGACATGTGTTCATGTCTGTGATGTCAGCCAACTGATTTGGGCAGAGTGAATCAGGTACTTTCGTCTTACTTTCTCTTTAAACTGGGGTGTAAGTAACTGTGGAAGAGGAGCTGTGGAATTGGCTGGGGCTTGGCATTCAGAAGAACTTTAATTTGGACGAATAGCTTTAGGCAGGGTTTGATGGCATTTTGTTACGACTCAGGCTTGGGGTTCTTCTGCCATTTTAGGCTGTACTCACCTGCCCTTCATTACAGAGGGAGTGAGGATTTAATTAACGACCCTCTGTTCTCATTGTGCCTTCAGAGCTTCTCTTTGCAGTTCTAGTATTTAGGCTGCTAGGAAGGTTGAAGAAATTTGTGATCAGACACAATTAAAGCTACTACCCATGGCGAGTGCCTCTGCGCACGCGCGTGTGTGTGTGTGTGTGTGTGTGTGTGTGTCTGTATATTTCATTGTCGAGTAAGCACACAGAGGGTCTACACATTCCCTTTAAGGCTCAGTATTTGTAGGTCAAAAAATGTGTACGCACCTCAAACTCAGAAAATCACCTGGCTACAGAGGAGCACAATATTGACAAGTCTAGGCATTTTTTAGCTCAAAAGTCCTCAGGCTGAAATCCACGTTCTGAATTCCACCTCCTGAGGTTTAATCTCATGGATCTCGTGGACCTCAGTGTTCTCATCTATAGGATAGGGTCATGGCCAGGGCCAAATGATCTAACCACAGAAAACACTTGATGACAGGAGGTGCTGAATCACTGGCCATTATTCTCATTATACTATTTTTCCATACTTTTTTTGAGACAAGGTCTTGCTCTGTCAGGCAGGATGAAGTGCAGTGGCACAAACACAGCTCACTACAGCCTCGACCTCCTGGGATCAAGCCACCCTCACACTTCAGCCTCCTGAGTAACTGGGACTACAGGTGCACAGCACCACATCTGGCTAATTTTTTAAATTTTTTGTCTCACTATGCTGCCCAGGCTGGTCTTGAACTCCTAGCCTCAAGAAATCCTCCTGTCTCAGCCTTTCAAAGTGCTGGAATTACAGGCATAAGACACTATGCCCTACTTATTTTTCTATACTTTTAAAAAACTAATACAGTTTAATTTGTATCTTTTTTTTTTTTTTCTGACGAAGTTTCTCTCTTGTTGCCCAGGCTGGAGTGCAATGGCAGGATCTCAGCTCATCACAACCTCCACCTCCCAGGTTCAAGTGATTCTCCTGCCTCAATCTCCCGAGTAGCTGGGATTACAGACATGCGCCACCACACCTGGCTAATTTTGTATTTTTAATAGAGACAGGGTTTCTCTATGTTGGTCAGGCTGGTCTCAAACTCCCGACCTCAGGTGATCTGCCCACCTCGGCCTCATAAAGTGCTGCGATTACAGGCATCAGCCACAGCTCCCAGCCTTTATGTCTCTTTCATAGGACATCTGTTAAACATGCTGTGGATGATTTGCCAATAGAAATATGTATAAACCAAGCCATCTTAAATTGAGTCTCGAGAAGAAAACAGCCCTATTTTTCTGAGTTTCCATTTGCTTGCCACATTCTTCCCTGGTTCAGAAGCACTTCACAGGGCTGGTTTCAAGACCCTGAAGTGACACTCACTAGGAAGACAGGGTCAGCAGCGTCTGTTGCCAATAGAAGATGAGTGATGGAGGTGGTGAGTGACAGCTATACGCTCTCCAGTTTCAGAAAGCCAAGGAAGACAGCAATCCACAGCTGGCCCGGTATTTTCCTGTAACACGGGAGAACTATGGTTCTTCCTGAGGTCCAGTCCTCTTGAAATGCTGGGCCCTGCACTATACAGGAATCACCGGCTCATTCTGGTTAAATCCACTGTAACATCAAGCTCTTCCTTTGTCAGAAAGAAGAAGATATTTTACTTCTGTGTTTACTTTTATGCTTTTTTTGTCCTGAGTGTGGTTTTTCCCCTTCCTTGTTTGCCTTCTGAACATGTTCTTTCACCAGGAGCTCCCTCAGGGAATGGGCCCAGTCCCTCACAAATCAAGCCTGGGCTTGGGATTCAGGGACTGGCTCTCTGAGCAGGCCCCTGCTTGTGACAAGGGTTCCTGACTAAGGAACAGTGAGACTTGACTCTTCCACTTATCCCAAGTTATCATTTTTCAAAAAATTCACACCTCTCTTGGGTTGCCCCCCATCTATAACTTTTCCCCATTCCCTGAAGTGCCTGATGTCTAAGATTTTAGTGAAGTGACATCTTCTATTATGAAAATGTTGTACTCTTGGGATAAGCAGGCTCCTAGTTATTCGTCCTTATTAATGCGGTAGAGTGCTGTAGGGAGCTCATGGCCTCTGTTCACCGTGAGGCTGGGCAGCTGTGTATTGTAGCAAACACTGCCCAGCTGCCCAGATCCCCCCACCAGCACTGAGACACTCATTCCCTCAAGGCTGGTGGCTCACAGCAGAGCCTCCTTCCCATTGCCCTAGGCTAAAGAGAACCATAAAACCCAAAAACACCCCCTTCCTGGGGACCACTCACTGTGGGGTACAAAAGCTTCAATGGAGGACAAGTCTGAGGACCATCCCAGCACCAGAGCTCCATGGAAGATTAGCTTGGGACTGCTTTGCTACTGCGTCATGGTCAGACTTCTCTCCTGGTCAGCCCTGCCCCTCATCCCTCACAGGTATCAATCCCAAGAACTCTTCCCAGTACACCAGCTGCCTGCCGGGAAACCCAACCCATGCCATGCCAACCATGTGGGTTTGTTATGACAGTTTCCTTGCTGCAAAGATGAACGCATGGAGATAAAATCATTGATACCCAATCACAGAGAGATAGAAGCCAGGGTGGCTCCAGCCAGCTCACAGCCTTCCTGCCCTGGCAGAAGGAATTATTCTGAGAAGGTGGGAGTTCTTGCCAAAAGGAAATGATTTAGCCTGTAGTGCTCCAAGAGCAAGGAGGGGGCAGGCTGAGCTGCAGCCGGGCCACATCAGAGTTAGATTAACATCGGGTCTCTTAGAATCTCAGCGGCAAGAGAAAGGCAACGAATATGGAGGTGGGAGGGCTCTGGGACAAATGCAGCAATTTAAGAATGTGGTCTGGCTCTGTTTCTAGCACATAGAGATTTCTGAAATGGAAAAGCAACAGAACCTTCTAGGGACCCCACAAATTAGAATTTGGGAACATAAACTATGTTGGTGGGCTCATACCAGCTCTAAAAAATAGCTTCATTGAGCAAATTAATCAAGTCATTTTGATCACAAGGAAAACCTACATCTACTGAGAAATAAATGATTTTCAGACCCTTTAGGAGGTGGTGTTAACATGTAATCCATTTGAGCAAATATAAAGTTCATTCTTTCTACAGTCGACATCCGCTGGTGAGGCAGGGCGAGAGGCAGTTTCTGCCTTTGAGGACTTTGTGTTCTGCTCACCTGCTTCCTAAACTTGGATGTGCCTCTCCTGTTAGCACTTGGCAGTGGGATGGAGGGAGTGTCTGCCACGGGAAAGCACGTCTTCCTGAAATCTCAACCTCACCTAATGATTTTGGAAAATAACATTATTTTGATATCAAAACAAGTGTAGACTCTTCATGGCACAAGATAGAAATTTTTGTCCATTTGAAGGACAGAATAGAAAACATTAAAAAATGCCGCCCTGGTTATCTAGAATCCAGGCTGAAGTCCCTTTCCAGAGTTGCAGGGCATTTGCCTCTGGGAACCAGGAGGGGGTGCTGTGGCAAAATAGTTTGAACCCCACTGTAAGTAGAGGGAACCCAAGGTAAACACACAGTTCTGAGACTGAGGAGGCCATGGGCCGCCAAAGAACACGGGGCATTTCAGGAAGGAATTGGCATCTCAGACGGACCTTGACGAATGGGTGGATTTTGACAGGCAGAAGTCCAGAGGCCAAAGAAAGGACAGGAAACATCTCCCTGGGAAAGCAAAAGTGGTGGCAGAGGTAAAGTCACAGGAAAGCAGGCTTGAGACAGTTTGGCTCAGGAAAGGAGCTGGGCGGTGTGGGATGTGGTAGCGCAGAGAGCGGGAAAGAGGGTTAAGGTTGAGTACTCGTGAGCCCAAAAGGCAGGTTAAAGTGCAGTTACTGAATTGAGGAGGGCGTCCTCCGAGGGTAGAGGCCCAAGTGGAACATTGACTTCAGCCTGAAGAGGCTTCCTGACTCACTCACTTGCATCCTGTGACCCAGGCAAGTCATCTAACCTCCGAACATCTGCTTCTCCATCTGGAAAATGAAGTCACAACAGAACCCATTTTGTGAGGATGGCCAACCATTAAATAAGATGAAAAAGATAAGGTGTTTGGCCGCATGTTCTCACTCATAGGTGGGAACTGAACAATAAGAACACTTGGACACAGCATGGGGAATATCACACATCAGGGCCTGTCACGGGGTGGGGGGAGGGGGGAGGGATAGCATTAGGAGATATACCTAACGTAAATGATGAGTTAATTTGTGCAGCACACCAACATGGCACATGTATGCATATGTAACAAACCTGCACGTTGTGCACATGTACCTTAGAACATAAAGTGTAATAAAAAAAATTTTTTTTAAGTATACAGTGTTTGGTACAATGTCAGCTACATAGCAAGTGCTCAATAAATGCTTGTTATTATAATAACATTACATAGCTATAATAGATGACAATTTTCATATAATACATAATTGTTATCATGGTTTTCAAGACTAACCATGACAGTACTGAGAAATCAAGAGAAAACCAGATGAGCTGTGGGTTCAGAATGCCAAGAGAGGAAAGATGCTCAGACAGGCGTCCTTGCTTGGCTAACAGTGAGACGATCTTAGCTATTCACTAAGGCAGAATTTCTGCAAGCCGTAGCCTGCTGGCATCCTAGATATTCCTCCCTGGAAAGCAGCAAAGTCTCATTTTTAAAATCTCTTCTGAGTTGAGTTGCACTTTCACAATGTTCTTCCTCTCTGTACTCCCATCCTAAAGCACTCAGTCTTGGAAGCAACCCCTGGAAATCAAAGCAGCCCTCAGAGGATGGCCTGAAGGGGCCAGACCGCAGAGAGAAGCAAAGGCAGGAGTCAAGGAACCCAGTCAAGGGCCCCCGTGGGCTTCAGTAGGGGAGGACTCTGGGCAGAATCACCTCTGTTTGCTTCCTTTAACTTTGACTTTCAGACACCAACTTCTCCGCCATTCTCTGTCTTCTAGGTCTCTGCCCAGCTGCTAGTAACTGGGGGTTCCCCAAAGCCAAGGGCTGGGCCGAGCCTTCAGGCTTCTTATGTGACTGTAGGGTCAGCCCTGCAGTTCAGGGAACCCCATCTTCAGCCTGCTGTGGGACCATGACCCTGCTTCCCATGGACCCCCGGCCTACCCTCCTGTCTTCTCTCACTTTCAAGCTCCATGGAAAGGACGGTACTGTTTCCTCACTCTCCTCACCTCTGGCTCAGCCAGCCTCTCTTGCTGGGGTCTTCCATTGCCGCTAGCTGTATCAGAATGTGCTCCAGCCTTCTCTGAAGTGGTCTTTGCATCATGCCTTGCCCTCCATCCCTTCTGCCTTCCTGCTGTTGAGGCTCTAATCTCCCCCAAGATCGCCCAAATCTTGTGATTTTTTTCTCTTCCTTCACTCATGACTCCTTTCAGCCCCTGCACCCTAAAATGTAACTATTCTCAATCTCTTTAGTTTTACTTTTTCCTCTCTGGAGGACCTCTGCTGCATCCACTGCTTCAAGCCATGCTCGCAGGAATTCCAACATCACAGCCCCCTCCCCAGCTGCCACCTGTTCCCAGAGGGCTGATTCTCATTTCCAGCCACCAGCTGCACTCCTGCCCCATGACACAGGCCTTTGGGGCCCTGCTTGTCCTGTTTCACTGGTACTTTTCCTACAGTTGGAACCCCCTTCATTCTAGCTCCAGGCAACCTCTCCTATATGCCTTGATTCACCTGCTTTGCTGATTGGATTCCTGACTCCAGCATCTTCTCTCCTTCCAAATCTCTACAACACTAACAATTCTCTCCTCCTGAATCTCTACAACACTAACCATCCACCAGATGAGGCTTTCCACTTTTTATTTAAGCATCCCAACTTTTCTGGAGGCTCTCCTAGGCCTCCATCTTCCCCTAAAATGAATGAATTGAACCTGTTTCCTGTTACTTGGTTCAGATTTCTAGTGCCTCCCTCAGCACATGGCCCCTAGTCATTTTTGATAAACCTGTCTCCCCAGGAGATCGCCAGCTCCTGGCTGTGTGCTGAGTGGTGCTCAGCTCAGTGCCCAGCACCTGGAGCTGTGCCCACTGTCTTAGGCACACAGGAAATGCATGAACAGATTAATAGAACTGCAGCTCTGATGGATTCAAAGGGACTCAAAACCCTTTAATGGCACCCCACCACCTGCAGAGTAAAGTTCAGGCTCACATCTGGACAGGTAGGGCCCCCCCAGTGCTGACCCCAAGGGCCATTTTTGTCCTCCAGTGCCCTCTGCTCCCAGCAGGCCCATAATGCTCTCAGCTGCTGCCCACACTCACCCAGACATTGCTCCTGTGAGCTTTTCCTCCTGCTATTCACTGCCTGTCAGCTTCTCCTCAATCAGCACCTGTTGAAACCAAGATCCAGCTCAAGTGCTTCCCCTTCCATAATACATTTTTTAAATTGCCCCATCAAAATCATGGGCCACTGTTCCCCAGTGAGTGCTTTTTGCGGGGTGCACCTTGTTACTAGGGCTTCCTGTTACACATACTGGTACACAAGCCTTCTCCTTCCTAAACAAGCTGTATACATTTCAGACCCAGGACCATTCATGTTTTAAAATTTTTTTTTTCTGTTGAGACACAGTCTTGCTCTGTTGCCCAGGCTGCAGTGCAGTGGCATGATCTCAGTTCACTGCAAACTCTGCCTCTTGGGTTCAAGCGATTCTCCCACCTCAGCGTCCTGAGTAGTTGGGATTACAGGCACCCACCACCACTATCGTTTAATTTTTGTATTTTTAGTAGAAACAGGGTTTTCCCATTTTGGCCAGGCTGGTCTTTAACTCCTGACCTCAGGTGATCCACCCACCTCAGCTTCCCAAAGTGCTGGGATTACAGCCACTGTGTTCAACCATTTTTAAATTTTATTATTTGTAAATATGTAAGATATTCACATGATCTTAGGGCCCACACCATAGATAAAGGTCTACCTTGAGAAGTCTTCTTACTCACATCCTGCCCTGTCCTCCCTGAGGTCAGTTTTTACTCTGTTTCTTTTGTTTCCTTTTATGCAAATACATGCAAATAAAAGTACATGGTCTTTTCTCTCCCCTTCTTACCCAAAAGGCAGCACTCCAGGTACTCTTTCTGCACTTGCCTGTATTCACTGACTCCAGTGATTTTTCCATAACAGCATATGGAAAGCCTCACAGTCTCTGTTAATAGCTGTGTGGTGTTCCACTGACTGAGGTACCAAAGTGTTTTCGGCCTTTGAATTGTGTCTAGTTCTTTGCTATTTTGTGGGCACACAGGTATGCACCTGTGGGATAAATTCCAGAAGTAGGATTTCTGTGAAAATAATATATGCATTTGTAATTTTGATAACTATTCCCAAATGGTCCTCTCCAAGGGTTGTACCATCTTCTGCCCCCAACAGTCACTTTTTTCAGCCAATCTAATAGGGATGGATGGTAAGTTATTATTACATATCATTACAGTTATTACAATTACATCTGCATTTCTCCTCTTAAGAATAAGATTAAACGTCTTTTCACATGTTTAAGGCCTTTTGTAGTGGTTTTGTGAAATGTTTTTGTTTATTTTCATATTGGGTTGTTGGCCTTTTTCTCAGATTCTTGGAAATCTTCAAATATTAGAAAGATTTGCACTTGTCTGTCATATAATATGAAAATATTTTCCCCAGTTTCTCAATTGTCTTTTGATTTTGCTTATGGTGGTTTTTTTGATGTACAAGTTCTCGACTTTCAGGAGTCAGAGCAGTCTTTTCTTTTTAATGGATTCCGGATTTTGCATTACAACTAGAAAAGCTTTCCTTCCTCCATGATATAAAAAATTATTCCATGCTTCTGTCTAGTACTTTCATGGCATCATTTTCCACATTTAACCACCTGGGATTAACCTAAGTGTGTGGTGTGAGGTATGGATCTGTCTTTCTTCAGGCCACCTAGTAGAGGAACAACCCATAGAATTGTAGGTCTGAGCTTGACCATTGCCAAAGCTCTGAACCTGCTCTCTTGTCCTCTGATTCTGCCATTCTATGCCATTCCTTCTATGTTCAGTAATTGACCAGTTCTTCATTCTAAAATGTCTTTGACAATGTTATTCTCCAACCTACAACTTTCAGTACTCCTCCATCCCTACTCTGCCTCAACTATGGCCAAACATTCCACAAATGGTCCAGACTCAATGTTACCAAAAACAGAAAAGAGAAGAATTCCCATTTCTCACTTTTGAGCAACCAAGTCATTCTGCCTAGGGAGGAATCTTCACTTCCTCTGGATTACCAGGCTGACTTAAGGAGTTAGTAAAGTGGTTCAAACTAACAATGGCAATAATATTATTTAGTCTTGTAATGCACCAGACACTGTTCTAAGTATATGTATACAAAGCACTTAGCGCATGGCCTGTTATATGTGTTTTTAAAGTGTTATTGTGCATATTTCTAGCTTCGTCTTGCCTTGCTTCCCTCTATGAGGTTTCTATTTTTGATATTAGTTTATTAGCTATACCCGGAACACTTTAGAGTTAAAAAATTGTCTTCAAGTCTTTTACTAATGAAATCCTTTTTATCAATAAGGCTGTCAACATCTGAACCAAATGATCAATCTTCTTCTTTTTCTTATTTTTTCTTTTTGGAGATAAGGTGTCACTCTGTTATCCAGGCTAGAGGAGTACAGTGTTCAGTGGCACGACCATAGCTCACCGCACCTTTGAACTCCTGGACTTAAGTGATCCTCCTACCTCAACCTCCAGAATCAATGATATTACAGGTGTGAGACACCATTCCTGGTCTCCAATTATTAATCTTAATATCACAAAGAGAGAAACAACCAGACCTTATGTGTCTCTGTATGGTACAGTAGGAAGCCCCAGGCCCATGGAGTAAAACTGAATCTGATAAAAACTTTGAATCTAATCACCAGCTTACAGGAATTATAAGATAAAAGTTCTTATTAAATGACCTCATGAGGATGCAATTAGCCAAATCTGAAATGTGGGAAATTTTACAGGACAATGGCCTAAAATATTCTGTAAATAAATGGCCGTGGAAAACAGAAGGGCATGTAACACATAAAAGTAAAATTAGAAGAAATAAAAGAGACCTAAGATATAGAACAACCAGTGGAGACGGTTGACCTTGTTTGAATTCTGATTCAAACAAATCAACTGCAAAAACTCATTTATTCATCAACCACAGAAATGTGAACACTGACAAAATGTTAGAAAATATTTTTAAATTATTGTTAATTGTTTAGATGCATAGCAGTGTTCTATGTCTGTTTTTTTAAAATCTTCATCTCTTAGCGAGACGTACTGAAAGATTTTCTGTGAATAGGTGTCTGAGATTGGCTTCAACACAATCCAGCAAATGTACAAGCTGTATTCCAATACAATTCTTGCCCATGCTTATTATATCAGAAGCCATTCAAGGTCAGGAAGCAGATCCTACATTCTTCCATTGGGCCTTGAGTGTAGGTTTTCCAAGAGGCATATGTTGAATTATCTGAACACATTCACATCAACAGAAGAGCAGAGTTTGGTTGCCAAGTGTCCCTCATTTTGAGGGTTCGGTAAGTTGGGTCATCACATGAATATGACAAGATGCTAGGGGTCTGGTGAGAGTTGACCTTCTTAGTTTTTTCATGGAAAACATTGCCAAACCTATCCTCAGCACCTAGTCTCCTTCCACCAACAGAAGCCTGGGAAATGGCAGTAACAAGAGTTTCATTATTGTAACTTCCAACCCCCCTTTTGTGGAACACAGGAAAATAAAACACTATGTAGTCCACTTAAAATTGTCCTTAAGGCTTTTAGTGTTTTGTTCCCAAACACAGCTGAACTCAAATAGCTCTCTAAAGACAGGCCGGAGTTCATTGCTCTGTTTCTTTTCCTAAATGCTAACCTCCTGTTCACCTACAATTTAGAGAGCTACAATTCCTGCTTACTTAAAATACACAGATGAGGCCAGGTGTGGTGGCTCACACCTGTAATCTCAGCACTTTAAGGGGCCGAGCCAGACGGATCACTTGAGGTCAGGAGCTTGAGACCAGCCTCGCCAACATGGTGAAACCCCGTTTCTGCTAAAAATACAAAAATTAGCCGAGCATGGTGGCGTGCGTCTATAATCCCAGCTGCTCGGGAGGCTGAGGCAGGACAATCACCTGAACCTGGGAGACAGAGGTTGCAGTGAGCCAAGATCATGCCATTGCACTCCAGCCTGGGCAACAGAGTGAGACTCCATCTCAAAAGAAAAAAAAAAAGTGAAGTTTGAAGTTGAGTTTATTCATGTCATATGAAGCACAGTTTTCTAGCTTTAACTTTATCATCAAATCAGTATGGAGGACACCAATAAAATGTGTCCATCAAGGAGAACATTTTTTAGATTCAAATTGTCTTTCTTAAAGAACTGGCCTGCTTCCTCTTCAGATGCACAACTGTATACTTCATCATGCTTCCCCCACATTTTAATGTTCAACTTCAACTATTGTATTGGCTATCACTGCTGGAATAGTCATCATCCTTTTTTTACCTTGCTATTTAATTTTTTATTTTATTAGCCTTATTGACATACAACCCTACTGATACACCAATATAAAATAAAGCAGATATTTAGAACTTTTATGGAAGCCTAACATGTGTAAAGCTATCAGATGCTGTTGGATATACTTTTGAAAAATGTCAGGTTTTGATGTAATGGGAGGCAAAGTTGGGTGATGGCCTGGTAATCTGAGGGGAAGTCCTCTCACCATTCGTAATGATCTTGCATAAAACACTCTACCTATGGATACATTTTGTTTTCTCTGGAATGGGACATTGGCCATCCCGTTCCATCTGTTTTTCTCATCTCTAGTCTCAGAAATGTTGTGTGGGTGACTTTGGACAGCCAAGAGATTATCACATTATTCCTGATAACCACAAGCAGATTCTGCTCAGAAACCACAGAGTGGCTTGGAGCTCAGAGGCAGTAATGCTCTGACCATGACCTTCAGTGTCATCATTCCTAGGACTTCTTGATCCTTTGCTTCAACTGCACATGCCCCCACAGAGGCATCTGCAGCTGGCTCTTGACAGTGCAAGGAAGTCTGAGTTCTCCCACCACTGGTGGATTGTCTTGAGTCATTTCTACTCCCAAGCCAGAGCTGCCCCAGACAGAAGCACACACTGAGAAACGGCTGCCCAAGCCAGGGTGTCAACTGTATCTCATTAATAACGAACGACCCTCTAAGTGTCCCTTTCTGAAGCAGACACTGGAGCACAGAAAAAAAAAAAAAAAAAAAGTGTTGTTTAGTATTTCCAGCTGGGAATAACCTGAACTGCATTATACTCACCATTCAGGTCCTGAAAGCAGAATTGGAAGACTGAATTTCAAAAGAGGTGAAGAGGTTTCCTGTGTTAAAAAAATAATAACAATTTTAAAAAAAAGAAGATAAGTTAAAAAAAAAAAAAAAAACTATTTCCAGGGAACATTCCTTTTACGCCTAGGAATAGAAGCTGTTTCCAAGGTGAAACTCCTGAGATGAGGATAGTTTTATGACCCAGTGCTAAGCCCCTGCACGAGAGGACCTGCATCTGAAATACTGGAAAATCACAGCAGCCGCACACATAGAGCAAATAAACAATTAAAGGGGACAAAGGAGACAACGCAGTCACTTCCAAAGAAAACAGGCCCCTTTTTGATAAAACGTTCTTTACCTTACCAATTTAAGAGGAGAAAAATGCCAATTGGATGTTTAGCCCCACAAGGAGTACAAATGCAACTGAGGAGCAAACCTCAAGGTCGGGTCTTGCCTGGTTACCGAAGAAATTACAGCAGCTGCCTCACTGTCAACTATCCCACTCCACCAGGTCCACATGGCTGTAAACTGATGTGCTCCTTCTTGGCCTTGCTAGGAAGAGCTGAGGCTTGCTGAGCAACTTTTATGTGCCAGGCATCATTCCAGGCATTTCCACTTACTATCTTGCTTGAGCCTCACAACAGCCCTGGGAGGCTAAACTGACCAAGTTACCTCCATTGTACAGACTAGGAAATTGAGGGCTATAAATGACAACTCACCTCCAGCCACACAAACCAGGAAGTGCCTGAACCAAGATTTGAACCTGGCATTTGACTCCAGAGTGCACATTACTTCCCTATGCTATTCAGGGGATAAGAACGATGGGGCACAAACGCTTTGTTCTCAATTCAGGAAGATCCAACCCTCCTCTAAGATTTAATATGCAGCCCATTCAGAATTTCCCAGAAGGGATTTTTGACCAGCAGGCTACCCAGTCCCTGAAGGACTCCTGTAGCCCCAGTGGGATGCTTTGAGTGCTCACCAATACCTCCACCAGGAGGCGGCTGATGGGAGGAGAGGCAACAAAGGCAATTGGGGAATTTGACTAAGCTTGTTTTCAAAAATATTTGGTAGATGATTTGTAAGGTGAAGACCTAATAGAATTTACAGATTTTAATTATCTATCAATTTCATTTTAACTGGAGATCCCAGGTCCCATGGATGGCCTCTGGATCCACAAATCCCCTAACATTGATTGCAAATTTGTGTATCTTAAATAATCCTTTGTTTCCATTATATTGTCAAAAGGCTTGCTAAAAAAATTTCTAAAATCATTGCTATCTTTGTTATTCAAACTTGTGAATAAGTAAAAGTGTATTTTGAAATAGGCAACATAGCGTCAAATGCAATCATTTAAGGTAGCACAAGTTTTATTCTGTTTCCTACCAGGAGTCAATTTCGCACTTTAGAAAAGACATTGATCTTGAAATCAGAAGACCTCAGTTCTTATGCCAGCTCAGCCATTCACCAGCTGTGTGTCCCGAGGAAAGGCCTGTATTTCTCAGCTGGCTTGTTTTGTAGAAGGAGGATAGCAAGATTTTGCCCTGCCTGCTAAATCCAATGGTTCAGTTATGGGTTTAAAAAATATAACATTGTCTTGTGAACGAATATCAGCCCTTGAAAATGTCCATGGAGTTTAGATACAATATTTTCCTAAGCTTTGGATAATATTTCCTAAGGACAATATTTGTTCTTCAGGGAGTGATCCACCTTCCATGAAAGGTGGGCATTAAAATGAAAGGAAAGGCAGGTACTTGTCCTTATGTTGAACGTTGGGAAATACTGCTGCCTTCTCAGGCTGCAAGGACTCTGGACTCTTGAGCGGCCCAAGTGCCATGAGGTCTGTCTACAGCCGGAGGAGACCCTCACTGAGAATTCAGGGCCTGGCAGTGAACATTAAAGACTTGAGTCTCCTTCATCTTTTTATGAATTTGTCTTGCTTGGCTCCACCTCTGTTTCAGGTGATGAACCACACTGACCTTGTAGGAGGAAGGTAGAATCACAATACCTGGGCCTAACCTTGTCCAGAAATTTTTAGCCAAATATGGCAATTGCTAACAAATGCAGGCTCCTCCATCGACAGTCTCAACCCCCAGAGTAATTGTATTCATTAATGCCAATGGCTCTAAATGCCAGTGACTGCTCAAGCCCCTGTTGAAGAACCTCATCTCAGACCCTGTAACACTTTTTTGAGGCCTCTATGTGAAATAATTTATAGTCTTTGGTCTGGTGGCTTTGTATCACTGAGACTAATGACTGTTTCGATTTGAATTTCAGATGCTTAATTACAGTGGAACACTTCAACACCATTAAATTAATGCAAGCTACTAGCTTGTTCTTGATCATGGCCTGGCACACATTTATAGAAATACCATATATTTAATTCATTCCACACATTTTGCAAACCTCGGAACAAAACAGGAAAATGCCTTCCACAAATCCGCTTGTGAGCTAAGAACTCTTCCACCAGGGAAAGAGTTTGGGGCAGCATGTCTCATCTGCTAATGAGATTTTAGTGTTTTGCAGAGATCAGAGTCCCTTTTCTCGGGGAATAATGATTTTCCAATTTGGTTTTCATAAGGACTGCTTATATTACATTTTGTGAAAACTAATGAAATTACATATTTCTTGTAATCATGGTCTTATTTACACCACCATGTGACCAAGCCTATTATTTGGACTTGGCAAATGAGCAGACAGGCCATTAATCCTCCGCCTTTCGGTGTAGAAAGCAAGCTTTTTAGGTGCCACAAAATCCTGCAATGCAAGTACCTATGTTGGAAGAAAGTTAAAGGCAACATCAGGCCCCTGTAAGATAATATTCCTTGGGAATGGATGTTAAGAGTTAGTTTGTGTCTTTACAACATCAGTCACATGGGTATTGTTTGCATCTGACAGTTTTTCTTTCAAGATTAATGTGCTTATGAAAACCTTGTGCGTTACTCTACGAGGCAAGCTTGAAATCCATCAGCATTACCATCGGAATGACACAATGCTGGGAGAGCAAACCAAATGACAAACAGAATCTGGTTTTCAGAGGCCAGTGTGTGTTGAAGAGAAATGATCTGAAGCCAAATTTGGCCTCCTTCCAGAAATTCCTCTTGCTACACTGTTGGCACAGGCCACCAAAGGGTGGGGGCTGGGGGAGGAGGGAGAGCACTTGGACAAGGAGGGGGAGACAGTACCATAGGGACAGGGGAGTCGGAAGGGAGCATGATGGATTGGAAAACTTGATCTTTATTGCAAACAATAGTCATATGTAAAACTAAATCACGGAGAAAGAAAAAAAAAAAACCTTGTGAAAAATGGGACTTTTTCTGGATCATTAGGGAAAGTCATTTCTAACATCACCATTTGACATGCAGTTGGTGATGTCCATGCAATTGGATTTGAGGCGAAGAGCAGAATGGGGGTGGGGGCGGTGCACCAGCTTAAAGGGAGGAGAATCTTGAGGACCTCCACTGCGTCAGGAGCCTTTACGTACTGCAAAGGGATGCTTGCGCTTAGGAGAAGAGGAGGGGGAATTGTGATGTGGTCTGTAGGCCAAGGGGAAATCAAAGCAATGTCCAGCTTGAGAAATCAGGCTGCTGTCTGCGGCAGCCAGCGATGCAAACAGCACTCACCAGGATCAGGGCAAACAATTATATAGAGATGGAAAACGGATGCCAGGCCTAGCAGCAAGAGCAGCAGGCAGGGCTGGCGAGGCCCCACTCAGGTGTTCGGACTAACAGTCCACCAGACTGAGAGGGATGAGGGCATTCTCACCCCCCACTGCCGTCACGTTGGCTACCATCTTTCTTGATTTCAGGCAGTTTCACTTTGGCTCAACTTGGCCAGATCCCACTCCCTCAGCTCAGAAATAGGTGGCCAGAAATAGAAGGGAGCAATGCTTCAGAGTTTCCTCGATCCACAGCCTTTTTGAGTCCCAAATCGCTTCCAAATGTGGCAGCCCAGCGAAGCGCCAAGAGATCGCACTGCCTGCAGCAACTGCACATTGGAGACATGATGAATTGGTGGGACCCCAAGGGAGGCTTTGTCAGTGGAGCCGGCCAAGAGGCTCTGACTGCCTGGGCGAGTTAGGAAACAGGCTGGGTTTTCACACCATCTCAGCCCAGGCCGGCACTCTGCAGCACCGACAACTTCCAGTGGGTGTTGCCTCCTGTCTGGCTGGGGAGAAGCTACACAAGACCAAGTGTCTGAAACAAACAGTAGATGCAAGAGTGGGGAAGATGGGACAGGCATGAGCAGCAACCCACCAGCTGCCTGGGATTTGTTCCTAGACATCTGCATCTGGGGGCCCCTTCTCAGCTCAGGCCTTAGAAAAGTGTGTGTGAGTGGAGTTCAGACTGACTGGCCTGAGACGGGATTTCTCAACAGGCTGCCGGCATCCACATCTCTGCAGCTTTCAAGGAAGGGAGGGAGGCCTGGTGGCTGAGGCTACTGTAAGCTACAAGCCTCCACATGGGCTTCGGTCTTCTCTCTTGACCTCCCAGGCGTCTCATCTTCTGGGCAGATGACGGTCATTCTGTGTGCATTTGGTGGGTGGGCTACTTAACATGTCCTGGGGGTTTTGAAAGCAGAATTATTATAATGCACCTTGGCTTCTTGAGAATCCAGAGCTGATTCCTTTAATGATTTCTTTCCTATGGAGGTGGCCGTCATCAAAGCCAGCCCTGCAGGGAGAAACAATGGTCTGGAACTGGGTGAAACCCCTGTCAGGCTCATTTTATTTCAATCTACACGTTTTGAGTGAGAGGCAGCCAGGTGGGGGGATACAATGTTCCAGTCTCACTCCTGACACTTACTTCCAGCTGTCCCTGACCAGTCCATTAACAACCTGGCACCTCCACTCCCTCATCTGCAAAATGGGAGTAATACAGTGACCACCCACGGATAAGGCGGTGGCAGTGAGGAATATATAGGTTACCGGGTTTAAAAAATCATCATCATAAACCTAGTCTATTGACAGAACATGGGGTTTTCTAAGTGAATTCAGCTCAAACTCTTGAAAAGTAAATAAATGGAGTATATTTCAAAGACTTGAGTGCCTTTGCATGATGGTGACATGGACATATATTTATTTCATTTTAGTGACTCAAAGCTCTTAAGAATTCAATCTTTCTTTATCTTTTTTTTTTTTTTTGGCTTTTTGTTTTTGTTTTTTGTTTTGTTTTGTTTTGTTTTTGAGATGGAGTCTCACTCTGCTGCCCAGGCTGGAATGCAGTGGCACGATCTGAGCTCACTGTAACTTCTGCCTCCTGGGTTCAAATGACTCTCCTGCCTCAGCCTCCTGAGTAGCTGGGATTACAGGCACACACCACCATGCCTGGCTAATATTTAGGATGTTTAATAGAGAAGGGGTTTCACTATGTTGACCAGGCTTGTCTAGAACTCCTGACCTCAAGTGATCCACCCACCTTGGCCTCCCAAAGTGGTGGGATTACAGGCATGAGCCACCACTCCCAGCCCTTTCTTTTATTTTCAATAAATAAATCTGTTTCCTTTCTCCTCCCACAAGCCTATACCATAAACCAGCCTATTCTTCTATTGTGCCCTAAAAAGATTGGGGAGACATTATTCTATGCAGGTCCTAGAGAGCATACCACATCATTTTCCTCTGCCCTGTTAAGTGGTGCATTCCGGAAACAGTTTTAATCTACGAGAATGAACTAACCACTCCATCCTCGAGGCATACGAAGTCTCAGTGAAACACTTAACTTACGTGCTGTCTGTGCCGCCACAGACCATGTCATACATGCGATCTGACATTGACGGAAATGTTGTTACATAGCACATGACTGTATAAAAAATTGTTTAAACTGTGGCACAATGGAGTAATATGCAACCAAAATTAACATGGTATCAAAAAACTAACATGTGGTGATAAAACCAGAGCAGTCCTTTCTTGAGAGTGGAGTGGGGGTTTGACCAGGAAGAGACACGGGAGAACTTGTAGGTTGACGATAATGCTTTATACCTTGACAGGGGTGTGTATTACCCAGGTGTATGCATGTGTCAAAATTCTTTGAATGGTTCACTCAAGATCTGTGCATTTCAGTGTATGTAAATTTCCTTTAAGCAAAGAGCCATAAACAAATATTGAGCTCTAGTTAATTGTGTGCATGCTGAAATGTACTGGTTTCTGCAACTTACTTAAGGCTACATTCTAAATGTATGTGTGCCCCGAACGTTCATGTATTGCAACCCGATCCCCAATGTGATAGTGTTGGAGACGGGGGCCTTTGGGAGGTGATTAGGTCATCATGGGGTTCCTGCTGTCTGCTCTCATGAACAAGATTGGTGCCCTTGTATAGGAGACCCCAAAAAGACAGCTAACCCTTCTACCATGTGAGGACACAGCAAAAAGGTATCATTTATGGACCAGAAAGCAGGCCCTTACCAGACCCTGAATCTGCTGGCATTTTAATCTTGGACTTCCCAGCCTCTAAAATGGTAAGAAATAAATTTCTGTGGTTTGTAGATGACCCAGTCTGTGGTATTTTGTTAGTTACAGAAGCCCAAACAGACTAAGACTTTTGAAATCTGTTAAACAGAAGATGGATTGATGGATGGATACAGTGATGGAGAAATGAATAGATATTTAATAAAATAAATGTAGCAAAAGATTAGCAATAGAATATAGGTGGTGGATATGCAGGTGTTCTCTGCCTATAATTTCCGTCAACTTTCTGTGTTTGAAATTGTTATTAAAATATAAGGAACAGGATGACAGAGAATATTTAATGATATTTCTCCTGATATTTAAATATATTTCGTTCCCTTTTTGTGAAAATGTCAAAAGGGGTTATTTCTAAGGACTGGAATTAGAAATGGCTTGCTTATGTTCACATGCTGAGAAAATGTGTCATTTTGAATTAGAGGTTGCTTTTTATAACCTTGCTTCTCTCACTACTCTAAGTGGAAATTGAGGCCAGTGTTGCCAGGTGGAGTAGACAGGTTCTGCACCTCCAGCCCACCCTGTAAGGGCCACTCAGGACCTCTCCCACGTGAGGTTCAATAGATTTTGTGATCACAACCAAAAATAAATGCGTGTTTGTCATGCAGTTTCTAAAGCCTCAGAGGTGTATTGCTCAATTATAAATTGAGGCCAAGCTTTCTTTTCTTTGAGACCAAACTACAGATGACTTGAAGATGACCATCAGAGGTGATGTGATAATCCACTTGGTTTCCAAACAGCTCCTTGAGGTTGTAAATCAAATCCCAGTTCTGTTCTTTCTCCAATGCTTCCTATGGGACTGATAAAGCCTATTCAATGTGAAGGGAGGGGTGGATCCTAGAGCTATTGTGGCAAATGTGCTAAGTGAGTCTTACACCCTCACTGTGTGGTGAGAAGTAGATCTCAGAATAATTTACCAACACGTCATTTTTGATGAACTACTGAAGAGAATATATTTGTATTATTTTCTGCCCTGACACTGTTAAGTAGACATGAAAGATTTATTTTCTTCTGTTGAATTATTGACATAATACTTACGCCCTTTCATTCTAACTTTTTAAATTTTTCAATTTACATACAGTGAAATTCCATTTTCTTCGTATACAGTTCTATGAGTTTTGACAAATGCAGAGTCATGTAACCACAACCCTAATCAAGATGTAATCTTTTCTCCCAAGAAGCACACATATAAATATTTGAGCCTCTGGCTGTGGCAATGCTTTGGAATGTTGTTTCAGTTCTTTATTTTTTTAGAGATGGAGTCTCACTACATAGCCCAGGCTGGTCTCAAACTCCAGGGTTCAAGCAATCCTCCTGCCGCACTCTCCAAAGTAGCTGGGATTACAGGTGTGAACCACCACGTCTGGCTCAGTTCACTTTATGCCTGGAGGAATAGAGGCTACATAAAGATTGTGGAACCTCTTTGCTGAAAAATGGTGTTTGAACATTTTGAACATTTACCCTCTTCTTGAAATAAATCAGATCGTAGGAAAACTTGAGTAAGGTGTGGAGTGGGGGGAACTCTGTATGAGTAAATAAGGCGACATTTTTTGCCACATGAGTTCAAAATCAAAACGTGGAGTGTAGCTGGATGGTGCAGGAGCCAACGGTGATATTTAACTAGGGCATGGCTGCTGATGCCAAACTCCCTGGGCTCAAACCTTGCTCTGCCACTTGCTAGCTGTGTGACCTTGGACAGAATACTTCCTTGCTCTGTGCCTCAGTTTTCTCATCTGTAAAATGGGTCATAATAACATTCATCACATAAGGGCATTGTAAAGGTTAAATGAGGATTTAGGTACGTAGTAGGCAA
Source organism: Colobus angolensis palliatus (assembly GCF_000951035.1). Classification (NCBI taxonomy): domain Eukaryota; kingdom Metazoa; phylum Chordata; class Mammalia; order Primates; family Cercopithecidae; genus Colobus; species Colobus angolensis. Next base: position 8,227,310 of record NW_012112808.1, on the reverse strand, counting down.
TTGATAAACTTTTATTACACAATCAGGAAATCCTATTTCTATGCATATAATTCTATTTCAAACGTGTATGCTGGACCTAGTCACATGGAACACAAAACTGAAAAGGTTAGGAGAGGGGAATGTGCCTCTGACTCCAGGCAGCTTTTTAATGGAAAATTCTACCAAGAGAGAAGGCTGGTGAAGAAAATCCCAAAAGCTTTTTGTTCCAGGGAACATGGGAAGCCAATTGGGAAGACATTCTCTTTAAAGTAATTGACAAGACACACTTGCCCACTACACCTGCCCACAGTGCGCAGGACATGGGCTCAAGAACATCCCACATTGGGATGCCTTTCCCCACTGCATCAGACTGAAATGGGAAGGCTGTGGGGATGCCTCTTAGGCAGGGCCCCTCTGCGTTGCCTAAATACGCTGGCTTTGAACAAGAGCTGTCTGCGGTTTGTCAGGCAGGTCCGCCATCAACAGACACATTACACCCCTGCTCGGGCCTGCAGGCCTGCTCACCAGCACGCCCCTGTTGAGGAGATGAGGGGGATGTTATAGTCCATGCTTATCAAATTTCTGTAGACGTTGGAATCTCACATCTCACTGGGGATTCAAAAATAGTTCCAGGAAATGGCTCTTGGGGAGAAGAAGGCTCTCACCACCTGTGTTTGTGGAGTCGCTGATTGGGCTGGCTTGAGCCTGTCCTGGTTCCTATCTCTTTCTGTCATGTTCTGAAGCCTGGTACTGTCCCTCCCGCTCACCAGCCTTGCTTCCCACCACTCCCCAACCTCAGTGGCTACTCCAGTCCTACTCTCCTGTCGCTGTCACTCCACTCAGCTTGTGGCCCAGAACTCCAGCCTTGCCTTCTGAACTGGGTTTTCTTTCTGAAAATAGCTCCCCTCCTCTCTCGCCCTAGCACCCCACATGTCTCTTCCATTCTACAATCCAATTACACGGTTGAACTGACAACCCAAGTCTCTCCAGACCCTGTGTCCATTGAATCCCTCTGAATACTGAAGAACAATGTAGGGAAAAGCACAGTGAAGAGTTCAGCTGAGGGCAGGGAACTAGAGGCTACCCATGGGGAGTGGGGGACGGACTCTGCACACGGCAAGGCAGAGGTGCTGCTTCAGATGGGTCTAGTACTTTGTTTCTTTCTCCTAAATTCTGGTATTCGAAGAACTTCTACTGAGGAATGTTGGCCATTGTCTCACCTAACTCTAGTCATGTCAGACACAACCAATTCCCCAGAGGGCTAGGCATTGGGAGAATTTATGACCTTGATGTGTGTGTGTGTGTGTGTGTGAGTGTGTGTGTTTGCTTTGCATTTCTGTTTACCAAATTCCTTTTTCAAAAAAATAAGGATTACCTTAAGATAATCAGAAACTCTCCACAATGTGAAATTGTGACATTTTTACTTTAATTTGAACAAAAGCATTCAAATTGACTGCAACAGTCTAAGCAAGAATGGCCCCCAGTGAGGGATAGAGCAGCCAAGTTTTTTGAGTGTTCTGTTAAAGGTAGATTGGCCTAAATTTGCAGCTACACGTTGAGCATTGAGGGTTGAGGGAGGTTGAAGGCACCGGGTATGTCATGAGATTGAGAACACACTGGCAAGAACGATGCCGTCCCTGCTCTTCTGTGATCCCACCCCAAAACTTAACAGTGCCAAAGAATACCCATCTGATTTCACCTAAGGTTTCTGTATGTCATAGTGGGAAAAAGGGAGGGTGGTTGTCTCTGCCCCTCCATGTCTGAGGCCTCAGCTGGGGATACCTGACTGGGAGTGACTGCACCTGCTGGAATCATCTGGAGACATCTTTACTCACATCTGTGGTGCCCGGGCTGCGGTGACCAGAAGAATGAGCCTGCTGACTGGAGCGCCAACACAAGGCCCTGCGCATGACTTGGGCTCCCTCACAACATAGTGGCCTCAGGATACTGGACTTCCTACATGCAGCTTAAGACTGAGATGTTCCAGTGTCCAAGTTGGAAGCTGCATGGCCTGTCATGACCTTGCTGCAGAAGTTCTGTGACATCACTTCAAAAAAAAAGTATATGTGCAAGTGTCCTTTGCTGGTGTGTTGCATATTCACTCCACTCAGATGTACAAGAAAATGCAACTTTTTTTTTTTTGAGATGGAGTCTCGCATGCCCCCCAGGGCTGGAGTGCAATAGTGTAATCTCAGCCCACTGCAACTTCTGCCTCCTGGGTTCAAGCAATTCTCCTGCCTCAGCCTCCTTAGTAGCTGGGATTGCAGGTGTCCGCCACCACGCCCAGCTAACTTTTTGTATTTTTAGTAGAGATGGGGTTTCACTATGTTGGCCAGGCTGGTCTCGAACTCCTGACCTCATGATCTGCCTGCCTCGGCCTCCCAAAGTGCTGGGATTACAGGTGTGAGCCACCACGCCCAGCCGAAAAATGCAGCTTCCTTACTTTCCGTCACTGCTTCCATCGTTCTCTGGAGTCCCACACCCCCAGTGGGGAGACATAGGTTGCTAATTCACAGTATTTTTGCCTTCTTTGGTTTAATTAATTACCTTCTACTTAAAAGAGGCTCCATCCATGAAATATTCAGTATGCTCAAACGGCAGCACCCTGCCTCCTTCTCAAGATGTCACCTGGGGCAACTGAGAGTCCCCCTGGACGTTGCAGCAGGACTCCCTTGACTCCTATCTATCCTCGTGGAGACGTGGCTGACGGGCAGTGGGTCTGGTCTTTGAGTGTGTACAGGCAGGATTTAACTGAGGTGTGGCTCATGTGAGTCTGTCCCGGGGAACCTCGCTGGTGATTTCTGCTGGCCTCTGCACCTGGAGAACTCATGGTCTTCTCTCAGCTCTCTAAGAGTCAGGTGGTTTCCCTTATTGAGTCACAACATGGCTCTTACATGACATCATGACTGCAGAGCCCTCCCTGCTCCTAAATGGTCTTCAGCCTGGTTACCTTCCCTGGAGCGTTCAGATACTAGTATTTTCCCCTGGCCGTGTGGTTCTGAAGCCATACTCTTAGACACAGTGTTAAAACATAGCTGCATATTCTTTAACATTGTTTCCATTGAGAAGTGGTGTTTCTGTACTTTCTCTTTGAATCTGGAAGACTTGTGGATACTTTGACCAATAGATTATGACTGAAGTAAAGGTGTATGACCTCTGACGCTAAGGTGCAAAAGACTATGAAAGTTTCTGCCTTGTTTCACTGGAATGCTCTCTGTTAAAACTGTGAGCTGCCATGTTAGAAGTCAGCTGCCCTGAAGTAGTCTTGTTGAGAGGAAGCCCAAGCCACGTGGAAAGGTCATATGTGGGTGCTCCAGTCAACAGGCTCAGCTGATCCATTCTCCAGGCATTCCAGTCCAAGGACCAACCATGATGTAAAGTGCTTTGAGATGATTCCAGCCGCCTGAAATTTGAATCTTCCTAACCGAGACCTCATTATGGAGCAAAGACAAGTCATTCCCACAGTGGCCTTTCTGGATTCCTGACCCACAGAATCATTGAGCATAATAATATCGTCGTTGTTTTTATACTACTAAGTTTTGAGATGGTTTGTAGGGCAGCTAAATAAAGATAACTGAAGCCATTGTCATCCCTCTCGGGCATGTGGCTCCTTCTGCGCCACATGTGAACCATGAGGGGATCAGAATACTAACTCTGGTTCATCTGTCTGGCCACCTCCTTTCTTCTATCATGGCTCCATTCCTTCCTGCATTCATGGAGTCCACACATCACCCTGTGAGTGAGCTCCTCCTTCCAAGACTCAGAGCAAGCAAGGGCAATAAGTCCCCCTGATTTTACTTTTAACCCTTCAAAATTTCCAACACATCCTTTGCAGGATTTGGTTCAGAACCAGAAAACCAGAGCACATGTACGTCTGACCACCTGCCTTTCCTGTTGGACCAAGTCCAGCAGGTATTTCATCCATTTATCTTTTTTCTATGTGGCATGGGCTTCCCTTACTTCTTGTCTTGAGTGTTTTGAGAGTCCCTCTACTCCTGACTCATAGTAAACGTCTTGATATTGCCCACAGTGTTGGGCTTTTGATAGTTGAAAACACTTTAGTCTCTCTCCAAAGCCCAGCTTCCAATATTAAAGTTGAGAACTAAAAAAAAAAAAACAAAACAAAACTCCCTTTCTATCTCAAAAGCTGGACATAGATTCTTGTCCTGCCATTCTTGTTGTAATGATCCTGTTCCTCCTGGAGGCAACTGGGGGGAAGCCACAAAGAGCAAAGACAGTGATATATTCACAAGCATTGTCCCTAGTACTTCAGTTATGCCTTAAGCATAGATGGATACTCAGACTGATCATGAGCTCTAATGACAATAATAGCAAGATCCTACATCGTGAATTGTACAATTTGGAATGTGATTTCTTCAACAATAACTTACTGCATTTTCACAGCCATCTTGTGACGTAGCAGAGACAAGTCTCACTACCGATGAAGAAACCAAGACTCAGAGAGGTTCAAAGACTCTCCTTGGGACAGGCAGCAAATAATGCGAACAAGGGAGCACATGGATTGCTTGAGGCCAGGAGCTTGAGACCTGTCTGGACAACATGATGTAAACCTGTCTCTACAAAAAAATTAGCCGGGCATGATGGTGCCTGCCTGCAGTTCCAACTATTCGAGAGGCTGAGGTGGGAGGATCACCTGAGTCCTGGAGATTGAAGCTACAGTCAGTCATGATTGGGCCACTGCTCCCCAGCCTGGGCAACAGAGTGAGACCCTGTCTCAAAATAAATAAATAAAAATAGATGATAAAGGTGTTTCTGAAATGTTACGGTGTTGAGTGGTCTTCCTTCTTAAGGGTGGCAGAGGATTCCAGAGTATAAAGAGGGGATACTGGAAGACATTGGCGAGGATGGCACGATTTTTGAAGCCTTCCCATCTCCCCCTTCACAACACACAGAAATATTAAAATGGAGAAACCAAAACCCCTGGAACCTGAAAAATACCGGCAGATAGAGATGAACCACCCAGTAGCTACAGGGTCAGCATGGGCTCTGCAAGGGGAAGGAAAAGGAGGTGGGGGGGCGAATGAAAACCCTGAACCCAGTTTTCTCCTCAGAGCCGGGAGGCATTTGCAACAGTGCTTAGTTAAGGTCTGAGGGGCTGGAGCAAGCAATATGCTCTCAAAACTGACCCCTTAAACTCTCTCAGAATACACTGCAGCGATCAGAATTCAACCTGAACAGTGCGGGTGCAGAAGAGACAGCAGAAAGGAAAAGTCCAGAAAAATATGGAAGAGGCACAGACCCAGAAGATCTCAATACCAGCCCCCAGGCTTGTTCACACTCACATGGATAAGGGAAGAGCCGTCGGGAGCCATGATGTTAGAAAAGTATCTCAAAGTATGCTTCCCTTTTAAAAGCTCCAAAAGTCTAATTTCATGGAAAAATAAGAACCAAAAAATGATTGAAGTCAAATTCGATACAAAATTATTATAAGAATAAAAAGAAGAAGGTAAAGAAAGAAAAGGGTGCACACCAACAAAAACTCACACTTCAAATAGTCTTTACAATGTAATTTACATCAATACAAATATAACTTTACAGTAATTCCTAATAATTTTCAAGTGATAATATATTTTAAAAGCCTAAAACAGGATAAACAATAACTCCCAGGCATGTGGAATTTATCCTTGTGACCATGAGCAAGGCAGTCATCAGCAAAATTGTCCTCATGCTGGGCATGGTGGCTCATGCCTGTAATGCCAGCACTGTGGGAGGCTGAGGCTGGAGGATCACTTGAGCCCAGGAGTTTGAGACAAGGCTGGGAAATATAGTGAGATCTCAGCTCTACAAAAAAAAAGAAAAAAAAAAGGCAGGTATGGTAGCACATGCCTGTAGTCACAGCAACTCAAGAGGCTGAGATGGGAGGATCACTTGAGCCCAAAATGTAAAGGTTGCAGTGAGCCATGATTGTGCCACTGTACTCCAACCTGGGCCACAGAGAGAGAGAGACCCTGTCTTTAAAAAAAAAAAAATGTGTTCTCAGTCCATCCTGCTTCTGACCACACTCACAGAGATAGGAGTCAGGTTCTGGCTTATGCCAGGACCCATGGAATCAAAGGGAGGTGTGAGTGTGTGTGTGAGAGTGTGTGAATGTGTACGTGTGTGGGGTGTGTGTGTGTGTATATGTGCACGTGTGTGTGTGAATATGCAAATATGTGTGGGGCTGTATGTGCATTGTGTGAGTGTGCAGTGTGTGAGTGTGTAAATATGTGTGTATGTGTGTAAATGTTTGTGGCTGCAGGTGTAAATGTGTGTATGTGTGTGTAAATGTGTGTGGGTGCATGTGTGTGGAAGTGTGTATGGGTGTGTGTGTAAATGTGTGTATGTGTGTAAATGTGTGTGATTGCATGTACATGTGGGAGTGTGTGTAAATGTGTGTGAGTGCATGTATGTGTGGGAGTGTGTATGCGTGAGTGTGTAAATGTGTGTGAGTGCATGTATGTGTGGGAGTGTGTATGCATGTGGGAGTGTGTAAATGTGTGTATAAATGTATGTGAGTGCATTGTGTGTGGGTGTATGCGTATGTGTGTAAATGTGTGTGTTAATGTGTGTGAGTGCATGTATGTGTGGGAGTGTCTATGCCTGTGTGAGTGTGTAAATGTGTGTGTAAATGCGTGTGAGTGCATATATGGTGGGAGTGTCTATGCCTGTATGAGTGTGTAAATGTGTCTGTGTAAATGTGTGTGTAAATGCGTGTGAGTGCATATATGGTGGGAGTGTCTATGCCTGTGTGAGTGTGTAAATGTGTGTGCGTAAATGTGTGTGAGTGCATGTGTGTGGGAGTGTGCATGTGGGAGTGTGTAAATGTGTGTGAGTGCGTGTGTGTGGGAGTGTGTATTCGTGTGGGAGTGTGTAAATGTGTGTGTTGGTGTGAATGTAGGTATATGTGGGGGGTGTAGTGTGTGTGTGTGTAGGAAGGAGATTGGAAATCCAATAGACTGACCTTTGTGCTTATCAATAACACTCTTCTGAAAAATAAAACACAGATGATTCCCCAGTTTAAAACTTGTCCCGGGTGAATAGGGGTATCTTTGACAGTAGTGTAAGCAGATGGGGAGGGTCTCCAGGGACCTTAGAAATTTAATTGGCTTAAGCAATTGGCCTGTTTTACAGCCTCCTGCCTTGCAGCCGGTTTTCTCCCAAACCTTGAGTGGAATGAGGTCACCTAGTCATTGGAACCGGCTCCTGACAGACCTCGGCAACTTACAGACAGACCCAAGTGAACTTTCCACATGATGCTCGCATCTCCGCCCTGGGAGGAGCCACAGCTTCATCACCAGAACATGCGACCTACATGCTGGCGTGATGGATGACTCGCTGCGTCTGTGCCACCGGGACCCCTCCTCCACATGCCACGACGCATTCTCTCCCTTCTCCATCGCCCTGTAAAGCCCTCCTGTCTCTTTCTCTTGGGGAAGCACTCCTTTGGAAAGTATTCCTGTGCTCTCCTTACCTTAGGAATAAAAATCCTATTGATCAAAACCTGAATTCTCATGGAGAGTTGTTACTCATCAGGCAAACAAACCCCAGGTTTTGGGGGGTAACACTAGTTTGGAGATGCATATGAAGTTTGGCTTTGGGCCTGTCGAAGCTGAGAGATGACGGAGATGCAGGCAGAGCTGCCCTCCTGGCACCCAGAAACCTGAGACTGAGACTGAAAGGAGTTGGCAGACCTGGAAGCTGCAAGAGGAACTCATGCTTGGGGCTTATTCTGCATTTGCCATCTTGAAATTCTTGTATTAATTTTGGATTTGTGTTTTGCAACTGAATCCCATGGGACAACCGGGCACAGGCCAGGTAGTTGAAGCCGCGTCTCACACATGGTCTTGCAGTCCAAAACCTCGGATGAGTTCTAGGCCGCCTGCTCCCTGCCCCCAACTCCCCGCACCACCCCCAGGCTTCCTCATGACCATGGTCACCCTCTGCTTGGGGCAGTGAACTGGTTACATCAGTAGGACAAAACAGTGTCCTGGCATTGCCCGCTGTCCCTAGTGAACACCTGAGTGAGGCCAGGACAGGTTAGGATCAAGTGTTCAGCTGTGGAGTATCAGAGCAGGACAAAGCCATCCCCAACCCCCTGGAAGACTGGCAGCCCCTACACATTCAGCCAGTGACTTGGAGGAAGGCATTTTACCCATGACCAATCCAGATGCCTTGAGATGCCAGGGATGGTCTCCCAGCTGCAGCTGAAGTCAGAGGTGGGTCGGGGGAGACAGGCTGGGCTCCTGGACTTCTGGCAAATTCGGGGAATATTTTCAGTAGGGTGGAAGAACACACCACATTGGAAGGGGCTGTGGTGATATCAAAACAGAGGCATACCTAGAAGCAGAAGGAAGGAATGAGAGCAAGCATCAAGAAAAGATTTCTCTGAGATGCAGACAGCCTGGAGGAGGAAGACCTAGTAGTGCAGGAGAATCAGAGAAAGGAGGGGTGTGGTGGACAGCAAGGCATGCTGATCCCATCTCCTTCCACACTTGCAGCCCTGCTGGGGAAAGCACTGCCTCCGGGGGCCTCCAGTCATCAGAGCCTTAGGGTCTGGATCAGAGAGTGCCCCACCCACACTGAAACCCCTCCCAGGCTGTCCCAGGTCCCACGGCTGATTGTTATGGTAGTGGAGAGCTGGCTATCTTGACCAACTCAGGCCAACTCAGAAAGGCCCTCCTGCTGCAGAGCTCCCTATGGAGCTGGCCAAGGCTGTCCTTGGATGGGAATCACAGCTCCACTTCTCCCCCTGCCCTCTCCTGCCTCCTTCCCTTCCCTTCTACAGGTGCTGTCCCCGCTGCTTCATATACGGCCTGCACACTCCATGTCAGAGCCTGATTCCTGAGGACCCTTCTTGTGGCGGGTAGGATCAAGGGTCCATGAGACTGTGGACAGAACAATAGGGACCTATGGGATCTCTGGGGCATGGGTGGAGAGGCCAGACTTCTAAGAGAGGCCTGAGATTCAAGCACCAAGCCATTGGTCCCACCCAGCCCACTAGCTCTGAACGACAACCCACTGAAGATCGACATCCCATGAACCCCATGGTTTGTGTGTGAGCAGCCCTCTTGAACCATCAGACCAGCAGGGTGGCACCTGAATTAGCTCTCAAGCCCCCCAGGCATTGGTCACATTCGTAGACCTGAAATACTTAGAAATAAATGCTGTATGTAATCAATTGTGTGATATTGGGCTGTTCAAGTTTAGTTACACTGGAATTACACCCTAGAAGTATGGAATTATCCATGATAATGCCAAAATAGTAACAAAGGGAAAATAAGTATAAACAAGACAACTGCACTTAGAATCACATCCAAAACTCACATACCAGGCCTGGGAGCTCCTGATTCATCATCGTCAATAAAAGACAGCATAGGACCTGCTCAAGCCAGTTGTCTGATGACGTGGCCCCTACGGAGTAAGTGTTTTGTTTTGTTTTGCTGTGGGTTTTTTTGTTTTTTTGTTTTTTGTTTTGTTTTGTTTTTTGAGACAGTCTCACTCTGTCACCAAGGCTGGAGTGCAGTGGTGCCGTCTCAGCTCACTGTAAGCTCCGCCTCCCGAGTTCATGCCATCCTCCTGCTTCAGCCTCCCGAGTAGCTGGGACTACAGGTGCCCACCACCATACCCGGCTAATTTTTTGTATTTTTAGTAGAGACGTGGTTTCACGATGTTAGCCAGGATAGTCTCGATCTCCTGACCTCGTGATCTGCCCTCCTCAGCCTCCCGAAGTGCTGGGATTACAGGCGTGAGCCCCTGCGCCCGGCCCAGAGTAAGTTTTTATGCTCCTCTCCAACATCTTTCCTTCCTCTGAGACTGAAGAGCAGGAGGAGAATTTTGGAGAAAGGGGATGCTTCCAAGTGAGTTTTTTAAAATGGACCTGCTTTCAACCTCTGGGCACAGGAATCATTTCTTATGCTTTACTATCATTATAGAGGAAGGATAGGATGTAAGATGCTATGCAAAACACAGAATGAGTCTGCTTTTCTTTCTGTTAGATTTATGCCCTAAATTTATTAATTCTAAAAATATAAGGCATATACAAAAAGTTCTCAAATCTGTGATAAAGAGACAAACCTCAGAGGGCAAAGGACATGAACAGGAAATACACCTGAGGAATACAGCTAAGGTGCAATGAAGTGTTCTAGCTTACAAACTGAAATAACAATGCGACAGCCTTTTTCTTCCATCGTAACAGCAATACTTTAAAAAGGGATGCAACCCAGTGTCAAGGGTGGAGGGCAAAGGGTACTTTCGTACAATATGATGGGCATGTACTACCTTTCTGGAGATCAGGCTGGCAATATGTGTCCTAAGGAAAGGGTCATTCATGACCTGTAAAGATTTGCCCACAGAGACATTCGTTGCAACACTGTTTGTAGTAGTGAAAACTAAAACCAGCTGAAGTGTAATCACAGCATTGGTGAAATCAATCATAGCACATCTAAAACAGAATAATACAATACAATCACAGAAAAAGAATGCAGTATATTTGGGGAGTGGAGGAGAGTAAAATAACAGTGATGAAAAGCGTAGGCTCTAGAATCATACTGCCTGGCTTTAAATCCTAGCTGTTCACTCACAGCTGTGTTAATTGCGTTCAGCCTCAGCTTCCTCCTCCATTGGATGAGGACAATCACGGCATCTTCATAGGGTTATAGCAAGAAGGCAATGAGACAATGCTTGAAAATGCTTGGCAGAGGATTTGACGTGGAGTAAGTACTCAGTAAGTGTCCTATAGTAATAGTAGTAGCACTGGTATTTACCAACATGGAAAGATGCTCACTGAAGGTAAGTGATTAAAAAGATACATAATGTACTAACTAGAATCAATGGACTGAGAGCTTATTAAACAGAAATAAATGAAAGAGAAAGGATAGCTGAAAATATACTTAAGTCTTGCATGACTGTCAAGTTATGTGGTGAAAACTGGAAGCCTTGTGGAACATTTTGGCACAAATAAAATCTTTTGTCTGAGTGATCTAAATGGGCGTTTCCTCGCTTTTTTATTTGTTTATTTTTTTTCTGAGACAGTCTCACTCTGTCACCCAGGCTGGAGTGCAGTGGTGCGGTCTCAGCTCACTGCAACTTCCTTCTCCCGGGTTTCAGTGATTCTCCTGCCTCAGCCCCCCGCCCCCCAGTAGCTGGGACTACAGGCACCCACCACCATGCCCAGCTAATTGTTTTTGTATTTTTGGTAGAGACAGGGTTTCACCCTGTTGGCCAGGTTGTCTCAAACTCCTGACCTCAAATGATCTGCCCACTTAGGCCTCCCAAAGTGCTGGGATTATAGGCATGAGCCACTGCGCCAGTCTCTCATTTTTTCTTGACAAAATATTCACTTTGCTATTCTTTGCCTCTGTTGGGGTTTCCTACTGGTCAGGAATGGCTTACAGATTCTTAGAGGAATCTGTTGGTGACTCAGGTGAGATTTTCTGGAAGACGTGGTGTCTTAGACAAGCTTCTGATAAACAAGCTCCTTTGAGAAGCCCGTGAATCCGCCTGGCTGAGTAACCAGTGAACAGGAGAGAAGACAAACCTTGCAGGCAGTTTCATCCTCCCTGGGGGTCATGAATCTTATATGGGAAACAGCCTGGAGAAGGAAAAAGGAGTTTTGGTTAAGAGGATAGTAGAGGAAACTCAAGTTCTTCAAGGTTACTGGCTGAGCTCATGAAGTAAACACCCAGATCTGAATCACTGTGGACAAAGGAAGTCAGTAAGCACACAGCAGAAAGGGTCGGGGGTGAGCACATCATTTTAAAACGAGTCCCAGTGTTTGTGGAGGTCACATGACACTGTGTTGCACAAAGGGTGGAGCTAGACCCTAATTCTACCCTTGCTGGAGCTTTTTTTCATCATCCCAAATCTGCATTTGTAGTATTTTTCTCCCTTTGAGGTGAATATTCTGCTCCCTACCTTCCAGTAGAATTGATAGAAGAAATACACCAATGGTAGTGAAGTCTGTGTGGGAAATGAAGATTGAGGGTTTATCAACATCTTTCCTGTTGTAATGCAAAGTGAACTCCCAAGTTCAGCTGCGCCTGCAGCTGCCATCCTGACCCCAGACCTGAACGTGAAGGAGATTGTTGATAACGCTTAAAGGAAACTCAAGGTGGCTTGGATACCCCAGGACGTCGTATTGGGTAGGTAGGAGCTTCCAAGAGACTAGGTCAGCAGAAGCATTGCTCCCACATCCTCAGATACTCCTCTACACCCCTGGTTGCAGCAGGGGTCTGCTGAGTGCAAGGGAGCCCTTTGAAGAGATGGGATGGGGCTCCCCATGCGTGTTTGCCTCCTTAGGGTCAATCTGTTCAAAAAATGTTTCCCTATTGCCTACAGTGTGTAGGGAGTGAGCAGCCACATACAAGCTTCTCTCACAGGGCTTGCTATCCAGTGGACCTTCCGAGAGTGGTTAAATAGAATGGAACCAAAAGAAATCAGAAACTGCAGCTGGAAACACAAAGTACAGCTCTAAGCCCCAGACAGTGCCAGCTGAGCCAGTGCTATGCCCACCCTCAGGGTTCTCCTTTCCTGAGATTATAGAAACTTCAGGAAAATTTTAGCCTTTGAAATATTCCTGGTTAAACTGATCCCTCTTGGTCTTTGTACCACAAGAGGTGTTTGAACCACAGCATTTCAGCATTAACTTACTGACTGAGTTGAGAACCATGTTTCCTTATTTGAGGCTGCTGGTCAACCCAGGCTCACTGTTCTGATACTCTTCCATGAACTTCGAGTCAGACAAACCTGAATTTGAGCCCAGGCTCTTCCCAGCAATCTTACTACCTTGCGTTTGTCCAGCATTTCTCCAAGTGTGAACGGGGTCCTGAGAATCTTTCAGGGGGCCTGTGTGGTCTAAAAATATTCATAGTAATTTCAAGAAGTTATTTATTTTTTCCATTCTCCTTTTCTCACAAGTGTACAGTGGAGTTTCTCAGAGGCTACAGGAAGTGTGTTATCTCAGCAGATCGAATGCAGAAGCAGTGATGAGAATCCAGCTATCTTCTATTAAGCCAGACATTAAAATAATTTGGGAAAGAAATGTAAAACTGCCACTTCACTCACTTCCCAGCCCTGGTTCTTACCACACTCATTGATTTTTTTGTTTTGGATAATAGTTATTTTTTAATATAATGAGTCATGCTAATATGTAATGGGATTAATACTCTTACTTTAAAAATGTATAATTAAATTTAATTTTTTTTCAGTTAAAAAAACAGTACATTTGGATAGAGATAACCCACACAAACAAAAACTCCTTGAGGTCCCCAATTTTTAAGAGAGTAATGGGGTCGTGAGACCAAACAGTTTGAAAACTGCCCACCCTAGTTCATTTATTTTCCCACTCGAATACAGTGGCTTTGTTTCTTATTTCACAGAGACAGCAAAATCAATCAGAAGAAAGGATAACTGGCTGTGCAAGGTGGCTCATGCTTGCAATCCCAGCACTTTAAGAGGCCAAGGCAAGAGCCCAGAGTTCAAGACCAGCCTGGACAACATAGGGAGACCTTGTCTATACTAAAAAATAAAAATAAATTAGCTGGGCATGGTGGTGCACACCTGTAGTCCCACCTACTCAGGAGGCTGAGGTCAGAGGATTGCTTGAACCCAGGAGTTCAACGCTACAGTGAGTTATGATCATACCACTGCATCCAACCTAGGAGATAGAGTGAGACCCTGCCTCAAAAAAATGAAGGAGGAGAACGGCCTCATAGTCCCACCACTAACTTCCCAGCCCATCTACATCTGTCCGCGTGCAGCCTCCTTCCCTCCAGCTCCATACATAAATTGACCCATCTTCTATCCAAATTTAGTTCACTGCTCTTGCCCAGACCCCATCTCCTCTACCCCTTCCCAGGGATTCTTCCCTGTAATTCTCTCTCCTACATCATGGATTTCTTCTTGGACTACCCTCAGCAGCATGCAAACATGTTCCAGTTTCTCTGCCTTTGAAAGCTCCTCCCAGGACTCCACATTCTTCTCTACCTACTGAACCATTCCCCCATGTGCCCTCATAACAAAGCTCCTAGACATAGCCTGTTTTGACATCTCCATTGATTCACTTCCCTTTTTCTCTTTAATCCATGCCACTGAGCACATTCTTTGAGGTCATAATGGATATTATTTTGCCAAATCCAATGGACAATGCCATATCTTTGTCTTATGCAAACTGTGAGTAACATTTGGAGTAGTTGGTTACTCCCACCTCCTGAAAACACTTTCTTCACATGTTTCTAAGAACCCACACCCTCCTCATTCTCCCTACCCTACTGACCACTTCTTCACAGCCCTTTCTCCAGGCTCCTCCTTCTGCACTTCTAAGTGTTAGGGTACCTGAGGCTCAGCGTTGGGCTCTTCTCTTCTCTCTCTACCTCCTTCTCCTCGTGATCTCTGTCCCTTAGTTCCAAACACCATTTCTATGCTGATGACACCCATATGTATATTTCTGCCTCATATATCTTCCCTAAGTTCCAGATGCAGCCATCGATTATCTCCTTAGCATATCAATGTGGTTGTCAAATAGGCATTTAAAACTCAGTACATCCAAGCAAAACTTTCTTTTTAACTCATCCCAAGCTCCTTCCTCCTGCAGTCTTACCCTCTTGGAATATGGCACAACCATCCACCCAGTGGCTCAGACAAAAAGCCTGGGAGTCATTTTTGACTCCGCTCTACTTCTCACACCCCATATCTAATCCATCAACAAAGCCTGACTGCTTCTTGTCACCCCCATGGCTGACACTCTGTCCAAGCCACCATCATCTTACACGGGGACTACAGCAATAGCTCCTAACTGATCTTTCAGCCTTCAGCAGTTCACTTTCTACACCAAAAATCAGAATATGTCACTGTACTGGAAGCCCAACCATGGCGTACTTACTATTGTACCTGGAATCACAGAACATGGTACAACTCCAAGGTTTTTGTGGTCTAGTCCATGCCTCCCTCTCCAGCCCTGGTTCTTAACCCATACTCACTCTTGCCATCTACCTTGCCCCTGTGACCTCATCTCCCACCTCCCTGTGCCCCAGACACAATGGTCTTCCTTCTTGCTGTCCTGGAACAAACCAATCTGTTCTTGTTCAATCTGCCAAGAATGTTCTTCCCTATTCTTTCACATGGCTCACTTCTTCACATCATTTAAATGTCACCTGCTCAGAGACCCTTCCCCAAACACTCTAAAATAATCTATTCTATTAGTTAGGTTGCATTCAGCTGCAAGTAACTGCTTAAACAATATAGACTTTTAATAATTAAACAATATAGACTTTTAATAATTAACAAGGCCTATAAGAGAAATAAGCAAAAAATTTACATCACCTATGATCACACATTGTAAACAATTTTAGAAATCTCTCCCAGCCTTTTTCCTATGAAAATGTAACTATTTTAAATCTATTTGGGACCATTCTAGAAATACAGTATTATCTTAGATTTTAATTTAATATTAAATGATAAATGTTTTACCAAGTCTTGTGCAAACAAAATCACAAGCTCCTTGAACTGTAGGAAACCTTGGAAATTATTTAGTTCTGGCTCAGCATGCAAACTTTACAAGATGAGGCACCTGAGGGCTGAGTTGTTTGAGTTTCTCCAAAATGTTTTAATACCTCAGTGATTTTCAGTCTGATTAAGCTGAGGGAGAGCCAGAAAGCCTGGACTTCTTGGTTGCTTTGTGTGCACAATCAACTAAGGGCATGTGTCTCTTTATCCCACAGAAACTAGGCTGCCAGCAGAGCTCTGCTTATCCCTTAGTGATTTTGCTGACAAATATGTTATCCCTCTATACTTTTCTGTCAACAACTCTCCCTCAGGAGAGGTTCAAGACCTCGATAGGATCTGGGCACCAAAGAAAACCTGTCAGACCAGCATACATTGGGAGACAGCTGCCTGCTCCGCACCCTTCTTGGGGATCTAGGTGTTTTGTCCAGCTGGCACATTTGCACTTCAGAGGTGGGAGGGGCACATAGCACGGGGGAGTATGCCAGGGGAGAGGGCACAGCCAAGCCTCGGGCCATAAGACTGCTCATGGCAAGATGTATCTATGCTCTGTAATGGAATGCCATCACTCTCTATTTTGGAAACATGATGGCATGGAGCAACTGAAAGACTGTGGGATGGGTTAAAAACCACGTCCATTGCTTTACTGCTATGGAAACTGGAGCGAGTTCCTCTCTGGTCTTTAGTTACCTCCTTGGTAAAGAGGGAATCATAGTTCTACCTTGTAGAGTTGTAACACCCCAACATTCGTGTAGGTACTCAATAAGCAGCAGCTGTTATTAACAAACTTTCTTTTTTTCCTCTGTAACAGTCTAAGACACAGAGTAGGGGCTCAGTTAATATTTGTTGCATAAATATGGGACCCAAGCAAATAAGATCAGATTACATATTTTGAGACTAAACTACTGAGTCTGCAAGAATAACGGTAATAATTGTTGCCTACACATGATTCTAGAAAAGCCAGGAGCCAGGTCTCTTGAAATAGACATTTTCATACCCTCTTATTCTATCAGGATTTCATTTTGTTCCCAAATCATTTTGACTTAGAGAGAATTTTTTTTTTTACTTTATTTGCCTCCAAAGAATCAAAATAAATAGTACTCTTTCAGATTTTCTAAGTCATTATCTTATCATATAATACCATTGGTTAAGTTCTCTTCTTCATTACAAAAGTGACAGTTAATTATAGAAAATTTGAGAAGTACAAAAAAGAAAAAAGGGGCCAAAGTATCACCAATAGCTATAAAAATGTTGCCATATTTTCATGCACACTTAGTTAATTGTGATCCTACATTATATCCAATTTTATCTTCTGGCTTTTCTCCTTAACATGATGAAATGTAGTTTTCCAAAATATTCCCCTATTGTTCATTCTGTTACCAATTGTTCAGAATTTTAAATAATGTAAAATGAATATAATTCTTAATTATATGCTGCAGTCAGGGAAACATTTCTTAAGCTAAGTTCCTAGAAGTGAAATTATTATTTTAAAAAATACAAGCATTCTTTGGTACATACTATTAAAAAGTATTCAAAAATTGTTGGAGAAATTTATAATCTTTCACCAGTCCTGGATATTCTCATGATAATTGGGAAGAAATATTTCATTTTAAAAATTATAATCTATTTTTTCCCAATGAGGCTGAATAGTATAAAACATTAAATAACAGTATTTTCTCTTTGGTGAATTATCACATTTTGCTTTTGCCCATGAATTTTTGTGGGTGTGGTGTGATTTTTATTAAATTGTATGGCACTATATATATATATTTTTTATTATACTTGAAGTTCTAGGGTACGTGTGCACAACGTGCATGTTTGTTACATATGTATACATGTGCCACGTTGGTGTGCTGCACCCATTAACTTGTCATTTACATTAGGTATATCTCCTAATGCTATCCCTCCTCTCTTCCCCCTCCCCACAATAGGACCCAGTGTGTGATGTTCCCCTTCCTGTGTCTAAGTGTTCTCATTGTGCAGTTCCCACCTATGCGTGAGAACATGCGGTGTTTGGTATTTTGTCCTTGCGATAGTTTGCTGAGAATGATGGTTTCCAGCTTCATCCATGTCCCTACAAAGGACATGAACTCATCCTTTTATATGGCTGCATAGTACCCAGTGTGTGATGTTCCCCTTCCTGTGTCTAAGTGTTCTCATTGTGCAGTTCCCACCTATGCGTGAGAACATGCGGTGTTTGGTATTTTGTTTGCGATAGTTTGCTGAGAATGATGGTTTCCAGCTTCATCCATGTCTGTGCAAAGGACATGAACTCATCCTTTTTTATGGCTGCATAGTATTCCATGGTGTATATGTGCCACATTTTCTTAATCCAGTCTATCGTTGATGGACATTTGGGTTGGTTCCAAGTCTTTGCTATTGTGAATAGTGCCACAATAAATATACGTGTGCATGTGATATGACACTATATTTTAAGGATTAACCTTTGTCAAATGTTATAATTTTTAAATGTCTTTCTGGATGCATTTTTATTTTGTTTATACACCCTTTTGGAAATTAAAGGGATTTTAATTTCTGTTTGGACAATTTCTATTAGTATTCTCATTTATGAGTTTCTTATTGGATTTATCCTTTGAATTACCTTTCCCATTTAAAGATCAGATAAATACTCACTATTATATTTTTAAATACTTTAATCATTTATGTTTTTTGTGGATAGGGTTTGCTTTTACTATTTTTTAATTGTGGTGAAATATATATGATCAATATGATATATGTATGATCAATGGTATATTGCCATTTTACCATTTTTAAGTGTATAATTCAGTGCCATTAATTACATTATAATGTTGTACAACCATCACCACTATTTCCAAAACTTTTTAACTCACCCAAACAGAAACTCTGTACCCAGTAAAAAACAACTTCTCAGCCCCCAGTCCCTGTGACCTCTAACCTATGTTCGTCTCTATGAGCTGCCTATTCTACATACTTCATATAAGTGGAGTCATGAAATATTTTTCCTTCTGTGTCTAGCTTATTTTACTTTGCATAACGTTTTCAAGGCTTATCCGTATTATATAGAGCATGTCAGAATTTCCTTTCTTCTATGGCTGAAGGTGTTTCAGTGCCATTAATTATGTGTATACCATATTTGTTTATCCATTCATCCATTGATGAACACTTGGTTCGTTTCCACCTGTTGGCTATTGTGAATAATGCTACTATGAACATGGGTGTACAAATATCTGTCTTAGTTCCTGCTTTCAATTGCTATGTAGATACACCGAGAAGTAGACTTACTGAATTAAGTAGTAATTCTATGTTTAATTTTTTTTTAGTAACCGCATGCTGTTTTCCGCAGTGGCTGCACCATTTTACATTTTCATCAGCAATGCACAGTGCTCCAATTTATCCACATCTGGGCCAACACTTGTTTTGTTTTGTTTTGTTTTGTTTTGTTTTGTTTTTATAATAGCCATCCTAATGAGTGTGAAGTGGTATCTCATTGTGGTTTTGATTTGCATTTCCCTGATCATTAGTGATGTTGAGTGTTTTCTTATATGCTTGTTGGCTATTGGTATGTATTCTTTTGAGAATTGCCTATTCTTGCCCTTAGCCCACGTATTGATGGGATTTTGTTGTTGTTGTTGTTGTTGATTTGAGTTCATTGTAGATTCTAGATATTAGTCCTTTGTCAGACGGATAGATTGTGAAGATTCTTTCCCACTCTGTAGGTTATCTGTAATTACTCTACTGACTATTCCTTTTGCCATGCAAAAGCTCTTTAGTTTAAGTCCCTGCAATTTGTCTTTTTTTTTATTGCATTTGCTTTTGGGTTCTTGGTCATGAAATCCTTGCCTAAATCAACACCTAGAAGGGTTTTTCCAATGTTATCTTCTAGAATTTTTATAGTTTTGCATCTTAGATTTAAGTCCTTAATCCATCTTGAGTTGGTTTTTGTATAAAGTGAGAAATGAGGATCCAGTTTTATTCTCCTACATGTGGCTAGCCCATTACCCCAGCACTATTTGTTGAAAACGGTATCCTTTCCCCACTTTACATTTTTGTTTGCTTTGTTGAAGATCAGTTGATGTAAACATTTGGGTTTATTTCTGGATTCTCTATTCCGTTCCATTGGTCTACATGCCTATTTGTGTAAGCACCATGCAGTTTTGGTGACTATGGTCTTATATAGTATAGTTTGAAATCAGGTAGTATGATGCCTCCAGATTTTTTTTCTTAGTCTTGCTTTTGCTATGTGGGCTCTTTTTTGGTTCCATATGAATTTTAGAATTGTTTTTTTCTAATTCTGTGAAGAATTATGGTGATATTTTGATGGGAATTGTGTTGAATTTGTAGACTGCTTTTGGCAATATGGTCATTTTCACAAAATTGATTCTCCCCATCCATGAGCATGGGATGTGTTTCCATTTGTTTGTGTCCCCTATAAGTTCTCTCAGCAGTGTTTTGTAGTTTTCCTTGTAGATGTCTTTTACCTCCTTGATTAGGTATATTCCTACTTTTTCTTTTTTTGTTTTGCAGCTATTATAAAAGGGGTTGAGTTCTTGATTTGATTTTCAGCTTGGTCACTATTGGTGTATAGAAGAGCTATTGGTTTGTGTATATTAATTTTGTATCCAGAAACTTTGCTGAATTCTTTTATCAGTTCTAGGAGCTTTCTTGAGGAGAATTTAGGGTTTTCTAGGTAAACAATCATATCATTGGCAAACAGTGACAGTTTGACTTCCTTTTTACTGATTTGAATGTCCTTATTTCTTTCTCTTGCCTGATTGCTCTGGCTAGGCCTTCCAGTAATATGTTGAAGAAGAGTGGTGAGAGTGGGCATTCTTGTTTTGTTTCAGTTTTCAGAAGGAATGCTTTCAACTTTTCCCCATTCAGTATTATGCTGGCTGTGGGTTTGTCATAGATGGCTTTTATTATATTGAGATATGCCCCTTGTATTCGATTTTGCTGAGAGTTTTAATCATAAACGTTGCTGGGTTTTGTTGAATGCCTTTTCTGCATCTGTTGAGATGATCATGTGATTTTTGTTTTTAGTTCTGTTTATGTGGTGTATCACATTTATTGACTTATGTATGTTAAACCATCCCTGCATCCCTCGTATGAAACCCACTTGATCATGGTGGATTATCTTTTTGATATGTTGTTGGATTTGGTTAGCTAGCATTTTGTTAAGGATTTTTGCATCTATGTTCATCAGGAATATTGGACTGTAGTTTTCTTTTTTGGTTATGTCCTTTCCTGGTTTTGGTATTATTACAGGACCCCAACACTTACTCAAAGGTAGGCTTTGGGTCAGGGTTTCTGCACTATAGTCCCTTCTGTGGTAGCCAGAAATATGTCACAGGACTCCAACACTTACCCAAAAGTAGCATTTAGGAAGGGAGTTTCCACACTATAGTCCCTTCTGTGGTTGCCAGAAGGATGTTATAGGAAAGGGGTCCTGATCCAGACCCCAAGAGAGGGTTTTTGGATCTCACTCAAGAAAGAATTCAGGGCAAGTCCTTGGTGCAAAGTAAAAACAAGTTTATTAAGAAAGTAAAGTGGTGAAAGTACAGCTACTCCATACACAGAGTAGGACACTCCTGAAAGTAAGAGATGGAACGCATCCACCCTAGGCACAAGGCTTGTATATATGGGGAGATGTGTTTTGCTACAAGGGTCTGTGATAAAGGATTAATTTTCTTAATTACTGTATTTTGCAAGAATCAATATTATTGTCTTTAAAGCAAAATTAGGAATGCCTTTGTTCTCCAGATATTGGGATGTCTGGACAGTCCCACGTCTAGGTCTGTTTAGTAAACGTTATTAATTTGTTCCCTTAACCATAAACATCTAGAGGCTAGGAATGCCTAACTTTCTGAGAATGCAGCCCAGCAAGTCCCAGCCTCATTTTCCTAGCCCTCACTCAAGATGGAGTTGCTCTGGTTCAAATGCCTCTGGTATATATTCCCCCTCACTTTACAAGAAGACTCTCAATTCTAAGGGTTGCAGAGGGATGAAGATCCATCTTCTGTAACGTCTTCAGGCTGAATAGGGGTGGTGATATTCCCGCCTATTAGGGTCTCTTGTGTCAGAGTAGAGAGAAGCTCAGTCCAAGAGTGTTGGTATAGTGGAGGTCATTACTAACTCCGAGTTCTGACAAAAGGTGATATCTGGAAGATTAATAAGTATTCAATTTAAGAAAGCATTGAGTGAGCTTGTCTTGCATTTCTACACAAAGAGTACAACCACAATATATTCCACAACAGCAAAGCAAAATAAGTAAAATCATTCCAAGTAAACTAAACAGGAAGGCTTTCCAATAACTGGGCAGTTGCTGGAACTAAGTCAGTATAGGGTCGATTGATAGCACATCAATGGCAAAAACCTGAGTGTCTAAAGCTTTCATAGCCTGAGTAATATCATGTGAATAGTCTGGAGCATACACAAAATATTCAGTTTTGATCATGCACAAGTTCCTCCTTGGGCCGCTGGTATATTAAAATGTCCACATATCCAACAGTTTGTCTGATTATGTAAAGAGGCTAAAGTCTATGGCCACTCAGTAAATAAGTTACTCTCTGCATGATTCCAACTTATACCCAAAAGTAGAATGCCAATCCATATCTTTATGTTACCTTCCCTCTCATTTCTTCTGAACAGGAGTCAGAGGTCACTGATTGGCTCACAGGAATAAACAGGATCAGTCTCTTGTGTTCCATCGACCTGTAGGACTTCATAAGAGACAGGTTTAATTCAAGATAAGTGGACCCAGCTGTTTATTCACAGAAGTTTAACTTCAGTTGGGGTACTAAGGAGAACTTGATAGGATTCATTCCATTTGGAGAAGTGATCTGCTGGGGATCCTTCCTTCCAAGTTTTTCATAGGACCCAGTCCCCCAGCTGGGTTGTAACAAGATTATCTTCCTTAGTGGAGGAAGGGAGTCTTTGATTTCCATATTCAAGCAGTGCGTTTTGCACTTGTCCTAAGTTGATCACATAATTCTGTAGCTTGAAACTATCTATGTCTATTAGGCGGTCTGTAGTTTAAAAAGGCCTTCCATACATTATTTCAAAAGGGCTGAGCTGCAGGTTTCCCTTAGAGGTTATTTGAACCAGTAATAAGGCTACAGGTAATAAAGACAACTAGGTTTCTGATGTTTCTTGGCATAGTTTAGCAAGAGTCATTTTTAGAGTTTGATTAGCTCTTTCTACTTTCCCTGAAGACTGTGGCCTCCATGCTTAGTGAAGGTGGTTCTGAATTCCTAGGGCTAAAGATAGGTTTTGGGTAATTGTCACTGTGAAAGATGGGCCATTATTACTCTGCAAGCTCTTAGGCAGACCAAATCTAGGAATTATTTCCTTTAGTAGGAGTTTAGAAACCTCAATTGCCTTTTCAGACCAGGTAGGAAAAGCTTCGATCCAACCAGTAAAGGTGTCAACAAACACTAATAAATATCTAAACCCTTTACATGGGGGCATCTGTGTGTAATCTATTTGCCAATCTTCAACAGGGTACGTTCCTCTGCTGAACAGGCCTTACTAGAGGAGGAGGTAAAGATTGTTTATTTGGGTTATTCCGGGCACATAGTTCACAGGCCTGAGTTAGCTGCTTTACTGTTTTGAGTAAGTCTTTTCCTATAAAAAGGAGAGACATTAATTGAAACACGGAATCTCTTCCCATATGACTAGAGTCACACAAATGCTTGACTATTTTCCACTGATTAGCACGTGGTAACAACAGTTTGTTGTCATTGATAAGGCAGCCAGAAGATCTTTAATTAAACTCTGACCTTTAGCCCATTCTTGTTCCTCTTTACCATATCTAGGGTCTGTCACTGAGGTGGCTGAGGGCACTAACATGCCAGTAAGTCCTATTGGCTCCTTTAGCACTGCTACATCAGCAGCTGCATCTGCAAAGGAGTTTCCCTTAGCCGCGCCAGTCTCCTCTTTGATATCCTCTACAATGGGTTATAACTACTTCCTTGGGCAGCAAAACAGCATCCAATATGCTCCAAATTTCTAAGTAATGTTTTACAGGGGAACCCTTAGCAGCTAGGAGTCCCCATTCCTTCCAGATAACAGCATGAGCAGAAGTACCAGAAAGGCATACTTAGAATCAGTGTAAATGGTAATTCTTAGGTCCTTTCCCAATTGCAGGGCTCTAATAAGAGCTATTAATTCTGCCTTTTGAGCTGAGGTAGAAGCTGGTAAGGCCTGAGATTCAATTACCCCATGTTGACTGACAACAGCTCCAGCTTTCCAGTTTCCCTGGTGCACGAAGTTACTTCTATCTGTAAACCGTTCTACCTCAGGATTATCTAGAGGCTCATCCTTTAAATCCAGATGGCTGGAGTAAACTAGCTCTATAATTTGTATACAAGAATGATCTAGGGTGCCGGTTCAGGTAAATAGGTAGCTGGATTCAGTCTGGCATACTTTAAGAACTATATAAGGATGTTTAGCAACAAAGCCTGATATTTATTCACAGGAAAAGAGAAGGAGCAATTTCTGTCTGCCTTATGATTTATGAAAGATACTACTGTTTGCAGCTGAGTTAACAAATCCCTTCCCAACAACGTATGGAGCATTCAGGAGAAAACCAAAGTCCCTGACGAGCAGCTTAAAGGATTCATAAAACGGCATCTATGGGATTGTCCATCTATCTCCATGATTATACCGTTTGGGGTGACAAAGGCCCATTATAATGGGTCAAAACAGAGTAAGCAGTCCAGAAGGGAGTTAATATTCTTACCTGCCCCGTCAAGGGTTACCCACAGCTTCCCTGGAGATATGGCTAGTTGTTCAATGGGAGCTTCAGTGGAAGGTCTCAGGCCCTGTCACCCTTGGGCTTGCCTGACTATTTCAGCCATCATTGGTTCAGGTCCCAGTGACTCCCTTCAGAACCCTAGGGAATTCCGCTTCCTATGGCCAGTTTTCTTACAGTGTGCACACTGATTTTTGCCCAAGGCACGGTGACTCAGACTCCCAGCTTTGGGCTTCCCACCTTTCAGCTTCACTTGTCCAGGCCAAGAGCCAGGAGGGCAGCCCCACGTGGGAAGTAAGCTTGAGGCTGCAGTCAAAGTAGCACTTTGTGGGAGGCCCTTCTTGCTCTTTCTGCTTCCTCTGCTTTGTCCCTGTTATTGAAAACTAAAGATGTCATATCAAAAAGCTGTCCATAGGAGTTTGAGGACCTATAGCTGGTCTTTGTAGTTTCCTATGGATATCAGAGGCGGACTGGGTTATAAAATGTACTCCCAGAGGATTTGTCCTTCCCAAGGCACGGTGACTCAGACTCCCAGCTTTGGGCTTCCCACCTTTCAGCTTCACTTGTCCAGGCCAAGAGCCAGGAGGGCAGCCCCACGTGGGAAGTAAGCTTGAGGCTGCAGTCAAAGTAGCAGTTTGTGGGAGGCCCTTCTTGCTCTTTCTGCTTCCTCTGCTTTGTCCCTGTTATTGAAAACTAAAGTGTCATATCAAAAAGCTGTCCATAGGAGTTTGAGGACTTATAGCTGGTCTTTGTAGTTTCCTATGGATATCAGAGGCGGACTGGGTTATAAAATGTACTCCCAGAGGATTTGTCCTTCCTTTGAAGCAGGATCAGTGTTAGTATATTTCCTGATTGCCTCAACTAAATGCCCTTGAAATAAAGCTGGATTCTCATCCTTGCCCTGAGAAACATCCTTAACTTTTTCATAGTTAATGGGATTTCTCATACATTTCTTCATCCCTTCCTACAAACAAGTGACCATAAAATTCTCCTCCCCAAGTCCTCATTGGCCTTTGATAGTTCCATTCTGGATCTTGATCTGGAACTGCCGTACCTCCTGCCTGATATATATTATAGTCCAGATTGTGAGCCAATACCTCATCTGCATGAGTCCCAGCTCTCCCCAAAATGCGTTGTTTCTCTTCCACTGCACATCACAGAGAACACAAAACATGCAGATCTTGCCAAGTTAAACTACAAGTCTGAGTTAATTTCTCAAACTCATCTGTGAATTTTCCTGGATCTTCAGAGAAATGACCAAACTTCTCTTTACACAGAGCCAAATCAGACATAGAAAACGGGACATGTACTCTCACAGTGCCTTCTTCCCCATTTGCCACCTCCCTAAGTGAACAAAGATTTCCCTTTGGAGGCTGATAGGAGGCTTCACGATGAGTAGTACTTGCTGGGCTAAGTTCCTCGGGGAGTGGTGGGTATAGAGTGGACTAGACAGGTAAGGAGGAGGGGACAAAGAGTTCTCAATTGAACTTTCAGGTGGACTGGAGGGAGAAAGGATCTCCACATCTGAACCATCAGAGCTGACAGAAGGAGGGTCTACTCCACCCAAAACTGCCTGCTGAATGGCTGGCCGGGGTGGGGGGGCAGGGAGGGGTGCATTAAAGAATCATCTGGTATATCTAGCTCTTTTTCTTCTTTTCCTTCTTCTCCTCTCATCAAACGTGATTCACATTATCCAAATAACATAAGTGAGTCGAGCCATGAATCACAGATAAACCACAACATGGACTTCGACAAAAATGTCAAATAAGGCAAAGGAAATGAAGAGGATTTAGATGAGAATGACCAGAGCAAGCAGGTTCTGGGCAATAGCGGCAGTGTGGATTGAACAAGCAAAGCCAGTTTGCCCAAATCCAAGAAAGGAAAGTTTTTTAGTGTGCTAAAAAACAACAAGGAGAAAAGTCCCCTGATTTCCGTCCTAGTGCTTCTCTGTCACACCTAGTCAGGATAGCGACAATCAAACGTAACCACATCTATTTAATTTTATTGCTTACAACTGTTAAATACCAAATCTCAATCTGCAATTTTAGAGACAGAGCCTTCAATGCTTTTTGCTCCCAGTGTTTCACAAGTAAACAGACAGAAATCAGGAGGTACGTAGGAAAAGAGTAAGTTAAAATCCCTAAGACCAGTTAAATAAAGTCTCCTGAAAATGACAGCAAAACAGACAACAACCAAGAAATTGATTCATGTAGCAAGGAGAACAAGGCAGATTAATACAAAGAGCATAGACTGTGGTGCCAAACTCATTCTTAGCTGGGAGGGACTTTACTGAGAGGGGCCTACAGCCCCTTAAATCTTAGAAGGGACTTTAACCCTCCTAAGTCAGGCCTCTAACCCAAGGTGGGTCAAGTGTCCTTGCCATTCATTAAGAGGGGCCTCTAACCCACTCTGGCTTAGGAGAGGCTCTAATTCCCCCAGTTGGGCCTCTAATCCAATCCCATTCTTTACCCAGGTACACCACCACTTGCTCAAAGTTGTCCAATCAGTGCTAAAGTCTATATCCTTTGGGTTGGGAAGTTTCTTCAGTATTGTCCATTCCATGGTTTGCCAGAAATGTGTTACAGGACCCCAACACTTATCTAAAAGTAGTCTTTGGGAAGGGGGTTTCCCCACTATAGTCCCTTCTGTTGTCGCCAGAAAGATGTTATAGGAAAGAGGTCCTGATCCAGGCCCCAAGAGAGGGTTTTTGGATATTGCACAAGAAAGAATTCAGCGCAAGTCTGCATTGCAAAGTAAAAACAAGTTTACTAAGAAAATGAAGTGGTGAAAGTACAGCTACTCCACAGACAGTGTAGGATGTTCCTGAAGGTAAGAGGAGGAATGCATCCACCCTAGGTACAATGCTCGTATACATGGGGAGATGTGTTTTGCTACAAGGGTTTGTGATAAAGGATTAATTTTCTTAATTACTATATTTTGCAAGAATCAATATTATTATCTTCAAAGCAAAATTAGGAATGCCTTTGTTCTCCAGATATTGGGATATCTGGACACTCCCAAGTCTGGGTCTGTTTAATAAACATTATTAATTTGTTCCCTTAACCATAAACATCTAGAGGTTAGGAATGCCTAACTTTCTGAGAATGCAGTCCAGCAAAGCCCAGCCTCACTTTCTTAGCCCTCACTCAAGATGGAGTCGCTTTGGTTCAAATGCCTCTGACAGTATTAGGGTGATATTGGCTTCATAGAATGATTTAGGGAGGGTTCCCTCTTTCTCTATCTTGTGGAATAGTGTCAATAAGATTGGTACCAATTCTTTGAATGTCCGGTAGAATTCTGCTGTGAACTTGTCTGATCCTGAACTTTTTTTGTTGTTGGTAATTTTTTAATAACCATTTCAATCTCTCTGCTTGTTATTGATCTGTTCAGGATATCTAATTATTCCTGATTTAAGCTAAGAGGGTTGTATCTTTCCAGGAATTTATCCATCTCTTCTAGATTTTCTAGTTTGTGTAGATAAAGGTGTTCACAGTAGCCTTGAATGATCGTTTGTATTTCTGTGGTGTCACTTGTAATATCTCCTGTTTCATTTCTTATTGAGCTTATTTGGATTTTAGCTCTTATTTTCTTGGTTAATCTTGCTAATGTTCTATCAATTTTATTCATCTTTTCAAAGAACTGCTTTGTGTTTCATTTATCTTTTGTATTTTTTCTTTGTTTCAATTTCATTTTGCTCTGATATTGGTTATTTCCTTTCTTCTGATGGGTTTGGGCTTGCTTTTTTCTTGTTTCTCTAGTTCCTTGAGGTGTGACCTTAAATTGTCTGTTTGTGTTCTTTCAGACTTTCTGATGTAGGCATTTAGGGTTATGAACTTTCCACTTAGCACTGCCTTTGCTGTGTCCCAGAGGTTTTTGATAGGTTTGTGTCACTATTGTTATTAAGTTTGAAGAGTTTTTTAATTCCATTTTTATTTCATTTTCAACTCAACGATCATTCAGGATCAGGTTATTTAATTTCCATATATTAAATGTTGTATAAAATATTTAATGTTCCATGTATTGATTGCATGGTCTTGAAGGTTCCTTTTGGAGTTGATTTCCAGTTTTATTCCACTGTGGTCTGAGAGAGTGCTTGTTATAATTTCAATTTTCTTAAATTTATTTAGGCTCATATGGTCTGTCTTGGAGAAAGTTCCATACACTGTTGAATGGAATGTATAATTGGTGGTTGGTGGATGGAATGTTCTGTATATATCTATTAAGTCCATTTGTTCCAGGGTATAGTTTAAATTCATTGTTTCTTTATTGACTTTCTGTCCTGATGACCTGTCTAGTGCTGTCAGTGGAATATCAAAGTCCCCCACTACTATTGTGTTACTGTCTATCTCATTTCTCAGGTCTATTAGTAATTGTTTTATAAATTTGGGAACTCCAGTGTTAGGTGCGTATATGGTTAGGTGATATTTTCCTGTTGGACAAGGCCTTTCATCAATATGTAATGTCCCTCTTGGTCTTTTTTAGCTGCTGTTGCTTTAAAGTCTAATTTTACTGAAATAAGAATAGCTACTCCTGCTCAGTTTTGGTGTCCATTTGCCTGAAATGTCTTTTTCCACCCCTTTACCTTAAGTTTGCACAAGTCCTTATGTGTTGGGTGAGTCTCTTGAAGGCAGCAGATAGTTGGTTGGTGAATTCTTATCCATTCCACAATTCTATATCTTTTAATTGGAGCATTTAGGCCATTTACATTCAATGTTAGTATTGAGATGTAAGGTACCATTCCATTCATTGTGCTATTTGTTGCCGATATACATTGGTTTTTTTGTTTTTGTTTTTTAAATTGTATTTTTGTGTTATAGGTCCTGTGAGATTTATGCTTTAAAGAGGTTCTGTTTTGATGTGTTTCCAGGATTTGTTTCAAGATTTAGAGCTCCTTTTAGCATTTCTTGTAGTGGTGGCTTGGTAGTGGCAAATTTTCTCAGCATTTGTCTGAAAAAGACTGTCTTTCCTTCATATATGAAGCTTAGTTTCACTTGATGCAAAATTCTTGGCTGGTAATTGTTTTGTGTGAGGTGACTGAAGATAGGACCCCAGTGCCTTCTAGCTTGTAGGGTTTCTGCTGAGACATCTGCTGTTAATCCAATACGTTTTCCTTTATAGTTTACCTGGTGCTTTTGTCTCACAGCTTTTAAGATTCTTTCCTTTGTCTTAACTTTAGATAACCTGATGACAATATTCCCAGGTAATGACCTTTTTGCGATGAATTTCCCAGGTGTGCTTTGTGCTTCTTGTATTTGAATGTCCAGGTCTCTAGCAAGGTTGAGGAAGTTTTCCTCAATTATTCCCCCAAATATGTTTTCCAAACTTTTAGATTCCTCTTCTTCCTCAAGAAAAGCAATTATTCTTAGGTTTAATTGTTTAATATAATCCCAGACTTCCTGGAGGCTTTGTTTGCATTTTCTTATTCTTTTTTCTCCATCTTTGTTGGATTGGGATAATTCAATGACCTTGTCTTTGAGCTCTGAATTTCTTTTTTCTATTTGTTCAATTCTATCGCTGAGACTTTCCAGGGCATTTTGCATTTCTGTAAGTGTGTCTATTATTTCCTGAAGTTTTGATTGTTTTTTATTTATGCCATCTATTTTCTTGAATATTTCTCCCTTCACTTCTTGTATCATGTTTTGGATGTGCTTACACCGGGCTTCGCCTTTCTCTGGTGCCTCCCTGATTAGCTTAATAACTAACCTCCTGAATTATTTTTCTGGTAAATCAGGGATTTCTTCTTGGTTTGGGTCCAGTACTGGTGAGCTAGTGTGATTTTTTGGGGGTGCTAAAGAACCTTGTTTGTCATATTACCAGAGTTGGTTTTCTGATTCCTTCTCATTTGGGTGAGTTCTGTCAGAGGGAAAGTCTAGAGCTGAAGGCTGTTCTTCTGTTTCTTTTGTCCCACAGGGGTTCCCTTGATGTAGTACTCTTTGTGGCTTCCTGAGAGCCCAGCTGTAGTGATTGTCATCTCTCTTCTGGATCTAGCCTCCCAGAAAGTCTACCCAGGCTCCAGCCTGGTACTGGGGGTTGTCTGCAGAGTCCTGTGATGTGAACCATCTTTGGGTCTGTCAGCCATGGATAACAGCACAATATTTAGGGTGTCTCCTGGGTTCTGCAGGAGCAGTCCACTTCCTTCAGGGGGTCTGTGGGTCCTCTCAGGTTTTCTGATTTATTCTTCCAGTCTTTCTGGAGCAAAAATTCACGATGCGAGCCTCCCCCTGCTTCTCTGTCTGTCCAAGTTGGAGTTGCAATCTAGTCCTGCTTCCCGTCCACCATGATCTCTAGTTTTTATATATAACATTGGTCAAAGCTCCAACTTCATTCTTCTGCACATGGATATCCAGTTTTCCTAGTATCATTTGTTAAATGCCTTCAACAAATGATAATAATTCTGCATTGAATAGTTTTGGCAACCTTGTCAAAAATCATTTAACCTTATATGTGGGGTTATGTATTCCTGGGCTCTCTTTTCTGTTTCATTTGAGCTATATGTCTGTGTTTATGCCAGTACCACACAGTTTTGATTACAGTAGCTTTGTAATGTATTTTAAAAATCAAGAAGTGTGAGACTTTCAACTTGGGTCTTTTTCAAAATTATTTTTGACTATTTGGAACCCCTAGAGATTCCATGAGAATTTTAGGACAGATTTTTCTATTTCTGCAAAAGATGCCATTGTGATTTTGATAAGGATTGCATTAAGGCTGTAGATTGTTTTGTGTAGTGTTGTCATTTTAACAATATTAAGTCTTCTAATTCATGAACATAAATATCTTTCTTTTTATTTATGTCTTCTTTAATTTCTTTCAGCAAATTTTTATCATTTTCTTTCATTTGTTTGTTTGTTTGTTTGTTTTTTGAGATGGATCTTGTTCTGTCACCCAGGCTGGAATGCAGTGGCACCATCTTGGCTCACTGCAACCTTGACCTCCCAGATTCAAGCGACTCTCCTGCCTCAGCCTCCTGAGTAGCTGTGATTACAGGCACATGCCACCACACCTGGCTAATTTTTGTATTTTTAGTAGACACGGGGTTTCACAATGTTGGCCAGGCTGGTCTTGAACTCCTGACCTCAGGTGATCCACCCACCTCAGCCTCCCAACGTGCTGGGATTACAAGTGTGAGCCACTTGCCCAGCCAACTTTTTATCATTTTCGGTGTAGAAGTCCTTCACTCTTTGGTTGAACTAATTCCTAAGTATTTTATTATATTTGATGCTATTGTAAATGGAATTGGTTCTTTTAATTTTAGTTTTGAATTGTTCATGGTTAGTGTATGAAAATGCAATTAATTCTTGCACATTGGTTTTGTATTCTGTAACTTTGTTGAATTTGTTCATTAGTTTTAAGACTTTTTGTGGAAACTTCAGTGCTTTCTACATATAAGTTCATATCGTCTACAAACAGAGATATTTTTATTTTTTCCTTTCCTGTTTGGAGCCTTTTATTTGTTTTCCTTGCCTAATTGCTCTGGATAGAGCTGCCAATACTATGTTGAACAGAAGAGGTGAAAGTGGGCATCCTTTCCTTGTTCATGGTCTTCAAGGAATTTGTCAGCCTCCTACCATTGAGTATGATTCTAGCTGTGGATTTTTTATATATACCTTTATATTGTTGAGGTAGTTACCTTGAGTGTGTTTTTTTAATCATAAAAGGCTGTTGACTTTTGTCAAATACTTTTTCTAAATCAATTGAAATGATCCTGTGAATTTTTTTCTTTATTCTGTTAATGTGGTATATATTACACTGACCAACTTTTTTATTCTAATAATACATTGTATTTAGCCCAATCATATCCAAATACCATCCCAAATATTATCATTTTAACATGCAATCAATATAAAAAATGTTTAAATCATTTGCATTCTTTTTCACTCCAACTCGAGAATACCTTTATATTCACACATATTTTCTTGCTTTTTAAAAATGGCTTCAGTTCATTGGAGAAACAAAGCAAAATAAAGACAGATCCACACTGACCCATTTTTGCATATTGAACCATCCCTGCATTCCATGAATAAACCACATTTTGTCATGGTGTATAAACCTTTTAGTATACCGCTGCATTTAGTTTGCCAGCATTTTGTTGAGGATTTTTACATTAAAGTTTATCATGTATAGTGGTCTGTAGTTTTCTTTTATTGTAATTTCTTTGTTTGGCTTGGTATCAGTCAACACCAGCCTCACAGAATTAGATAGGAAGTGTTCCCACCTCTTCTATTTTTTGGCAGAGTTGAGAAGGATTAAAGTTAGTTCTTTAAATGCTTAAGAGAATTCACCAGAGAAGCCATCAGGTCCAGGACTTTTCTTTGTTAGGAGGTTTTTGATTACTAATTCAGTCTGTTTACTAACTACAGGCCTATTCAGATTTTCAATTTCTTCATGATTCAGATTTGGTAGGCTTTGTGTCTCTAATTTGTCACTTCGTCTAGGTTATTTAATTTGTGGGCATGCAGTTGTTCATAGTGCTCTCTTATAATCTCCTTTATTTCTGTGGACCCGTTAGTAATGTCCCCACTTCCATTCCTGATTTTAGTTATTTGAGTCTTCTATCTTTTTTCTTAGCCAATCTAGCTAAATGTTTATCAATTTTGTTAACCTTTTTGAAGAGTGAACTTTTGGGGTTTTTTTAATCTCTATTATTTTTCTCTTCTCTAATTTATTATCTCTGCTTTAATCTTTATGATTTTCTTTCATCTGCTAACTTTGGGTTTAATTTGGGTTTTTTAGTTCCTTAATTGTAAAGTTCATTTGTTGACTTGAGATCTTTCTTCTTTTTTAATATGTTCACAGTTTCATTTATTTATTTATTTTTTTGAGATGGAGTCTTGCTCTCTCACCCAGGCTGGAGTACAGTGGCATGATCTCAGCTCACTGAAACCTCTGCCTCTCAGGTTCAAGCAATTCTCCTGCTTCAGCCTCCCAAGTGGCTGGGACTACAGGCATGAGTCACCATGCCCAGCCAATTTTTTGTATTTTTGGTAGAGATGGGGTTTCACCACATTGGCCAGGCTGGTCTCAAACTCCTCACTTCAGGTGATCCACCTGCCTTGGCCTCTGAAAGTGCTAGGATTATAGGCGTGAGCCACCACCTCTGGCCTAATGTGTTCACAGCTTTAAATCACTATTTTTACTGAATCACATAGGTTTTGGTATGTTGTGTTTCTATTTTCATTCATCTTTAAGTATTTTCTAATTTCTTCTGTGATTCCTTCTTTGATCTTTTAATTGTGTAAGAGTGGCTTGTTTAATTTCCATGAATTTGTGAACTTTACAGTTTTTCTTCTGTTACTGATGTCTAAATTGACCCCATCGTGGTCGCAGATGATAGTTTGAATATATCTGTTTCTTAAAATCCACTGAAATTTTCTGCCTCAGCCTCCCAAGTAACTGGGACCACAAGCTCCCACCACCATGCCTGGCTAATTTTTTTTGTATTTTTAGTAGACATGGGATTTCACCGTGTTAGCCAGGATGGTCTCCATCTTCTGACCTCGTGATGCACTTGCCTCATCCTCCCAAAGTGCTGGGATTACAGGTGTGAGCCACAGTGCCCAGCCAGGAGAACCCAGGAGGCTAAGGTTGCAGTGAGCCGAGATGGCGCCACTGAGCTCCATCCTGGGCAACAGAGCGAAACTCCATCTCAAAAAAAAAAGAAAAAATAATCCACTGAAATTTGGTTTGTGGCCTGACATAAGGTTTGTCCTGGAGACTGTCCCATGTTCACTTGAGAGGAAGTTGTTCTGTTGTTGCTGAGTAGAGTGTTCTGTACATATCTATTAGATCTAGTTGCTTTACTGTGTTGGTCAAGTCCTCTGTTTCTTTACTTATCTTCTTTCTGGTTTTTCTATCAATCGCTGAGATTGAGTTTTGGAGTCTCCAATTATCATTGTGGGGTTAACTAAGTAACATTTGTGATGAATGTTTATAAGTAGCAGTTTGTCACAGAACAACATGGAATGAGTCAGGGATGGGGAGCAGGTTACCTTCTCAGAAGAGAAGATAACACATACAAAGGAACTGAACTATGGACTCATAGAGAATAGGTGTGTATGTTGTAGCAAGAGAAGTGCTCCTGGGATAAGTGAGCAGGGCTAGTCAGATGGTAAAAGGTCTTGTACGCCATGCTAAGGAGTTGGAATATCGCCCTGAAGACAGTGGATGTCCATGAGCTTATAACAATAACATGGTCAGAGTTTCATTTTAGAAAGATGATTATGATTCCAAGAGGGAGAACAAGTTGAAAAAGTGATGCAGGAAACAAGTATAGGAGACAAGACCACTACCATTATCCAGCTGAGGAAGGATGTGGGCCTGGGCTAAGGGTGACAATGGGATGGAAGGTTAGGTTGTCCAGATAGGAAGTGAATGATCACCTTTAGCAGGTGCAAGACAAAGAAGAAACAATAATTCCTTCTACCTTAGAAATCTTAATGCAACCACAGCGAACCCCAGAAAAACAATCAAAGTGGATTTAAGCAGAGCATCCCACAAAAGGAAAATTATTCCTCTCAGGGAGCCTGAAGAAGCCTCCACACTAGGCACCTGTGGAATATGCATCAATTGTGTTTGTGCTAATCCCAGGGATCTTGGAAAGCAACACAGATTACTGGTGTCCTGTTAGATCAGAGAGGCCTCCTGTACATCTTTCCTTCTCCTGTCTTTCCCCTCAGCCCCATCTTTCATTGTATTCCTAGGAGACAACTGTTTTCCTTCTCTCATCTTCTTCCCCCTTCCTGGGCTGCCCCAGGCTGACTGACAAGGGAGCCTTCAACCATCATGCACATGAAGCCGAAATTTAAGTCCCTGCACAACGCTTACCCAAGCTCCTCCAAAAAACTTGTCTTTGCATGTTCATAGTAGACAATAAGCTATTTGTTTTGGCTAACACACACACCCACCAAAAAATGCTGATGGAACCAAGCACGCAACACTATATGGCAGGTTTATTGCCCTAAGTTTTAAGATCAGTATGAAGCTGGGTTGGAAAAGACAAGGAGAAAGAACAAAATTGGTTTTCTTTATCATTTTAGGAGAGGACTCATTATTTGGGTATTTTTATATGCCTGAAATTCCCATGGTGACAACAGAGCAATTATTAGGGGAGAAAATGCCACAAATGAAAAAATAAAATGCATCAATATATGGAATTGTGTTGCTTTTCATGAACATCTCAAGGTAACTTCTTTCATGCAGTCTCATATGAGAAAAACTATGTTGATTTTTGAAATGTATTATTTTTATCTAGCCCATTCCTATGTAGTTCAAAAAAGTGATGACTATTAGAGAATACTTTAGAATCTGATTGACACTATAGCCTGGCCAGTATTTTGTGAAGGCTTCTGCTGTGACGTATTGCTGAAACTTGTTCACCTACCTCTATTTCATTTCTCTGTTGATTTTACTGACTCAGGGTTAACTGTAAGATATTAACAAGTAAAATTTTTCCAAAAATTAGCTTATCTTATGAGACTCAAAAAGCCAATCTATTGATGGAAAGATCTTTCATAATTTATTAAAAGTTTAAGTTTATAGGTTTTTTTAAAGAAAGGAATATGCTTTTATTATCACTTCCAGCCTATTGCTGGAAGTAGGCTGGTAAAAAGATTATTGTCTAACAGGAGGCCTCAGGGAGCCCTATCAGATACCAACAGGTGATGCTCCCATGTCCCCAGCATTGAGCTCATGTTATAGCATTCTCTCCTCTGGTCTTTTCAGTCACCCTGTGATGTGGGTACTGTGATTACTGCCCCATGCAGGTAAGGAAACTGAGGCACAGACAGTCGAAGTTACACAAGTTCACAAAGCAAAGGCATGGAGGAGCTGCGATCCATGCTCAGTGTTGAAAAATTGGTTCTGGCTTTTTAACTATTTTGCTGCACAATGCCCAGAAAGACACCAGGAGCTGTAAACTGCACATCCCTCAGGAACAGTTCATGGCATGGGTACCACAAGCCAATTTTAGGCCATACTGCCTGCTCCTTGACCTTAAGGTTTTAAAAATACAGTTGGGGAATGGGGGAGAAACACTCCCAAAGAAAGCAACCAAGGCAATTATATGCTAAACACATAATCACATTCAACTCTATGTGAGTAAACCAAATCCTTGCTTCTAGGCCTTCTGTCACTGATTTTGTCTTAAGTCCTACAATTTGTTCTCTCAATCTGCTGAGTACTGCTCTTTCTTATCAAGGCTACAAAGACAAACTTCTGCCCAGTCCCCAGTCGAGTGATCACAAAAAGCAAGTTCATGGGGGCCTCTGAAGCAGTGAGAGTTTCTGTTTTTGGAAGTCAATCCAGAGGTGTCTTGGTCAGAAAAAAAGATACAAACTGTAAAAAGGAAACTGCTCGGGTCATCAGATCCATTTGAGTGTGTCACTGCCAGCTTTAAAATAAAAAACATAAGATACAATACAAAGTGAAAATTGTTTCATGAACTTTTAATTTCAATTGCAAATTACACATTAAAATGTGTACACCGGGTCATATTGTAAAATGTATTTTTTGTATAACTTGTAGTCAATAACATTTGAAAGATATTGTTCTTAAAAAGCAAAGCATTGCCCCCAAGTGGGGACATCTCTGGTCTTTTTATCCCAGTGGGGTTCTTCATAGTGTGCGTCTGTGCACATCACACCAAATAGAAGATGTACAGAACACCTGCAGTAATAGGGGTCAGGGGAGCTACAGGAGGCCACCTAGAGACTGTGATAGAGTCTTTATGGTGCCATTTTTTCTAATAAAGACTTGAGTCTAGAAAGTTCTGAAGGCTCGAAAGGTATTTATTCAAGAACAGGAATGTGGGATGAAACGTGTCACACAAGTCAAGCCTTGTGAGTGCCTCTGAATCTGGTTTGCTGATGACATTCAGATTATCCACACTGATGTGGCTGCCCCTCCTGATGGGCCGTAACCTGGTGCACAGGAATCCCCACGCTAATGTTTCTCACCATCAGCTCCCAGGTCCCCCCAGTCAACAACTGCTCTGGTCTGAGACCTCTCATCTGCTGGACCAATCAAAGGCCATCACAGCAGCTCCTCCGATGCTTCCTCCACCTCCACAGTTTTTTTCCCCCAACAAGTTGGGTTCCTTCTTCCAAATTCTTCCCAAACTCCACAACTTCACCAAACCTTACTTGAGCAACCCAGCCTCATGCCAATCCCTGCCTCATCATCCTTCCATCACGTCTGTCTCATCCTCACAGCCTCCACATGTCCCCACAGTCAGTGCTTATGGGATGTTTGTGCCTGTGCTTACCCATCCAACCGTTTGCATGTCTGTGCCTCCCCACACCTTTCTGGGCTTGGACCACATGCCCAGGGTACGGTCAGCCCCTACCAGGGCAAGGAGCACAACGGGCATGTGTTTCACAACCCCATAGGCTGCACAGCATTTGGCGTGGGCTACTCCCAATGTGCCTGGCTGCTCCCATCTGCCAAGAAAGTAGCTCTTCTAGCTCAGAGAGATGAAAAATCCTTGGAAAATGGAGTCTGCGCTAAGTCAGGCTGTTTTGAGAAGCTAGTGTCTGCATCACATACATTCAGACTTAAAGTACTTCTCTAGAGGTATTCTTCGACTTAAACCGCCTAGCTGCTTCTATCACTTTGACAGCTAGGCTGAACCACCCACATTAGCAGGTGCTTCTTTGCTGGCCCGTTACTACCACCTATTGGCTCCTGGAGGAAACAAGAATGAGCCACATGTCTGAGGATAAGTGCTTCCATCTGAATTCCCAAAAGGCTTTCGGGACTGGAAAATGATCACCCGAGAAGCCACCAGGGAGGGGATTCAGTGCTTGCAGAATGCTTTTGCCATCCTGGCTCTGTCTTCCTGCCCCTCAACAAAATTGGCTCAGGGAGTTCAAATATAGAACCAAAATTTGTTTTAAAAACATAAAGATAGGTAAGCCCTACCCAATAAAAATTGACATAGAGAGGTGAACTACCCCACATTCAGAGAAAAACTACTATTCCAGGCCCACCTTCCCAAGCACCTTGCTTCTGCAGAATTTTTATCCACAAGGCATCTAATAGGTTACCTACCTTTGCCAGGACCTAAAATCCGGCCCCTTAGCAAAGCAAAAACCACATCTAGATCTTTCTAAGATGAAAGATAATCATGTCTCTTTACATAGTATCAGCATAAGGATGGCCACTGAAGCAGAATTTCACATGATAAACTAAGCTATCTTTGGAAAACACAAGTATTTCCCAAAGTAGAATGTAGACTGTCACAACCCACCAAAAGTGGAAATTTTTGCATTCAAATTTCCTGGCTATGAGCTCAGACCACCACCACTATGAAACAAAGTCTGGCTAGAATGGACTGCAGGGAGTGAAGTTGATGCTGATTTCCTCAGGAGGCCAGGGTTTAAAGTTGGGCTTTCCCTGGTTCCAATTCGTTGTCTGCCATTGCTCCAGGAAGAACATAGCCCAATTGTTCCCAATTTTGAAAAACATCAGAGCTGACCATTTGCCACAAGAAGTTAATTTTCAATGAAAAGAGAGGCAAACTCTTTCAGTTACTTATTGCTGCATAAAAAACCACCTCAAAATGTAGCAACTTGAAACAATTTATTATTAAACTAAAACAAGTTATTAAAGCCACACCAAATCAGCTGTGGCCACTCCTGTGCTCGGCTGGGTGGGGCTAGAGCCCCCCAGACAGCCTCTGTCAGGTATCTGCACCTGGGTGCTGCTGCATGTGGCTGCTTCCTCCACGTAATGACTCATCCTCCAGGGCCTCTTCCCATGGCATCACCCTACCAAGATAGCATGGATGTTCTTACAGAAAAGCAGCCCACTTCCAGGAGGGCCAACACAGAAACTCCCAGATCTCTCAACCGTCAGGCCTGGAACTGACACAGTGTCACTTCTGCTTCATTCTACTGATCAAAGCAAGTCACAGACCAGCGCAGATTCAAGGGAGCAGGAAGCAGATTCCACCTGTCAACAGGAAGAGTGATAAAAGCCTATGTGGAGGGGAGGACTGTAGGCACCACCTCTAAGACAAGCTAACACAGACCTTAACAGAAGAGAGAACCAGATTGGCCTCATTCTTCCACTGTTTATATGGAGGATCAATGGCTTTTTCCGTACAATGGCATTAACAATGACTACTTGGAGCATTGTTCAGATCCAAGGAGGTAATGACAGTTAATGCTAGGCACATGGCATACACTTGTGGCTCTCCAAGTGTAGCCAATTCCCAAGAAACATTGGGCTCCACCGGGAGCCTGTGAAGACCAAACCTAAGAGGAGGTGCTATTTTGGAAGCATTCAGGTTCAAAGCTGGCTCCAAACCACAGCCTGCTGTGAGTTTGCCAGGGAATTTTCATGCTTTGGTTGACTTTTCTCACCTTCATTTTCTTCTCTGACCCATCTAAAAAGGCTCCAGACTTTTTTCTTTTGAAATCAAAGATTCAGAGGAGACTAGCTTCTCACTTGCAATAAGGATGCTACCATACCGAAGGGCACCCTGAGACCAGCACACAACAGGCCAGTGAGGCCATGCATGCAGGACATGGAGCCTGCTGGCCCTCCTACAAGCAGCTCCACTTTTATCCATTTTATGTATTAGGGTTGTTCAACAAAAAATCTGGTGTGTGGTTGGAATCCCTGGTTTATTACAAAGTGCCACCTTGGCTAGCAGCATATTAGCAGACTGGAATACCAGATAGCCAAGTTTTGATGGGGACGAGAGAGATTTATACTTTAAGAGAAATGGGCAAAGAGAAGATGCATGATTGAGGGAAGAGGGCATGCATAAAGTGAGCATCTTGGGAGGCAGCATTCAAGAGACAAACAGAGTATGAGTGTGTAACGGATGCATACAAAAGAGCCTTAACAAAGGAGGAAATCCTGCCTTCAACAACGTGAAGAAACCTAGAGGACACCATGCTAAGTGAAATAAGCCAGACACAGAAGGAAAATTACTGCATGATACCACTTTCATGAGGAATCTAAAATAATTAAACTCGTAGAAGCAAAGAGTAGAATGATGGTTGCCAGGAGCTGAAGGGAGGAGAAAAGAGAAAGGTATTCATCAAAGGGCACAAGGTTTTGGTTATAAAGATGAGTAAGTCCTAGAGAGTTGCTGTATATCAGAGTGTCCATAGCCAGCAATACTGTATTATGTACTTAAAAATTCGTTAAGAGGATAGATCTTGTGTTACATGTTCTTATCACAAAAACAAATAAATAAAAAGGGGACAAGTACACTTTGGGAGGTAATAGATATGCTTATGGCCTTGATTGTGGTGATGGTTTCACCTAATGTACTTATCTCCACACATACCAAGTTGCATGCATTAAATATGTGCAGCCTTGTACCCATGAAAGTTAAAACTAAAAACTTTTAATAATATATATACAGATTATTGTATGTTAATCATCCCTCAATAAAGTGTTGTTTGTTTGGGTTTTTTAAGAGAGAGATAAAGCAGAGTTGGAGAGTGCTATGACCTCTGAGCCAGTCTCTGCCAGGCCTGCCACATCTCCCACCAGGAACTGTCCCCATGCTTATTCTTGGCTTCCAGAATCACTGCATCAGGTCATTCTCCCTGGAAGTGCTGGGGAGTTACCCCTAGTGAGACACTCAGCAACGGACAGGCAGGAGTGGTGGTAAATACCGCGGCTTTCCGAGCCCGCCTTCTTATCTCTGGGGGTGGAGGAAGAATCCCCTAGTTTGTCCCCTTTGTCCTCACCTCCACTACTTGTCCACTTGACTACCGGTTTTAACCCATCCTAGCCACTCTTTCCATAGAGAGGGAGCCAAAAATGAATGGAATTATTCAATGCCCTTGTAACTGCAAAGGGCAGAAACCAAACTTACATTAGCTCAAAGAAATAGGAGATTTATTGCTCACTTAACTAAAACTTCCAGCAGTCCTCTAGCTTCAGGCACGATGGGAGTCAGGAGCTCAAATGATGCCATCTCCATCTCTCAGTTCTGCTTCCTTAGAGGGGTTGTATCCTTAGAGGGCTGAGACTGATGCCCACAGTGCCAGGATAAGTGGTCTCAGTGCAAGGATGACTCTTCTTCCTTGATGGTTCTAGTATAAGTCTAGGATGCAGTTCTCACGAATCTGGCCTGAAAATGGGCCAACCCTAAATCCATCATGGGTGCAGAGCAGCAAGGATGCTCTGGTTGGCCAGCACCGATCTGTGTATGCACTGCAGGATTTAAGCAACGTTGGCTCCACACAAAACATACAGAGGAAGGTTATTTTCTTTTTATTATTATTATTATACTTTAAGTTTTAGGGTACATGTGCACAATGTGCAGGTTTGCTACACAGGCGTACATGTGCCATGTTGGTTTGCTGCACCCATCAACTCACTATTTACATTAGGTATTTCTCCTAATGCTATCCCTCCCGCATCCCACCACCCTCCAACAGGCCCCAGTGTGTGATGTTCCCCTCCCTGTGTCCATGTGTTCTCATTGTTCAACACCCACTTATGAGTGAGAACATGCAGTGTTTGGTTTTCTGTCCTTGTGATAGTTTGCTGAGAATGATGGTTTCCACCTTCATCCATGTCCCTGCAAAGGACATGAACTCATCCTTTTTTATGGCTGCATAGTATTCCATGGTGTATACGTGCCACATTTTCTTTATCCAGTCTATTATTGATGGACATTTGGGTTAGTTCCAAGTCTTTGCTATTATGAATAGTGCCACAATAAACATACCTGTGCATGTGTCTTTATAGTAGTATGATTTATAATCCTTTGGGTATATACTCAGTAATGGGATTGCTCGGTCAAATGGTATTTTTAGTTCTAGATCCTTGAGGAATCACCACACTGTCTTCCAAAATGGTTGAACTAATTTACTCTCCCGCTAACAGTGTAAAAGCATTCCTATTTCTCTACATCCCTTCCAGCATTTGTTGTTTCCTGACTTTTAAATGATCGCCATTCTAACTGGCGTGAGATGACATTTCATTGTGGTTTTGATTTGCATTTCTCTGATGACCAGTGATGATGAGCATCTTTTCATATGTTGGCTGCATAAATGTCTTCTTTTGAGAAGTGTCTGTTCATATCCTTTGCCCACTTTTTGATGGGTTTGTTTGTTTTTTTCTTGTAAATTTGTCTAAGTTCTTTGTAGATTCTGGATATTAGCCCTTTGTCAGATGGATAGGTTGCAAAACTTTTCTCCCATTCTGTAGGTTGCCTGTTCACTCTGATAATAGTTTCTTTTGCTGTGCAGAAGCTCTTTAGTTTAATTAGATCCCATTTGTCTATTTTGGCTTTTGTTGCCATTGCTTTTGGTGTTTTAGTCATGAAGTCTTTGCCTATGTCTATGTCCTGAATGGTACTGCCTAGGTTTTCTTCCAGAGTTTTTATGGTTTTAGGTCTTACATTTAAGTCTTTAGTCCATCTTGAATTAATTTTTGTATAGGGTGTAAGGAATGGATCCAGTTTCAGCTTTCTACATATGGCTAGCCAGTTTTCCCAACACCATTTATTAAATAGGGAATCCTTTCCCCATTGCTTGCTTTTGTCAAGTTTGTCAAAGATCAGATAATTGTAGGTGTGTGGTGTTATTTCTGAGGCCTCTGTTCTATTCCATTAGTCTATATATCTATTTTGGTACGAGTACCACATTGTTTTGGTTACTGTAGTCTTGTAGTGTAGTTTGAAGTCAGGTTTCATGATGCCTCCAGCTTTGTTTTTTTTTGTTTATGATTGCCTTGGCTATGCAGGCTCTTTTTTGGTTCCATATGAACTTCAAAGTAGTTTTTTCCAGTTCTGTGAAGAAAGTCAGTGGTAGCTTGTCAGGGATACCATTGAATCTATACATTACTTTGGGCAATATTGCCATTTTCACTATATTGATTCTTTCATCCATGAGCATGGAATGTTCTTCCATTTGTTCGTGTCCTCTTTTATTTTATTGAGAAGTGGTTTGTAGCTCTCCTTGAAGAGGTCCTTCACATCCCTTGTAAGTTGGATTCCTAGGTGTTTTATTCTCTTTGTAGTAATTGTGAATGAGAATTCACTCATGATTTGGCTCTCTGTTATTTGTGTATATGAATGCTTGTGATTTTTGCACATTGATTTTGTATCCTGGGACTTTGTTGAAGTTGCTTATCAGCTTAAGGAGATTTTGGACTGAGACAGTGGGATTTTCTAAATATACAATCATGTCATCTGCAAACAGAGACAATTTGACTTCCTCTTTTCATAATCGAATACCCTTTATTTCTTTCTCTTGCCTGATTGCCCTGGCCAGAACTGAGGAAGCTGATTTTCTAAAGGAAATTCCAGGTACTGTCACCAGAACAAGAGGAAGATAGAGTTTGGTTGGGAAAAAACAACAGTTACCCACCTCAAGAACTAACAATGCTGAATATATATCATGGTTCTGCCACCTGCCAGGCTCTATTTATATGCTGTCATTAAATCCTCAGAGGTAGACATGATCCCCAATCCCCCCATTTTATAAAGGGGAATACTAAGGTCAAGGAGGTGAAGCCACTTGCCCAGTGCTGCACCATTAGAAGGGATGATTCGACCCGCGTCCAGATTAGAAGTTATTTGCTTTTCTTCCTGAAGTTCCTGCCTCTACATTCTGTTGGATTTGGGTATGACAAGCTGGCCCACAAGTCTAGCTTTGTAGTTTGGTGATCATGCACTTCTCTGTCTGTTGGTCAAAGCTGGCATCCAAGAGCAAGTAGCCTGAGAGGCTTCACTAGCACCTCCAGCTTCACATCCCTATTTCCCAGAATTCAAGAGGCAGATTCCTGGCTCTCCTAGCTCGTGACTGTGGGGATTTCCAATTCTTTTTTTTTTTTTTTTTTTTTTTCTGAGACAGAGTCTTGCTTTGTCACCTAGGCTGGAGTGCAGTGGCGTGATCTCAGCTCACTGCACCCTCCGCCTCCCGGGTTCCAGTGATTCTCCTGCCTCAGCCTCCCAAGTAGCTGGGATTACAGAATGTGACACCACACTCGGCCAATTTTTGTATTTTTAGTAGAGACAGGGTTTCACCATGTTGGCCAGGCTGGTCTCAAACTCCTGACCTCAGGTGATCTGCCCATCCCTGCTTCCCAAAGTGCTGAGATTACAGGCATAAGCCACTGCGCCCAGCAGGTTTTTCTAATTCTCAGCCTTATTGCAGAAGAGAAAAGAGATGTTGCTTCCTTGACTTGACCTGCAGCTCAGTTTGTTTTTCACTTTTCTGGTATAATCTGGGCAACAACTCTGATACTTCATGCATGTCTGTTCTGTTCCACATATGAATGCC
This sequence comes from Colobus angolensis palliatus, assembly GCF_000951035.1. Classification (NCBI taxonomy): domain Eukaryota; kingdom Metazoa; phylum Chordata; class Mammalia; order Primates; family Cercopithecidae; genus Colobus; species Colobus angolensis. The sequence goes on along the minus strand of NW_012112808.1, from coordinate 8,182,844 downwards.
CTTGGCATGCCTGTCTGTCATCCACCAATCTGGAGACACTGGGGAACAGTTCAGAACCCCTCGAGGCCCTTGCCTTCCTACTGACTATCTCCATTTTCAGGAGAAGGGAAGCAAAGGAAGAAATTATGAGTAAGAAATCCACCTCATATCTTCAGCCAGGACCCAGTAAGAGCCCCTGAGAAGGGAAAGTTACTACCCAAAGCCCGAGTAGCCAGAGCACTTCTGAACTATTTTTTGAACACAGGTCACTTTTGGTAAAGCCCTTGAATCCCTTCTCAGAATGCTTGTAAGCACATTAGGTAAAATACACAGGAGTACAAAGGAAACCAGTTATACTGAACTACAATTATCAAAATATCTTACAACAAATTTATGATATGCTAATATCTGTGATTATTAACTGGCACACTAAATAGCAGGATCTAGCTGTATGTCTAATCGTTAACATGATTTGGAAGTCACGATGAGTATAAAGAATGTTTTGAAATACCTATAAAACTGTAATGTAATATGAAAATATCTATGGCTTCTACTGATGACAGTCACAGGTACTACTAACACTGCCATGAGTTGTTGTCCACAGAATTGAAGGAAATGCTAAGTTGTGCATCACTTTCCATGACAATAAATGTGCAATTATATTTCTTATTCAAGTTGACAAATCTCTTGAATTCTACTCCCAGAATTTTGGGGGACTCTCAGCGGATCCCAGGCTAAGAATCAAATGACATTCTAGAGTGTCTGGCATTAACAGCATCCATGTATGAGTGTCTACAGCCACCCTCTTGGCAGCCTTGTGAGTATTGTCATCTCTATTCTTCAGCTCAGGAAACCAAGGCTGGAAAAGGCTAAACCATGGGAAGGCACAGGAGTGAGTGTGCCCCGCTCTGGAGCCCATGCCCTTCCTGTTTTCCTGCTTCTGTCTAAGCAGCCTCATCTTGGTGAAGCCAGTTTGTCATGCCTCGTCTCCAGGAAGAGGGGCGATGAAGTGGAAAGTCCACACCCCCAACGGCAAGAACCCTGCAGCAATTTCTGCTTCCCACTTCCCATAAGCCATTCTCAGAGATGGAGATAAATGTGGCTATACATGCAAGCCCTTTACAGGGGAAACAAAGGTGAAAAATTCCACTCAACAAGGCCTGCAGTTAAATTGTGCCACCTCATGTGTAAACCCAAGCCTCCTGGGAGTTAATGCATTTGGGGGTTTGTTAATATCAGCATGAGCAGTGTCCAAGGAGCACTGCTGAGGCCCTGCACACTTAGGATGTGAAGAACTGCCTCTTGCCTGCACAGGACATGCGGGCTCCTGAAGGCTGGGCCTTTGAAAATGAAGCATCAGGCTGAAGTCCTGCCGTCAGCCTCCCCATAGCCGTTGAATGCAGGGAAGGGTAAAACTGCAGCCTCCTGGCCAAGGCCCAGCTCAGGAAATTGCTTTTTACCTACTGGGACTCCACATGCCTTTTCACTTTGCTGGCCTCTGTCCCAGCAGCCAGTGCAGTGAACATCTGCCAGCCACTGAGTCCACCTCACTGGCACCCAGGGCCTCGTCTCACATCTCAGCGATTCCTCATGGACAATACTCTCAGTCTGCATGGAACAGAGCAGACCTCTGGGTTGGGAAGGCCCACTGCAGAGATAAACTGGAAATAAAGACTTAACTCAGGCTGTAACAGAGGTATCTAGAGTTCCTGTCAGCTCTGTTGGAGTGTGAGGTTGACAACTCAGCTACCAGGCTTACCCAGCTTAGCTGAAATCTGTTCAGAGGTGGACTATGCCATCCAGGCTCAATTCTCCTGTGCAATAGCGTCCCCGGGGTTAAAGTAAATTGAGAGCAGATTTCATTCAGTTTGAAGCCTTTAAAGGGGCTTTGGTTTTTTATTAATCTGAATCTCCTCATGAGGAAACAACCAGACAAATCCAAAATGAGGGACATTCCAAAAATAACAGCCTGGGGTTTTCAAAAATGTCAATGTCATGGGGGAAGAAAGGGCTGAGGAACTGTTCTAGAATAGAGGAAGCTAAAGAGATAAGTCAGCAAATGCAATGTGTGAACCTGGGCTGGATCCTGGAGCAAAAACACAGGAAAACAGTTATAAAGGACACATACTGGACACTTGGGGAAATTTGAATATACACCATATTAGGTAATAGTGTTGTTCCAATGCAAAATTTCCTGATTTTGATGTAGGCAAAGATCCTTGGTCTTAGAGCATCTGCAGATCAAAGGTTATGTGTGCATAACTGCATCTCAAATGGGTTCAGAAAAGATTAGAGAGAGAGAGAGAGAGACAAAGATAGATAGATGATAGATAGATAGATAGATAATAGATAGATGATAGATAGATAGATAGATAGATAGGTAGATAGATGATAGATAAGCACAAATTGAGCAAAATGTTAACAATTGGTGAATCTAGATGAGGAGTAAATGGGTATCTATTGTACTATTTTGCAACTTTCTATAGGTTTAAAATTTTTCAAAACAAAAATGTGGAAGGAAACTCTTTAGAAAAGGAAGAAGGAAAAATAAATTTTGTACTTCCAAATAATGTAATGTAGTAGTTACCTTCCAGGGAAGGTAAGTGAATGGAATCAGGGAGATACATACAGTTAATTTCAACAGCTTTAGTAATGTACACTTGCTTAAGGTGGATGGTGGGTTCAATGTTTATTTTAATACAATGCTTCATCAATACATATGAAATATATTAGAGTCTTTCATATGTATCAATTATTACATAGAAATACATATTTTACCAAATTACCTTGCAAAAATGTTTTCATTAATATTTTTCTTTTTTCTTTCTTTCTTTTTTATTTTTTGGAAACAGGGTCTCACTGTCATCCAGACTGGAGTTCAATGAGCTGTGATCGTGCAGTGGCATAATCACAGCTCACTGTAGCCTTGACCTCCGGGATCAAGGAATCCTCCCACCTCTGCCTCCCAAGTAGATGGGACCATAGGTGAATATCATCATACTAAGCTAATTTTTAATTTTTCTGTAGAGATTGGGGTCTCACTACATTGTCCAAGCTGGTCTCAAACTCCTGGGCTCAAGCCACTCTCCCGCCTTGGTCCCCCAAAATGTTGAGATTATAGGCATGAGCCACTGCACCCAGTCAATATTTCTTTATATTTTTTATTTATTTGTCCTCAGAGGTAGATCAATGAAAGTATTTTTTTAGGAGATCCTGAAATTCCATGTGTCTGTTATTGGCCAAAAAAGCCCACCTCATCTGGTAGAAGGATAGAGGGTCTTTATTTACAACAACAGAACTGCTTGGCTGTTGATGGCTTGTTGGTGCTTGCTGGTGCTTGTTGGTGCTTGTTGGTGCTTGTTGCCAAAGATTTTCAGGACCGCCTTCCGTAGTGATCACCAGCTCCCTGCTTCGATGGTTGGTTCACTACTGGTAGGGAAGAAGAGCACTTCTTTTGGCCTTAGGGGTTTTGCCCTGACTCTTTCTTTCCCTACAGCCACCCCCACCCCAATGCTACCCCCAATGCCTAAAGTTGATTAGGGGTGGCAGGCAAGTGCTGGAACCACAGGCGGAGTAGGGGGATCCCCCAGCTGTGTGATTTCTCCCAGCAACTTGCTGTTAATGGGAACAAAGCCTGGGGAGCTGCCAGACACAAAACCATGTAACAATAGCCACACCAAGAGTACAAACCAGACGGAGCAGACCCTGCCTAGACCTGTCCAGTGTCTTCCCAACGCACCTCAAATGAACATCAGTCTCCTTGTTGTGACCTTTAAGGCTCAGAAGGGCCCCTCTAAGTCTCTGTATCCTCATCTTCTACAACATCCTCTCCCTACCTTTTGCTCACAGCGTGGCGGCTGCGCCGGTTTTCTCTGCCCCTCATACGCACACACCTCAATACCCCTTGGGGATTTTGCATTTGCTCTTCCCATCTCCTGGGATGCTTTTCCCCACAATCCTCACAGGGCTGATTCTTCTGGTTGTTCAGGTCTCAGTGCCAATATCACCTCCTCAGAAAGCCCCTTCCTGACCCCTTAGTGTGAGACAGCCCCATCTTACAGGTACTTGCTTATTTTTTGCATAGTATTTTTTCTATAGTTGTCTGGTTTACTTATTAACTTCTTTATTTTTCATTTCCCACCAGTAGGATATAATGGCTTGCTCGTTGCTGAAGCCCCAGCACCCAGACAGTGACATCCTAAGGACCTCATTCACACATCCACTCATGTGTGACTTAGGCAGTTATTCTCCCTGCCAGCTTCAGTTTCTTGCTCCATAGAAAAAGTCCTAACACCTACAGCACCATATCAATGTGAAGAGAATATACATCAAGGGCAGGTACCACCATAGCTACCGTGCACCTGCTACTGGGTGGGCGCTCTATAAATGCTGGTTTCCTTCCTGTCTCTCAGCTCCTTACAAAGCAGTTTTGACCTATGCCGTACCATTTGCCCTTTGTCAATCCTTTTAGTTAAGCTGTGTTAAACCTTTTGCAGTAGCTAGGGAAGCAACTGTTACCCCTATTCCATAGAAATGAAAACTCAGAGAGATGAAATTACACAGAATCACACAGTCAGGGGTAACGTGGGCTATTCTTGAATCCAGTCTTCCTGTTTCAAAATTTTGAACCCATGTTCCTTACACTCCCTCACAATACAATGTGGTTACTTATGGACACACAAAGATAGAAATGAGACATGATGATGATGATAGGAGGTATTCACCAGCTTTCCAGATGGTGGGAGAGAGAGACGGGGAAGTGCGGCCCTCCTTCGCACATGTTTGTAGAGCTTGCTCTACTTACAGCCAGACCTTTCTTTCTCAGTTGTTGTGGCCCTGGGGTCTGATTAGGAGAATGAACTTTTGTCCTAGAGCCCTTTTGTCTAGAGCCCTTGCTGGTCTGGACCGGGGGAGATGATCCCCAACACGTCCTTAGGAGCCCACATTTCTAAAAGAGCATCCAGAACAATCTCTGCATCTCCAGACCTCAGCACCAGGGATGAGCTCAGACAGGTCCAGTTTCCCTACCCATCAGGAGACCAGGTTGCTGCCAGATGTTCCCAGTTAGAAATGACTGACTTCCTCATTGTCATTGTTCATTGAACAAAGTTGTGTTGCCTTGGTCTACTGGCACCATTGCTTCCACATGGGTTATCTCTAATCTTTCTCCAAGAGCTGAAGATTTGCCTCATCTCCAAGACCAGAAAGCTTCTTCTTTCCCCAGCCACGGGAATGGATAGGATCTCCAAATCTGGCTTCAACCATCACGCACACCTGGGCATAACCTCTCCTGCTGATGTTACCAAAACACTAGGGTTTTGGTCTAGGTCCCATTGCTTGCAGCACAGAAAGCCAATCACTGAGATGAGTATTGCTGAGAAAGAAGGCTTTAATTCAGTGCTGCAGCTGAGGAAATGGGAAATCAATCTCAAATCCATCTCCTCAACTGACTTAAATTAGGGGTTTATATAGCAGGGAAGAAATGTAACCATGTGTGGGAAAATAGGTATTAGGAAGGGTAGGGGAGAGGAATTGGTCCACAGGAAGCAGGTGGCCGGTTAGGCAGTCATGACAGGTGGGAGGTCTGGCATCTCATTGTCCAGATGCAGTGATCTGATGAGTTTCAGGTCCTTGATATAATCTGGGACGCCTGATTATTGGTTTCCTGAGAAATAAACTCAGGTAAGACATATGTAACTTTCTCAAGTTTTAAGACTGGATTAGTCAATTTCTATGTTTGTTCAAAAGAAACCACAAACATTAGTTATATGGGACAATTGGGCCAGTGTCGATGTGAGCAATTCCTGGCAAGCCACAAGTAAGTAAGAGGGGAGCACAGGTGTAAGTAATTAAATGATGTGTACCAGGGACTCAGCTTTGCTGCTCTGACTCAAACACCAACTCTGTGCATAGCAAGCTCTATGGCAGTAACATAAGCTCACAATGATGCTGATGACATGTGTAACACTAGCCTTTACTCCGCACTTCAGCTGTGCCAGGCGTGATACACATTTGCCCCTGTGCACACTCACCCAGATAAAATCGAGGCTTAGAGAGATTAAATGACTAGCCCAGAGTTGAAAGAACTTTTAAAACTTCTACTAGTTTCTATTTTTAGCAAATTTACAAATACGTACTGTTTAAAGAGCCTAACAATTCAAGTTTTTTTATAAAATATAATTGCCCCAATCATCAGCCCCCGTCTCGGATCTTAGCTGATTGTTTTGGCATAGGCTGCCTTTGCTTGAACAATATGTTTTTATTGCCACATCTTGACTTTTACATCACCCCTCTGTACACACACGCCACTTTCCCATAACCCTGGCTTCTCCCAACATAATTATTTCAAAATTTGTAGTTAGAGACAAATCGTGTTTGAATTATTATGAATATGTAAATACTACTCAGAGCTTATTATGATTTAATTTTTGTAGTTATTAATACTCCAAAGTTAATAATTGTTTTCTTTTGATTTGCTTAGATTTCTGTGTATTTATCATTCATTCAATCACAAATGCTACCAATTGTCTAAATTTCTTCATAATGCATGAGGCTTTCTATTGATTTTAATTTCCTAAGGAAATCTCCCCAGGAGCCTTCAGAGGGGCTCTAAATTGTCCTGATTTCTATTTCTATGTCACCCACAGAGAAAATGAAAAGAATGGCATGCCCAGAAGTTGAGCAGTGTACATCCTGCACAGCCAAATGCAACGGGTCTTTTCCAGAGTCTGCTGCCACTCAGTTACCCCCTGTGTTGGATCTTCTCATTCCTATACCTCTTGTCTTCCTCTTTTTGGATTTACTCTGCAATTTTGATAGAACACATCCTTGAATAGCTTTTGGAGACCTTGCTTATATGCAAATGTCTTTTATCTACTCTCAGTTGATTGGCGGTGGTTCAGCTGGGAGTAGAATTCTAGTTGGAGATCATTTTTCTTCACTAGTTTGAAAGCATGCTTCATTGCCTTCTAGGTGGCATTGAGAACTTCAAAGCCTTCCTAATTCTAGGTTCTTTATAGCCTCTCTATAGATAGATAGATATAGATATAGATATAGATATAGATATAGATATAGATATACCTCTTCTTTTTGACCCCAGTGGTGATGTGCCTTGTCATGGGCCTATTATCACCCATTATGATAGAAACTTGGGGGACCCTTCCAATCTGAAAACTTATGTACTAAAAATCTTGGAAAGTTTTTTGAATTTTTCCCATTTATTCTTTTATCCCATAAGTTTTCTTTAATCCTATTTCTGCAACTTCTGTTAATCAGATGTTGGGTCTCTTGGACTCATTCTCTAATTTTCTTTTCTCTTCTAGTTTTCATCTCTTTTTCTTTTTGCTCTGTTTTTTGTAAGAATACCTCAACTTTATCTGGAAACTTATTCTGAGGCTTTCCTTGCTGCTGTGTTATTTTCATTTCCAAGAGTTATTCGCATTCTCTGAATGTTTTTTGTAACATCTTGTTCTCTTTTGATTATTGCAGTTTATTTTCTTATCTCCCTAAAGCAGGGGCCCCCAATCCCTGGGCTGCAAATCAGGGGCCATAAGCCAGGTCCATGGCCTGTTAGGAACCACACTATGCAGCAGAAGGAGAGAGGCTGGTGAATGAGGATTACTGCCTGAGCTCCACCTCCCATCAGATCACCAGCAGCATTAGATTTTCATAGGAGTGTGAACCCTATTGTGAACTGCATATGCAAGGGATCTAGGTTGTGTACGCCTGAGGAGAATCTAAAGCCTGATGATCTGAGGTGGAATAGTTTCATCCCAAAACCATCCCCACCCCCAAACTCCTCAACCCCCTCAACCCCCGTCGTGGAAAAATTGTCTTCCATGAAACCAATCCCTGGTGTAAGAAAGATTGAGGACCACTGCCGTAAAATTGTCTTCCGTGAAACCAATCCCTGGTGTAAGAAAGATTGAGGACCACTGCCGTAAAGTATTAATAGTCTGTTTCTGGAGTGTCTTCTTCCTATTCTATGCTTCTTCTGTCTGATTACTTTCACCTTTATTTTACTCTAAGTCAGTCTTTCTCAACTAGGTTCTTCCTTTGAACCACAGATCGTAGAAAATTATTTGTGACTATTTTCTTAATTCTGCCCCTCATAATGGTACATAATAGTATGATTCTAGTATGTCTGGATGCCTTAGGCTTACTTCTTTCAAGGAAATCCTGATTATTCATGAGACAATTGTGATATCCTGAATAATGGGCTCCCATATCCTAATCTCCAGGATTTGTATATAACAAAAGGAACTTTTCAGACCAAATTAAGAATCTTGAGATGAGATTATCCTGCATTATCTCAGCGAGCCTTAAATGTAATTACCAGGGTCCTTAAAAGAAGGAGGCAAGATCAACAGAGAGAGAAAGCCGTGTGACAACAGAAGCAAAAATTGGAGTGAATGGCCGGGCGCGGTGGCTCAAGCCTGTAATCCCAGCACTTTGGGAGGCCGAGACGGGTGGATCACGAGGTCAGGAAATTGAGACCATCCAGGCTAACACGGTGAAACCCCGTCTCTACTAAAAAATACAAAAAACTAGCCAGGCGAGGTGGCAGACGCCTGTGGTCCCAGCTGCTCGGGAGGCTGAGGCAGGAGAATGGCGTAAACCCGGGAGGCAGAGCTTGCAGTGAGCTGAGATCCGGCCACTGCACTCCAGCCTGGGAGACAGAGCGAGACTCCGTCTCAAAAAAAAAAAAAAAAATTGGAGTGAAGGGGCCATAAGCCAAGAAATCTAAGCACCTCCAGAAGCTGGAAAACGAAAGGGAACATATTCCTTGGATTCTCTAGCAGGAACCAGCCTGGCCAATACCTTGCCTTGACCCAGTGAAATTGATTTCAGACTTCTAGGCTCCAGACCTGCAAGAAAATAAATGTGTGTTGTTTCAAGTCCCAAGATGGTGGTAATTCACTATAGTATTCATAGGAAATGAGTCCCATAAGTAACTCTTAGTTCTCTGCTAGCATTTCAGAGTAAGGAACTAAATGCTAATCGGAAGATCAGAGTGCAAGAACTGCACACGGCATCTGCAGCTCCACCGTAGCAGACTCCGGATGGGCCATGTTCCTGCGAAACTGCTAATTTCAGTACCTTTAACACTTTCTTCTTCAGCTGGACAGACTCCCGAGAGAACACTCTCCAGGTCTCCTGACTGGAAGGTGAAGACTGACTGCAGCATCCTGGGAGCCAGGTCAGGAAAGCGGGCTGAGGCTCGTCAGCATCCAGCTGCCCTTCACCACGCTGCTACAGTGCACAGCCCAGGTGTCCAAAGACCATGCCTTACCTTCTCCAGCCAGTCTTTGCTGAGAGGGGTGGGCAGTAGCCTGGCTGCCCACTGTAGGGTGCAGACATAGAGATCTGAGTGCTTACTAAACAAATCCTTCTTATTTGAGTCTTTCTGCCTTACTCCCAATTTCAGAGGTACTTGCTGCCCCTAGGTCTCGAGGTTTGTGGAATTTGCCGCACACATTTGCTATTTTAAAATTTTTGCCACTATGGCCTTCTGAGCTTTGTTTTCTTTCATCAGTTACCACTCATCTATCTGTATTCTGACCCCCAAACCATGTTGTTGTCATTTCTTCTCCCATTTTTTCCATTGTAGTGGGTTTTACCTTTTTCAAAACAATCCATTCCAGTGGGGCTTCAGGAGGAGAAAAACGCAGACACATACGTTCAATCAGCAAACTTCACCTACAAAGTTTTTAATTCACTTATCCATCTTATGTCTCACTTGTTTTTGTTTTTGTTTTTGTTTTAATTTAGAAACAGAGTCTCACTCTGTCACCTGGGCAAATACGGTGGTGTGATCACAGCCCATTGCAACCTCAAATTCCCAGGCTCAAGAGATCCTCCCACCTCAGCTTCCTAAGTAGCTACAGGTGCATGCCACCAAACTCAGCTAAGTTTTTAATTTCTTATAGAGATGGAGTCTTGCTTTGTTACTCAGGCTGGTTTTGAACTCATGGCCTCCAGCTATCACCCCACCTTGGCCTCTCAAAGTGCTGGGAGTACACGTGTCAGCCACCACCCCCAGACTTATGACTCATTTCTATCCTAATAACATCTATGTAAGATGAGTGAAGACTATATTCCATATTCTCATTCCCATTTCATGAAAAGTGAGCCTCAAAGAAGTCATGTGCTTTGTCCAAGGATAAGAAGTCTGGGGCTCTGAGTCCTGGTCTGGGATTCCATGGGCCAAGAGGTGCTATCAGTCACATTCTGTCACTGTCACAGAAACCTGCAATACCCCAGAACAGGCATGGGGAAGGTCAGAACATAGAGACGGAGGCAGTGAAAACAGTTGAGGATGCTAAATTGTCTCAGAAGATTCATTGAGGCCAAATTGCAGAAAGAAACAAAGAAAGAAAAGAAACAAGACATGGGGATAGGGAGGGAGGGAGGAAGGAAGAAAGAAAGGAAAAAATAAGAAAGAGGAAGGAAGGAAGGAAAGAAGGAAGGAAGGAAGGAAGGAAGGAAGGAAGGAAGGAAGGAAGGAAGGAAAGAAAGAAGGAAGGAGAAGGAGAAGGGGAAGGGGAAGGGAAGGAAGGGAAGGAAAGGAAGGAAGGGAGAGACAGAAGGAGG
>NW_012112808.1:8104224-8172222 GCF_000951035.1 Colobus angolensis palliatus | reverse complement strand
AGGAAGGAAGGAAGGAAGGAAGGAAGGAAGGAAGGAAGGAAGGAAGGAAAAAGGAAAGAAAGGAGGGGAAAAGGAAGGAAGAAAAAAGAAGGAAGAAAGCAAAGAAGGAACGAAGGAAGGAAAGAAAGAGAGAGAGAGAGAATCTGACACAAATGAGAATTCCCCAGTGAGAAAGCAATCCTAGGAATGTCAATAAATTTTTGAATGAAAGTCAAAGCTTGAAATTTTATTGCGTGTAAATTTATTCAGTCACTCAAAAATATCTATTGAACAATTTGCCAGTTATTGAGCTATTATCTCTAAGCTCCAAACTTATCCTTTTCTACCCAGCTTTGTAATGCCAGGGCTAGAACTCTGCATCTACCATTCTGCCCAGCCAGCTGCTACCTGTTGGGATCCACCAAGAGGGGGTAGTAAAGGGAGACCCTGAGGCTGGGGAAGGGAAAGTGGCCCTCTTCTTCCTGTTCCTGAGTACTTCCTGCTCCTGAATACTTCCTGTTCCTGAGCACTTCCTGTTTCTGATTAGCTCCTGTTCCTGAATACTTCCTTTTATTGTCTGCATCGCTTCCTCAGTGATAACCTAGGCCCTGGAAGTTCTTTCCTGTAGCAGCGACTCCATCCAGTTTGCAGTTTTTACAGTATACACAACCCATTTTCAATGTTATACACAACCCAGTTTCAATGTTATACACAACCCAGTTTCAATGTGGCACCACTCAGATATCTGAGTCCCAGCTCCATGGGGCCCCTCCTCTGAGCTTCTACATTTTAATAATTTTCTGTTCTTCCTTCTATTCCCTCACCCCTAGGGGAAGTAGCTATTTCCTGCAGTTGCCACCACCATGATTTCTTAGAGTTCTCTTTTTGCCTTTCTGCGAAAGAACCCAGTTAACAATTTTTATATAAAATTATGCCTGTTAAAAGGTGTGGTTTTTATCTCCTGACTGATTCAAGCACTCACTATGAACCACCACTAAAGCTCTATATTAGGTACAAATCTGGAAGGAAAGAGTCCCCACTACATAAATGCTGACACATTGCCAAAGGATGAGAAGGTGGCTTTCCTAGATGAATCAGGCTTTGTAGTTATGCTGCATTGACCAAATGTTTGGACCAGTGCACTTTGTGGTTCCCATGGGAAGTGTCCCTTAACTCCAAGAAAATGACTTCAGATATCAAGTCCCCCGGGGCTGTCTCTGATGTGCCAGGAGACAGCATGAATCTTGGACAATGGTGCTATCAATTTTCTGTAAGTCAGCCGGGATGACGGCTTTGCTCAGTAAACAGATCTCTATTTGAGCACTTTCAAAAGCCAGATTCATTATTTCAGGCATGGTCAGTATATGTTTCTGTGCTAGGCAGGTTATTTTATAGCTGCAGAACGAACAGAACATTTCAGATCTCATCAGAGTTCCCTGGACGGCTGTAAAATGTCTTCCTTAAATGTCCTCAGGATCCACATGTGAGACTAAATCAGTTTTTCAGGTTGGGAAAGCCAGTGCTGGAAAGGAAGAGGCAGTTTCAGGCAGCCACAGTTACTCAGAGCTCAGTTCCGGCCTCTGAAAGCTATCTCCTTCTCTTTCTGGGTCAGACTTACAGGTCATCTTGTTAAGACATATTAATCCCCATGGCTGGTTTTGTCTGTGTCTCCTTCCCACCCTGTCTCCACCAGAATGAGCTTCTTGAAAACAAGGCTAGGGTCTTGTTTATGTCTCGGGACTACAGCATGGTACCTAGAGCCTAGCTGATGCTCTTGTTTTTCTTGAGCTGGAACAAGCTGAATTGACCCTGATAATTCCTAGTGGAAGTTTTAAGCACTATGTAGGAACATGACCCCATGCTCTGGTGACCACACTCTATAATTTTTTATAGGTACATACATAGTAGGTATATGTATTTATGGGGAACAGGAGATATTTTTATATAGGTATACAATGTGTAATAATCACATCGGGGTAAATGGGGTACCCATCACCTCAAGCATTTATCTTTTCTTCATGTTATAAACATTCCAGTTATACTCTTTTAGTTATTTTTAAATGTGTAATCAAATTATTATTGACAAGTTACCCCATTGTGCTACCAAATATGAGCTCTTATTCATTCTATTAATTATCCAGTTGACAGAATATCATTCATTCAATTATATTTTAGTACCCATTAACCATGCCCACTTCCCCTCCCCGCCACCCTACCCCCACCACCACTACTCTTCCCAGCCTCTGGCAACCATCCTTCTACTCTCTGTCTCCATGAGTTCAACTGATTTAATTTTTAGCTCCTACAAATAAGTGAGAACATGTGAAGTTTGTCTTTCTGTGCCTGGTTTGTTTCACTTAATGTAACCACCTCCAGTTCAATCCATGATGTTGCAAATGACAGAATCTCATATTTTTACGGCTGCATAGTACTCTGTTGTGTATATGTACCACATTTTCTTTATCCATTCATCTGTTTATGGACACTTGGGTTGTTTCCAAATCTTGGCTATTGTGAATAGTGCTGCAATAAACATGGGAGTGCAGGTATCTCTTCAATACACTGATTTCCTTTCTTTCAGGTATATACCTAGCAGTGGGATTGCTGGATCATACGGTAGTTCTATTTTCAGTTTTTTGAGGAACCTCCAAACTGTTCTCCCTAGTGGCTGTACTAATTTACTTTCCAACAAACAGTGTACAAGAGTTCCCTTTTCTCCACATCCCTGCCAGCATTCGTTACTGCCTGTCATTTGGATATAAGCCATTTTAACTAGGGTGAGATGATATCTCATTGTAGTTTTGATTTGTATTTCTCTGATGATCAATGATGTTGAGCACCTTTTCATATACCTGTTTGCCATTTGTATATTTTTCTTTTAAGAAACATCTATTCAGGTCCTTTGCCCATTTTTAATTGAATTACTAGATTTTTTCCTTTTGAGTTGTTTGAACTCCTTATATATTCTGGTTATTAATCCCTTGTCAGATGGATAATCTGCAAATATTTTTCCCATTCTGTGGGTTGTCTCTTCACTTTGTTGACTGTTTCCTTTGCTGTGCAGAAACTTTTTTTTTTTTTTTTTTTTGACAGAATCTCACTCTGTTGCCCAGGCTGGAGTGCAGTAGAGCAATCGCGGTTCACTGCAACCTCCGTCTCTCCAAGTTCAAGTGATTCTCCTGTCTCAGCCTCCTGAGTAGCTGGGATTATAGGCATGTACCACTACACCCGGCTTATTTTTGTATTTTTAGTAGAGATGGTGTTTCACCATGTTGACCAGGCTGGTCTCGAACTCCTGACCTCAGACGATCCACCCGTCTTGGCCTCCCAAAGTGCTGGAATTAAAAGCTTTGAGCCACCACGCTTGGCCAGAAGCTTTTTAACTTCATATAATCCCATTTTTCCTTTTTTGCTTTAGTTGCCTGTACTTTTAGAGTATTACTCAAGAAATTTTTGCCCAGACCAATATCCTGGGGAACTTCCCCAGTGTTTTTTTTGTTTGTCTGTTTGTTTGTTTTTGGTAGTTTCATAGTTTGAGGTCTTACATTTGTCTTTAATCCATTTTGGTTTGATTTTTGTGGGTAGAAAGTGACAGGGGTCTAGTCTCATTCTTCTGCACATGGATAGCCAGTTTTCCAAGCACCATTTATTGAAGAGACTGTTCTTTCCCCAGTGTATGTTCTTGGTACCTTTGTCGAAAATGAGTTCACTGATGATGTCTGGATTTATTTCTGGATTCTCTATTCTGTTCCATTTGTCTATGTGTCTGTTTTTATACCGGTATGATGCTGTTTTGTTTACTATAGCCCTGTAGTATAATTTGAAGTCAGGTAATGTGATTCCTCCAGGATTGTTCTTTTGCTTGGGACAACTTTAGCTATTTTGGTCTTTTGTGGTTCCACATACATTTTAGGATTATTTTTTTCTGCTTCTCTAAAGAATGTCATAGGTATTTTGACAGAGATTTCATTGAATGTATACATTGCTTTGGATAGTGTAGGCTACAACCTATAATTGGTTTTGCCCTTTCCACTTCTGCCTCCCCTCCTTTTAATCAGAAGAGGGAGAGAGAATGGGCTGGACATTCTTTCCCATCCATGGCCTCAATGAAATGAAAATGCCCCCAGGAAGAGCTGAGGATAAGAGTACAAGGGCCACCAGTGATCCCAGAAATAGATAGAGGCAGCCCAAGATGAAAGACACCTTCAGGCGAGAACACACTTCTCTATCAGCTTCTCTCTCTCTTTAAAATTGAGCCCTTCCAATCATTAAAAAATCAGGAAACAACAGGTGTTGGAGAGGATGTGGAGAAATAGGAACACTTTCACACTGTTGGTGGGATTGTAAACTAGTTCAACCGACATGGAAAACAGTATGGCGATTCCTCAAGGATCTAGAACTAGATGTACCATATGACCCAGCCATCCCACTACTGGGTATATACCCAAAGGATTATAAATTATTCTACTACAAAGACACATGCACACGTATGTTTATTGCAGCACTATTCACAATAGCAAAGACTTGGAATCAACCCAAATGTCCATCTGTGACAGACTGGATTAAGAAAATGTGACACATATACACCATGGAATACTATGCAGCCATAAAAAAGGATGAGTTTGCGTCCTTTGTAGGGACATAGATGCAGCTGGAAACCATCATTCTCAGCAAACTATCACAAGAAGAGAAAACCAAACACCGCATGTTCTCACTCAAAGGTGGGAACTGAACAATGAGATCACTTGGACTCGGGAAGGGGAACATCACACACTGGGGGCTATCATGGGGGGGGGAGGGATTGCATTGGGGAGTTATACATGATATAAATGATGAATTGATGGGTGCTGACGAGTTGATGGGTGCAGCACACCAACATGGCACAAGTATACATATGTAACAAACCTGCACGTTATGCACATGTACCCTAGAATTTAAAGTATAATAAAAATTAAAAAAAATAAAATAAAATAAAATTGAGCCCTTCTGACTTTCCTAATAATAAAAATGCAAATTTTTAAAGATCATAAATCATCTTTTTCATCTATGAGATTGATAGTTACTTATTAGTATTATTAACAGTAATAGTAATTAATAGTATTATTAACAGTCAATGTATATTGAGATTGACTTTTTAAATTCACCTATAACATTTACAAAGATTAAAAAAGGGAGGCACTGAACATATTTTAAAATGAGTTTTAAAAAAAGCAACCTGGCAATATCAAGCACTGGCAAGGATGCAGAGCAACTGAAACTCTCAGGAATTGCTGGTGAAACGCAGACTGGCTTGGCTGCTCTGGAAAAGGCTTGACAGCTTTTAAAAGGTGAAACATACACTTAGTGTGCAACTCAGTAATCCCACTCCTAGGCACCTACCCAAGAGAAATGAAAACTTATGCTCACACAAGAAAACTCTATACATAAATGTTTATGCAGCTCTATTCATAATCAACAAAAACTGGACACAACCCATTTGTCTTAGTGGGTAAATGCATAAACAAACTGTGGATCATCCGCACGATGGAATACCTACCACTCAGCAATAAAAAGGAATGAACTATTGATGCATGCAACAGCTGAGTCTCAAAGGCATTATGCTAAAGGAAAGTAGAAGCCAGACTCAAAAGGCTGCATATTATGCGATCTCATTTTTGTAACGTTCTAGAAGAGGTAAAACTATAAAGACAGAGATAAGATCAGCAGCTGTCAGGGATAAAGGACGTGTTTGACCACAAACAGAAAGCACAAAGTAGTTTCTGGGCATGAAACTGTATCTTTTCTCCCCAGTTTTACGGAGATATAGCTGACAATTAAAAATTATATATATTTGAAGTGTGTAACTTGATGATTTGGAGTTGTTCTGTATCTCAATTAGAGTGGTGACTTCACAAACCTATACCTATATTAAAATTCCTACAACTACACAAAAAAGTCAACTTTATTTTATATAAATTTTAAAACTAATAACAATGAGATATTAAATATGAATAAATATATAAACAAAGATGAGAGGGCTCTTGGAGAAATGGCTGATGTCAGACCTGAGGCAAAGAAAGTGCAAGGTGAGCCTGGAGCATCTCGTGCCAGAGAGCAGAGAGGGGCTCAGAGGATACAGGTGCAGCTTGAAAGGGCTGCCACTTGCCAAATTTTTGATGATCTGGCTGTCAAAATGGATAGCGACAGAAATACACTGGATTGAGAAAGAAGCCATGAGTACAATCTGATACTAAAAAAGTTGAGGGGTAGAATAAGAAGCTTTCCTTTATAGAAAAGTGATAACTTTTTTTAAAAGTAGAAAGAATGGGAAATGAAAAAGCACTTTATAGTCAGGAAAGCAGCAATTGATCCAGGCAAGGATGATCAATAGATTCTAAAATCACTGGGTAAGAGATTGTTGGGAAGCAAGACATTCTGTCTCAAAGTATCACCCAGTAGGTCACTTAATAATCACAGAAGATCGGGGTACATGTCCAACGGAGAAATATAGCAAGCACTCACTTAACTGAGTGATCAAAGTTAATGTCACAAATTGTGGACAAATTGGCATCTTTTTGTTCCTCCTGATATCATGCCCTGAGAAGGAGGCAACAGCATCTGTATAATATGCCTGCCAACAATATTTATGCTAAATCTAATCCTGAGGTACAATCAGATAAATCCAGGCCTAAGTACACTCCATAAAACTCTTCAAAATGCCAATGTCATGAGAGACCACAAAAAGGCTGGAGATCTGTTCTGGATTCAAGAGACGTGACAGGGAAACAGTACGTGACCCTTGATTCCATTCTGGATCAAGACAAAATCTGTTAAGTACAGACAGTCCACAACTTACAATTGTTCAGCTTACAATTCCTCAATTTTACAATGGGGCAAAAGTGATAGGCATTCAGTGGAAACCGTACTGTGAGAACCCATACCATTCTGCTTTTCACTTTCAGTATGGTATTCCATACATTACATGAGATATCTAACACTTTATTATAAAATAGGCTCTGTGTTGGATAATTTTGTCCAACCATAGGCTAATGTAAGTGTTCTGAGCACATTTAATGTAGGCAAAGTTGTTATAATATTCAGCAGATTTAGTGTATTAAATGCATTTTTACTTACATTTTTTCAACTTATGATGGGTTTATTGGGATGTAATCTCATTTTAAGTCAAGAAGTGTCTTTATTCAATGACTTGATATTAATTTTGTATTAGAAAATTGTATTTTAGCAATTCCCAAGTGTACCAAGTATTTTATGCTTACGTGAGGGTGTGTTTTTGTTCTTAAGAGATACACGCTGAAGTATTTAGGCATCAAGTGTTATGATGTCTATAGATAACTCCAGTTTGATAAAAACTAATAGAGAGCAGATGTGGCAAAATGTTAACACCGGGTGGATCTACATTGGGTGAAGCACTTACAAGCGCACATTGCACTTGTTCCTACAATTTTTTCAAAGGCTAATTTTTTTTTTCTGAAGAAAAATAAAGGAGAGAAAAAACTGATGAGGAAGCCTAGTATTGGCAAGGTCGTGGAGCACTGGAAATTCTCCTGTACAGCTGGTGGGAGTGTGAGCCAGCACATGCTGCCTGGAGGGAAGTCGGGCACACAGTAAAGCATAAATTGAGCATACACTTTGACCCACAAACCCCACACCCCACCACTTTCAAGTTAACTTAGAGAGAACTCACTAAGGTACAAAGATATATATGCCCTAAAATTTCACTGCAATCTTATTTTTTATACCAGAAAAGTAGGAAATAGCTTAATATCCACCAACGGAAAACTGGTAAGTAAATTATGCTTCATTTCTAGCCTACTGGTCAAGATCCTGGGCTCTAAGGTCAGATACCCTGGCAATGCTGATCGATTTTCTTGTGCCACAGCCTCTTCATCTGCTTAATGGGCATAATACAAACTTCTGTTCGGTAGAGTTGTTATGAGATTATGCAAGGCCATGCATGTGCCTGGCAGGTAGCAGGTATCAAATCAATATTACATACCATTAGCTTTATGTAATTGATAAAAAACTATGAGGCCAACCTTTGTTTATTGACCTGGAAAGATGTTTCTGTCATAGTGTTGAATGAAAAAGCAGGTTATGGGATAGAAGAGCACAAGGTCTGATTGCACTTATGTGAAAGTGCATTTTTAATTTCCATTTGGATATATTTGTAGCAAGATGTCTGGAAGATTGGCCACCTAATCGTTAATAATGTCCCTAAGGTGAGGACGCTTCCAATCTTTCATTTTCTTCTTTGTACATTTCTATATTGTTTGTTTTTTCTTTTTTTCTCACAACACATGTAACAGTTTTACAATCAGATTCTTTCTAATTGTGAAAATATTAATAAATCAGATCCACAGATCTTGCCTGCTCAGACCTGACTTTGTCTGAGGGGTTGACCAGATACCCTGCTGATTGATTCCCCAGAGACTACTTCCTTATCTTTGATCTTTGGTACAAGTTATTGTCCCCTTTTCTCAGCCTGAGTGTTCTCTCTGCCAGGCGTGCCGGAGGCATTTACATGTTCAGCTCTTTGTTCTCTCCACGGGATTATGTTTTCCCCACATTTCTACCTCATTTTCACGCAGCCTACAGCGTGTGTGTGAAGCGTGTGTTTGGCTCAGGGGATGACAACACACCTGCAGAGGATTCACTGAAGCCTACCTTGGGTGGCACTCAGCTCTTTTCTGGGTGTTTTCTAAAGACATCCACACTGTCCCGCAGAAATCCAGTTTGCAGCATCATTTCCTCCCCAAGCCCGGTTTTCTGCAGCCTGGACCCTCACCAAGGTGCCAAGATAGAGCTGACCACGAGATGGCAGTCTTTCCTCGCATCAGGGTGGCGGAAGCCTGCATCCCCAGACCTGTGTGCTTCTGAATCCAGCTTCTGTGCTGCCCAAAGCAATTTCAGCAGAGATTATTTACTAAAGAGACCGTCACTAAAGAAGAGAACAGTAGGATTAAATATTCGGAAACAGAAGAACTCGAAGAAGAAAATACAATTTCCCAACGTCACATGCTCACCCATCCTTCTCCTCTTCAACAAAAGTCGCAACAGTTTTGTGTCCATTTGCAGTCTGGGGTAGAATTAGAATTGCCAAGCACCCCAGTGAGGTCTGAATCCACATTCCTTTATTTCTTTGTGCCACTCAAAGCCAGATATTGATGTCTGAAAACAAGATACATAAGCTTCATTATTTAAGTGTCTCTTCCTTAAACAAGACCGCTTTAATACTTAACAAGGTAGGGAAGCTACATAATTTAAAATCTATGCGACAAGAAATAAGAAATTATTTGTAGCGGGCTCCACTTTTACACCCACCAACAAAGAAAGACATTCACAATTTTTTGCCTTCCCAGGGCCCCAAAATACAACACAGGCCTGTTCTCCTGCTCCGGGCAGAAGCCGCAGCTGAAACTGTTCTTTATCAGCTTTTCTTTCTCAATATTTACCAACCAATAAATCTTTTTTCCCCGAAGACAACTGACATTCGAATCCTGTTCATGTGGACGCTTGTTATCCAAATAATATTAAATAAACTGCTTCATTTTCCACTGAAAAAGTATTAAGATGGATTTTTGTTTCTTTGCTCGTCAATATTGAAGAAGAGAGGGGCTGCTCTCATCCATGGCAAGGGCAGCTGCCTGCCTGCAATGAGCACATCTCAATCTCCGAGCCTCCTGCGGAGGTGCCTCCTCTCTGTCCTGTCCTGGGGCCATGAAAGCTCATTGTCAGGCTCCCACAGTCCCTGCTGTGTGGCACCAGCAGGGTCGAGCCTGTCTGTACCATTGTCACGGTCATAACTGAGGACTCCATAGAATGTCGCCAGAGCTGCAGGAGTATTTTGCCCATTTTCCAAAGTGGGATAAGTCAGTCTTTTGAGAAAAATTCCAATTCTGTTGTTCCACAAGCCAATTCCAGCTTCCTTTTTTATTATTACTATTTTTATTTTTAGACAACGTCTCACTCCATCACCCAGACTGGAGTGCAGTTGCGTGATCACATCTCACTATAGTCCCAGGTGATCTTCCCACCTCAGCCTCTCAGGTAGCTTGGGATTACAGGCACACACCTCCATGCCCAGCTAATTTTTTATATTTTTTGTAGAGATGGGCTTTCACCATGTTATCCAGGCTGGTCTTGAACTCCTGGGCTCAAGCAATCCTCCTGCCTCAGCCTCCCGAAGTGCTGGGATTCCAAGCATGAGCCAGGGCACCCAGCTCAACTCCTGCTCTTTCCTGTCAGAAGAGTGCGTGGTACCAATGGTCACAGAGCTGGCCAGAGGGGTCAGGAGGGAGGAGGTCTGAGCTAGCTCTTCTGCTGACTTCCTGGGAGGACCAGCAATGAGACTTGCATTTCTGGGCCTCTGTTTCTCCATTCATACAAGGAAATGTTGGACCTGACTTTCTTTTAAATCTTCCCATAATGCTACTTATCAAGGATCTGAAATAAAGGAGGAGGCTTTGGAGCTGGCTTGATCTTAGTGAAAATTAAACATCTGAGTCCCTAAAGAAACTTCTAGGGAAGAAAAAAAGAAAACCTTTTGAAGATTAATAGTAGCAGATAATATTTACATGGAGACATCTCTGTCCTAGGTACCATTCTAAAGGTTTGGTCATATGATTTAATTTAACTCCGACAATACCCCCCTATACTTTTTTTTTTTTTTTTTTTTTTTTTTTTTTTTTTGAGACGGAGTTTCGCTCTGCTGCCCAGGCTGGAGTGCAGTGGCCGGATCTCAGCTCACTGCAAGCTCCGCCTCCCGGGTTCACGCCATTCTCCTGCCTCAGGCTCCCGAGTAGCTGGGACTACAGGCGCCCGCCACTTCGCCCGGCTAGTTTTTTGTATTTTTAGTAGAGACGGGGTTTCACCATGTTAGCCAGGATGGTCTCGATCTCCTGACCTCGTGATCCGCCCGTCTCGGCCTCCCAAAGTGCTGGGATTACAGGCTTGAGCCACCGCGCCCGGCCGCTACCCCCCTATTCTTATACCTACTTGACACTCAAGGGAGCTGAAGCACTGAGGGATGCATGACTTCCCCAGGGATCGCATCGCTTGGAAGGATCAGAAAAATGGGAAGCCAGGTGGCTTGGTTTCAGGGTTCATTCTCTTAACTTCCTAACCCCACAGCTGGCAGCAAGCCCAGGAAACCTCTGAGGGTTGCCGCAGCCCAGTGGGTTGTGGGGTGGAGCTGTAGCTGGAAGCTCTGGCAGTTGGAGTCATGGGCCCCGGCCTTGAGCACTACTCTGTGAGTGCTCTTGTCTCTTTCTCTTATCTTTATTTGGCCTTTACTCAGATAGACATTGCCAGGGGTGATAGCCATGCTCATCAGTGTACCCGGATTTCTGACACGATTTTATTACTACATAAATAAGACATGAGTAATGTTTCCTCATTAAAAAAAAAAAAAAAAAACTCCAAGAATTACAAGTAAGGCTAAAAATCCCCTTTGAGCACCACCGCTCTCGGTTTCCTCCTCTCCTACTACAGGAGACACTGTCATCGTTTTGGATGGTGCACCACAAATTATTTTCTATGAGGTATGTACCCTTAGAAAACCTGTGGTCACGCTTTATAGTTTATGAGGTTCTGTTTCCTTCAGCAATGCTATTGTGCTGCGTGTATTATCTGGAAATCGCTTTCCTCGGTCAACCGTGCATCTTGAGACCCTTCCATGTTCCCACTTACAGATACGTCTTGTGCTTTTTACCGCCGGAGAGTATCCCATTGTGTGAATGAATCTGAGTTTATCTGTCCATCCCCGTTTTTGATGGCTATTTAGGGCATTTCTAAATTTGTATTTTTCCAGAAATTGCCATAACGTATGTCCTTTCACATACTGCCTCGTGCATGTGTACAAATATTCCTTTGGTCTAAATGATGAAAGTGAAATTGCTGGGTATCATCATATTGTATTAAACTGGCATAAATGTCATATGAGATTTTTATGAATGCTCCCCCCAAAAATGCTGGGATTTGAAACTCTGTCATAACGCCAAATTGCTATAAGTGGTAACAAAACATGAGCAAGATTTGAGGGCCATGGGATGCAATAATGGTGAGAAACGACATGGGTGATGCCTGTGAATTGTAAGGCTATGCTTTTCCCTTCCACCCAAGAAAACACAGCAGAATGAATGCAAGACGGGTGAAAACGACATGGATCCTGAAAACTCTTAAATGCATTAGAATTGGAAATTTTTAAGTAACATACTTGCAAACATGGCCGAGATCTGCTGTGATTTACCTGCAGGGTCCGTCCTTCTGCACAACCCATGCTGCCAACCAGGAGCTATTCTGTGCCCACCAACTCAATGAGGCAGCAACCGGTTCTGTACATGAAGATTCCAAGGGATCCCAGATGGCATGTTAGAACAGACACTGTCCAAGAAGGAAAGGACATATCCGTCAGCCATGCTACAAGTGTCATGCCACCATGGAAGTTGATTGCTAGATACTGGACTGGCATACACCACACACACACACACACACACGCTGAAGCATCCTCAGAATTCCTGCAACTCCAAGGTTCAAACGTCCAAGAAGAATACCATGGGGTGAGGACTGTGTGCTTGGCCAGGCTCTTTAGAGGACTGGAAATAGAATCTGCTTTTAATTAAGGGAGCCCTAATACCAGTCTCTGCCAGAATGCCAGAAGTTACAAATCCAAGTGCCCTGTCCACCCTCTCTCCAGTGGAGACTCTTATCTGATCTTAAGATCAACCTCAGGCTAAAAAACAAAGAGTGAACCAAGTCAGTCTGTATGGAACCCTAACATTCTCTGTCTTGGCGCTTCCCCTGCTGAAGACAGCCCACTTCTCTTACTTCTTACACCTGGGTCCCACAGATTTGATGGCTTTTTTCCTTCGCACCTTTCCCATTCCAACCCTGCCTTCCTGAAAATAGCTTCTGTTTGCTCTCTAGACCTGTGCTAGTCAGTGGGTAGTCCTGGGCACCTGAGCTGGTGCACTGAGGATTTATGCTGATCTGCAGTGAGATCGGTGGAGATTTGGAGGGCAACCACTTGGAGACTTTGATACCTAATTAAGCAGAGTAACTTTAGGTCTGTTAAATCTAATAATAACTTTAGGCTTGAATTTTAGTGTATATTTTTATTTCATTTTCTTAGTAATTCATTGTTATTGCATTGTATTTTTATTTTTATTGTTTTAGAGACAGAGTCACTCTGTAGCCCAAGCTGAAGTGCAGGGTTGCCATCATAGCTCACTGCAGTCTCAAACTCCTGGTCTCAAGTGATCCCCCCTCCTTGGCCACCAAAGCACTGGCATTACAGGAGTAAGCCACCACACTCAGCCTGTTATTGTATTTTATGAAAATGCTCACCTATGGTGGATTGGAAATGCTTTTAAACATGTATTTTTAAGTCAAGATGTCCTCTCTCTGTCTCTTAACTTTCTATGACTTGACTAGCAGGTACATTCAAGTAACTTCATGTATCATGAAGCAGATGGAACAGGCGACTCTCCATTCTAGAGATCCCTGGCTGTAAGGGGCTGTCCCCTTTGCTAGTGTGGGAGGTTAGTATGCCTTATAGAATGAACCATATGGATTCAAAGACTAATCCCAAATATGCCAGGATTGTCACTTTCATTTTGTTAGACTTTCTAAGCCCAAGGAAATTGTTGTTTATGCTGAATGGCTGTGTTCCCTACACCTGGTAGAAAAGAAGCCAAGTTCATGAAAAGGCAGGACAGCAGGTGGTTTGTATGATCGTGTGTTTAGATAAAGCCACCTGCCTGTAAAGAGGCACTTTGGATCCTTTGGATTTCTCCTCTCCAGTGTTCCAAGAGGAGTGTAATTTTTTAAAAGTCCACATATGAAGACTTTGCCTTTTGAGTAAGACCTCCAAGAGTAACTAAGATTTCCCAAGGTTTGTCTCAGCCCTTAAGGGCAAACATGATCAAACATTTCCTTGAACTGATGCTCCAGTTGTCTGTTGCTGGGTACCAAACCTCCACAAAACTTGGTGGCTTAAGCCAACAGCAAGTTTGTTTGGTTCCTGAAGATGCCATTTGCATAGGGCTCTGTAGGAAGAGTGCATCTTTGCTCTACCAGGCATCAGCTGGGCAGCCCAAAGGCTGGAATGGAGTCATCAGAAAGCCCCTCGCTCATGGCTGGTGCCAGCCCTGGGGAGATGCAAACAGCTGGGGCTGGACCAGCAGGGGCTCATCCCTGACCCCAGCATCTCTCTCTGTCCTTGCGTGGTCTCTCCACATGATCTCTCCAGCACTGCACCTTCAGGACAGTTGGACTTCCCATGTGTGCCAGGCTCCCAAGGCACTTGAGCCAAAGAGACAGCCATGAGGAAACACTATCACCACCTTCCATGGCATAGCCCCAAGGTCACACATTCTATTCAGCAAGGTAGTCAACAAAGTCCTACCCTGGTGCAAGGGGAGGGAAACAGACTCCACCTCTTGGTTGAAATGAGGCAAGGTTCTGGAAGAGCATGTGGAACAAAAATACTGATGCAACTGCCTTTAAAAAATACAGTCTATCACCACAGATACACAGCTACAGAAGAAAAATGTCCAAGCAGTTCACTGAGAGTGTCGAGCAAGCCTAGGTGTGAAGGTGCTCGAGTGGCGGTCAGCTCTGTTTCTCCAGCTTTGATGCCTGCAGTGGCCCAGATGTAGCTGAGACTCCCCCAACCCCTGTGGTCATGGCAGGCACTTGAAGCCATCTCTTCAAAGAAGAATGAATTGATGGGACCCTTTGCTCTTTCTCACACATTCCACTTGCATGTCTGGAGTCAGAGTCATTGTCTGTGGCTTTGATACCAAGCCCAGCTAAAGTGTTCCACCCTGATCTGGTGGAGTCATCCAGATCAAGAGCCTCTGCCTCCATGCAGCCCTCCTTGATCCTCCTCCTCTGGCCACATGCAACATTCCATCTTTTGTGCCACAGCTGGACCCTCCTATAAGCTCCCTACCCGAGTGTGTTAGTACATCAGTGCCCTGAGTCATTGGCTTGTGTTCCCCGAAGAGCCCATAAGTCCGTCAAGGCCTGAGGCCACATCAGCTGTTTGTCATATGCCTCACTGTGCCTGGCACAGTGACTAGCACACACGGGCCATGGACTTTTGACATGTATGACAAGGAAAGAACAGGCGAAATCCCAGAGATTTCACGCTGTTTGTTTCGTTTCCATAAAGAGAAGTTGAAATTTTATTTGGTTTATATTTGTTTCATTGGGAAACCCACTCATATACACACTCTTATATGTAACCTTGATTATGGTGAACATGCATTTGTCTGTGAGTGTGTATGTCTGTGTGTAAATGTGTGTATGTATACGTGCATATTTTGTATAAGAATAAGTCTGCAATTATGTGTGCTAAGGGTATAAAAAGTGTGTATGTCTGTATATGTGCTTGTATGGGTGTGGGGATATTTATGTGCCTGAGTGTGCACATTTGTGTGTGTCTGCATTGGTTGTTCATGTGTGCTTGTGTATAAATGTATGTATATCTGTGTGCTTATGTATTTATGTTTATGTCTGTGAGTACATATATGAATGCATGAATATAGGTATGCTTGCATGTGTGTCTACATATGTGCATGTGTATTTGTGTGTGTGTGTTTCTGTCTGAGAGCATGCACAAAACCACTCATCCAAGAGGCTGGCAGTGGGTCTGCAGGCCTGGGCCAGGAGGCATCCTGCCTTCATTGGCAATTCCTCCAGCATCCCAGGGAAGCCATCCTCACTTCCTCTCTGGGACGAGGAGCTAAGCAGAGGTCAAGTGACTTGCCCCAGACCCCACAGCAAGTCGGTGGCGGCTCTGCGAGGGTCTGATTGCCAGGCTCACGCCCCTCTGCAGGCCGAGCTGCCTCGCTGTGGCATGTTGGCACCCGGCCCAGGCTGCGCCGCCCGGCTCTGAGAGCTCCCATTGTGGCCGAGAAGTGGCCGAGTGCCATGGCCCGGCATCCGCAGGTGACGGCCGAGGGAGGAGTGACTCCCGAGGCAACAGGAAAAGGGCACCCCTCATTTTGTGTGGCTAAAGGGTTGGAAATAACAGACATGTAAAAGAGGGAGGGGGAGAGAGGAAACCAAAGCTAATGAGGAATAAAGAAGACGTGGAGAGGGACACACATGGAGAACGGTGGGAGCCGTGGGCAACGCGGGAGCCCCGCACTCACATAGCAACAGGAAGCAGAGCCAGCCGGAGGCCGCCGGCTCAGGAAACGTTTTGTTTCCTCCTTTAATTGGTGACCCCGCTCAGAGTTGCTGGAAATGGGCACAGCCCGAGCGACTCGAGTGTGGCTGTGGCAAACAATGGGCTGCTGAATGGCCTGGAAAGGCAGCCAAGAGTGGGTGCAGTCCCAGCGCCAGTGGATCTTAGAGTGGCTCTGCTGGGCACAGAAAGAAGGCTCTGAAACTCTCCCGAATTGTGCTCCCAGCTGGGCTCTCCTGGAAAGCCACCTGCACAGAGGTGCCCGTGGATGAGAGAGCTCTCGGTGAGAGATGCCCAAACGCCACTGGAAATAGAGTCACATGAAGAAAACTGCATTCAGCAGAGCATGTCTCATCTAGTGTGGGCAAAGGAGATATTTTAAAATAAGCTTCCAGGGGTAGGGAATCAGAGTTCCCAGGGGTCAAGCTTAGGTAACTACCTGTGGTTAATGAACTTCTACCTAGAGTGGCTGGTGCTGGCTAAGAACTGGCTTTTGTTTGATGGACTGGGGCCTGTGAGTTAGGGACTGGGCACAGTCACCTGGGACAGCCAGGGACCCGCCAAGCCACCACCAGCCATTGCTGCCCAGCACCCCTCCTGGACACCTCTCCTCAAATGAACAAATATTGAAACATCAGCTGAAAGGAACACCAAATTATTTCCCATACCTGGGCTTGGTCAAAATTGCAGGACTTGTTCTAATACCAGGAAAATTAACCCAAAGTAGAAATCTCAAAAAGGGGCAAATTGTAGATAGAGACAGGACATACTATTTGTCTTCCTCTTCTCCTAAGACACCTTGAACATGGAGGAATCAAAGAATAAAAATCTCTTAAGAGCAAAGGATAGCAGTAGGGAAACCAAAAAGCAAAGGATGAGAGGTTTCTAAAAAATAACGCTAGGGTGTGAGTGGCCGGAGCGTATTGATGAACAAGCCTGTGTGAGGGAAACGGTGGCTCAGAAGGCATAGGAGAGGACCGCAGGGAAAGGGCCATCCTGCCAGCAGGACACAGGCTCCACAGCCAGCAGACTAGGACTGAGCAATTGAGGAAAAGGGACTGCAAAATAGGAGAGGAATTAAAAACCTACTCCCAACCTACTGCACTATTCATTTCTTACACCCTGCCCTACTTTTCCTCCAAGTCTGAGCACAAAGAGGGCAGGCTGCCCACCCAGCTTGTTCCTCTAGCTCCTGGGGAAGAGAAAGACCACGGCGACAACAAAGCTTTCTCTTCTAAATTGAACACGCTTTCTAGGAGTTAGGAGCCAGGACTCCTAGAGTGTGTACCAGCACCCATGGCCATGCACTCCTCATTCTGGCATTTGGGGGTCCCCGGGCCCAAAACCTCCTTCCCTGCCTCTTCTCTCTAATGTGAAGCCTATCTAGTCAGTTAGCCCTGCCCTCATGCAGGTGCTTCACCCAAACCACGCAACTAATAGCAGCAAAAGTGCACACCAGCTACCTAGAAAAATGGATCCATGTCTTCCTTCTTAAAAATGAACACCGAAACAGATCACCAGGAATATGGAGAATACTAACTACTACATGAAGCAGAAACACCAAGCAAAGAGAACTAAACAACACCAAAGGAAACAAACACAATTCAGGCAACCAAAGAAGAAATTAAGAAAAAAAAAACACTCTAATTAATGACCTCAGAAGGATTTTGAGATTATATCACATCTACAAAACAAGAATGAAATGTTCTAAAACTTAAACAAAAAATAAGAAAGAGCTCTGGGAAATTAAAAATAGGTTTTTTGGTTTTGAAAATCAGATGTAAATGTTGAGAAATAATGTCAAGGTAATTTCCTAGAATCCAGAGCAAATATACAATGGTCAAAATCAAAATAGAGAAGGTACAATGCACAGAGAATCAACTCAGGAAAATGATCTGAGCATTAGCAGTTTCAGATGAAATGCAGGGGCACAGGGGTAGTGGAGAGGGGATTATCAAAGACATGCAATAAGAGAAGAAAGGCTGCCAGAGAATTTAATCTGAATCTACATCTTTAAATGGCCCACAGCATGCCAGCAAAATGAGTGAAAAAGGATTCAGAACTGTGTACATAGTTATGAAATATCAGAATCCCAAGGACATAACGAAAATATAAAATGCTTAAAGACAGAAAACTTAAGGCATATACAAAGGATTGAGGCTCATACTAAGATCAACAATACTGGGTGTTATTAGCCAATGCAGAAAAGTACTCAGGTTTCTATCAGAAAATTAATTTACAATAATTTTATACTCAAATTAATGTATGCAAGAATTTTATACCCAACCAAACTATTATTAAATCTAAGATAAAATAAACACATTTTTAATAATTCAAGGACTCAGAAAATAAATCTCCTAATATCTTTTTCACAGAAATTACTTAAGGCTGTGCCACAACAAAAGAAGAATAAAAATTAATAGACTGAAAGAGTCGCATACAAAAAACAGTAGAATGAGCCCTAAAGTGCAGCTAAAAGAAATGCAAGAGTGAAAGTTGTAAAGTAGGTCTATAAAGCAAAAATCCAAATCAGAGTTGAAAATACATAGGCTCCACAAAGAATATATTCATTAAAGACTGGGATGAAACCAACTGATAGAATCAGTAAGAAGTTTAAAAATAGCTGTGGCGTGGTGACATCTCTACAAGAAAAAATATATATATAGTCGTTTTTCCTTATTCTCAGGGAATGTGTTCCAAGAACCCCAGTAGATACCTGAATCCACAGATGGTACTAAACCCAATGTATACTGTTTCTTCTATATATACCTATAATAAAGCTCAATATATAAATTAGGGACAGTAAAAGATTGACAACAAAAGCTAATAATAAAATAGAAAAAGTATAACTATATATTGTAATAAAAATTAGGTAAGTGTGTAGTGTGTTCTCTTTCTTTCTCAAAATATAAAAACAGTTGACTGTGGATAACTGACTGCAGAAAGCAAAACCTGGGATAAGAGGAGGAGTACTAGGGAAACAAAATTGCACAAGAGAATCAAGCTTCCGCTGTGAAACAGACTACACTGTGACATGATTGTGAGAAATCAATGATGGGTAAAAAGGGGACTCTATTTGCCCTTGGTGCTAGAAACATCCTCCTTTGAGTGATGTAGGATTCTTGGCATGGAACTCATGAAGAAGAAAAGGCAAATCCACTTGGCCCTGCAATTCAAGGTAGATATAAAGGCATAATAATGTACACTTAGTTTATTGGTTTTCAACTTTTAGAACCAACTTACAGGGAAAAAAAAAAACAAGATTATTCAAATGTTATTACAGAATGTAAATGTTAGCAAAGTAAACACTGTAAAAGTGAAGACAGAACTAGAAATACATATAGAAAAATAAAGAAGTGGTGGAAGAGAAAGGAGGTGAAATATCTGATCTTAGACTGAAAAGAATCAGAAATACAAACTACCATCAGAGAATGCTATAAACACCTCTACGCAAATAAACTAGAACATCTAAAAGAAATGGATAAATTCCTGGACACATACACCCTCCCAAGACTAAACCAGGTAGAAGTCAAATCCCTGAATAGACCGATAACAAGTTCTGAATAGTTCAACCATTGTAGAAGACAGTGTGGCGATTCCTCAAGGATCTAGAGCCAGAAATACCATTTGACCCAGCAATCACACTACTGGGTATATACCCAAAGAAATATAAACCATTTTACTAAAGACACATGCACACATATGTTTATTGCAGCAATATTCACAATAGCAAAGACATGGAACCAACCCAAATGTCCATCAATGATAGACTGGATAAAGAAAATGTGGCACATATACACCACGGAATACTATGCAGCCATAAAAAGAATGAGATCATGTCCTTTGCAAGGACATGGATAAAGCTGGAAACCATCATCCTCAGCAAAATAACACAAGAACAAAAAAAGCAAATATCACATGTTCTTACTCATAAGTAGGAGTTGAACAATGAGAACACATGGACACAGGGAGGGGAACAACACACACTGGGGCCTGTCAGGGGATGGGGGGCAAGGGAAGGGAGAGCATTAGGACAAACATCTAATCCATACAGGGCTTAAAACTTAGATGATGGGTTTATAGGTGCAGCAAACCACCATGCCACATGTACACCTATGTAACAAACCTGCATGTTCTACACATGTATCCCAGAACTTAAAGTAAAATAAAATTTAAAAAGTATTAGGATATAGTGTCTGTACTTGATGGAACAAGAAATAGAAATCCATATATTTTGCTTAAAATTAACTATAAATTTAAAACTAAATCTTTGTTTGGGCTAACCCAGAAGCAGATTCTAAATTAAGGATTCAACCACAGGTGGTTTATTTGGAAGGTGAAGAAAACATCGGTAGAGGAATAGGGAGGCAGGATAGGGAAAGGAAGCAGCCTTGAAAGGGCCTGTGATCAAGTCTACCATCCCTGCGGGTGATCGCTGCACAGGTGGGAAGTCAAGTTCAGATCAATAAATGCAGGTGCAGCCAGCTGGAAATCAGGTCAGTGTGCCCTCAAAGTGGTAAGGGCAGTGGGATACAGGTGTGGCAACAACAGCTGCCATGTATGTCTATTGCAAATTAGAAAGGGAGACACATTTCTAAGTAGGCATGTGCTGTGCCATAGTCTAGGACATAGCTAGGTAATAGGTGATGCCAAAGCAGAGGAGGGTGAAACTGGTATGCAGTTTAAACAATGAGAATAATCTTAGTAATAATAATCGCTGTGAGCTTTCACCAAGTACGACTAAACGGCAGATGCTGTGCCGCACGTCTGTTCCCACATATCTACTGTGGCATAAATAAACCACTCAAAAATGTGGTGGCTTTTTAAAAACATCATTTCTTTAGTTTATGAATCTGGCATGTCAACCTGGACCAGTGGGGAACATCATCTTTGCTTCATGTGGTGTCAACTGGGGAAGCTCAAATGGAGTCTAGGAGTTCATTTCCAGGATTGTTCAGATCTGTGCCTGGTGAACTGATGCTGCCTAAGAGCAGCATCAAAATGCCGAGAGCAGTGACAAAATTTGGGGAGGTCGTAGAGAGCAGATGAAGGAGTTGCAACAAATAATAGACTTACTTACGCACACCTGAGAAAGATAACTCTAACCTGGTCATGGGAGTGGCCAGAAGCAAAACCTAAGAACCCATGAAGTCTACAATTCTGGAGGCACCTACTCCAGAGAATGGGAGCCCAGCTGGGCCTGAATTGAACATAGGGGAATTGGATGCAAACCTATGGAGGAAGACATACTTCCAGAGAGCTGCGTCTCCCTCACTGTGTTAGAAGACTGAGCTTGACTCTCCTGGAGATAAAGTAGAACGTTTCTGGACTGGGGGATATCAGGCACATGGGAGGACAGGTGTCCATACTACAAATAGTTCATTCTATGGAATTTCCACACTGAGTATTGGAACCCTCAAACCTATTTACCCCCAGACTCACTGGTCAATAAATATACTGCCCAAAAGAAAGTGGGAAGATTATTCTCTGGGAAATTTGACCAATACAGGAGAAAGGACCTAGATCCTGACATCAAGAGTTCTCCTACGATGACCTGAAAAGATTACCACACAGTGGAACTCATAAGTGATGAGCCTCAACTATATGCACAAAATTTCCAATCTGCTTTTCAGTGCTCCACTTTTAAATTTGAGTAGACAGCTAAGGATCCCCAGACTTATAAGAAAAGCTCTAGCAAGAAGTAGATCCCCCATAAGAGAAAACAGAAAAAAAGTAAATTAAAAGAAACAGAGCCCACGTAGAAAGACAAAAATTATACCAAAAAAAGTGTCATTAATATTTTCAGAGAAATCAAAAGAAGCTACTATATCAATGGATCTAAAACAATATTCTGTAGAAAGGGAACAGTCAGAGAACAAAAAACGAGCTCTTAAGAACTGAAAGATATGCTGGGCATGGTGGTGCATGCCTGTAGTCCCAGCTACTGCGGAGACTGAGGCCGGGAGAGAGTCCAAGGCCGCGGTGCACTGTGTGATCAAACCTGTGAATAGCCTCTGCACTCCACCTGGGTAGCACTCCACCTGGGTAGCATAGCAAGCCTCTGTCTCTTAAAAGAATAATTAAAAATGTGATAGTAGAAAAAAAACTCAGCAGAAGTTTGGGAAGTACAGTTAACAAAAGCTCTTTAAAAAAAAAATAAGAGATATAGAATTTAAATTTTAAAATACCTTTAAAATTAGAAGATCAGTCCAGGAGGGTCAATAACTACCAATGAAAGTTCAAGAGTGAAAACATAGAGAGGAGAATATTCTTTTTTCGAGTAAATAAATAACTCAATAAGGTTTACCAGAACTGAAAGACATGAGTCTCCAGGTTGCAATCCCCTATCAAATATTCTTCAAAATAGGTGAAAATAGATTTATACCAAGGCTTATTATTTGGTAATTTTAGAGTATTGGAAACAAAGAGAAGACTCTAAACATTTCCATAAAGAAAATAAAATTGTGTACACAAACGATTAATAATCAAAATGTTTTTGGACTTCTCAACAACACCACCAAAGCTAGAAAAAAAGTGTTTCCAACCTGAAATTCTGTATTCAGCAAGCTGTCAACAAGCACAAGGATAAAACAAAGACATTTTCCAACTTTTCAGGCCAAACTTTTGGGTCTCTTTTAGGCGCCCTTTTGCAGAAAGCAACTTGAGAGGTGTTTCCCCATGTGGATTTTACCAGTTCCTGGTGAATGGTGCACCCACATAATGAAGACAAGGCACAGAGTAATTCAAGTAGTGAAATTTGAAAATATAGGTTTCTCTACCCTAATAGAAAAAAAAACTTTATTTTTTTTTTTCTGGTCATAAAATATAGGGAGCTTCAGGTTAAACCTGGAAGATCAAATACAAGTATTGATCACTGTTCCTTCCTCAAACCCTTCTAAAATGATTTAAAGGAGCAGAAATTGAAAAGAGGCAAGGAAATGGCAGGGGTGGAGGCAGTAAATCAAGAAAGAAAGATGTGGTATCCAGAAAACATTCTTTTGAGGTGAGGTCCATCCCAAAAGAAAAGCAGAAAGAACTAGATGCTGACAGTTCAGGGAGCTTCCAGGGTGGCCGGGGGAAGCAGGTCCGGAGAGAGGCCTGCAATCTTGGGACAAGAGGATGGGGACACCCAGGAGGGGTGTCATCAAGATGATAAAGCTGCTCCCAAAATACTTGAATATCCTTGAGGTAGGAGACTGGCAGGACTTATTTTCGAGTCACAACCCCACTGACGGAAGCAGGATCTAGCCAGAACAGGATGCAGGGAAGAAGCCACCCAAAACCAACAGGCAGCAATGAAAGCAACCTCCAGTTGGCCTCACTGCTCATTACCATGAAGACACTTCCACTAGTGCCATGACAGCCTGTAAACGCCATGGCAACAGGTCATGGCAACAGCCTGCAAGTTAACTTAAATGGTTCCTGAAACTTCCCGCCTCTTTTCCAGAAACTTCTCAATAACCCACCTGTTAATTAGCATGTGATTCAAAGTGTGTATAAATACAGTTGCCAGTGTACACTGCTGATGCTGGGTACACTGCCTATGAGCCAAGCACTGCTTTTTAAAAGTTGCTTTCTCTCACCACTGACCTTGAATTCTTTCCTGGGTGAAGCCAATAACCCTCCCATGCTAAGTCCCAATTTTGAACCTTCCCTGCCCTGCATCGTCTTGAGAAGAAACAAGATTCCAGCAGAAAGCTTGAAAATGAATGAGTGATTTTCTTTTAATAACAAGCAAAAGTTTTTTAAAAAGAGACTGTTGCCAACTTTGAAGGAGAGGTTGTACATGAATGGAAATGTAAGTCTACACAGCACATGGTGTGGCTTGGCTGCAAGTGGTATTGACCTAGAGTCATAATACTGCGCATATCTCACATTGACTAATGAAATGACCACAGTGGAATGATGAGGGATGGAAGGAAGGTACGGAAGGGGTCTGAATCCTCATCCACAGCAGGAATTCAATATATAATATCTAAAACCAAACAATAACAAATAACAGTAAAACCACTCAATTTGAGATGGAGTAATAAATATCAAACCTGGCTCTGCTCTTCATTAGCTGTTACTAAATCTCTATGAATCCCAGTCTCCTAATCCCTAAAACAGCGCTCTATAAGAATTCAGAGTTGTTGCCTTCTAATACTGGTGAGGGTGAGGGAGGTGACAAGGTAGAATATCTCTCTTATTACCAGCCTTATGGGACTGTACGATTTTTTAAACAATATACCTGTATGACTTTGTATTTGTGTAAAACATATATTTAAAGAAACCATTTGCATTTGTAAAATTTAAATGTAAAAACTAATAAAAGGAATTCAGGCATATGTAAAATAGAATGAAGAAGCTTTTGCGAAACTCTTACCCCCAGCGATATCAACTAACTGCATAATACATGTTCCTTCATCTTCTTTTCTGAACACTATTAAACTAAAATGGTATCACATTAAACCATATTGCAAAAATCCATTATTCTCAAAGAACAATATCTCTTGGATGTCTCTCTTTGTCGATACATGTGGGCAATCTCAAAAACACTATTGTGAGGACAATATAACAGAGCCATTTTGGGGATTAAATGCTTATGAGACACTGAATGTGGAATCACTATGTAAATTATAAAGCAAGATAAGTAATGTTGGTTATAGCTATAATTATAGTTAAAAATATAGAAAATTTGATCTGCAGCCAAAGTGCTTGATTAAGTGGTGTACTCCATGATCAACAGATATTCTCATTCATCATACCCAGAGATCACAGAAATCACGGGAGAAGCTGCTGGGTTTTCAGAGTACACCTGAATTAGAGCATGCCATGCATTATTTAAAACCAGGAGAAACAGTCTAACAGATGTTCTAGATAATGGCTGTTTGTCATCGATATTATCTCCTTTGTCTGGGAACATGTACTCATGTTTATAGAAGCCCTCTTGGGTTCCACATACTGAATAATGATGGAAATGATTCTTTAAAATGCAGCTGCTGGACTATATTTTTTCAACTGAGAATCTAGTGTGACCAAAACACAGCTTTGGGCTCACAAGCCAACTGGTCGGCCTGATGTGGTGCAAGAAGCAGTGTGCAAACTGGCTGTGCTCCTTACTAGCTGTTACTAAATCTCTATGAACCCCAGTCTCTTGATCCCTAAAGTGGTACTAACAAGGCTTTCCTTTCAGATTTGTTATGCATATAAGAGATAATATGCATGATGTGCCCAGCATATTGGAGGCATTTACTAAATCAAATATATTACTACTTTGTACGTACTTATGTGGAAGTAATGCTAGGAGATAACTTCATTTGCTTAAGCTAAAGCAGTGAAAACAATTAATTCCTAGACCCGTCAAACTGAATTTGAATTCATCCAATATTAATTTTGTGTGTGTACACCTAACGGTGACCAAAATCTATAGCAAGTAGGCCATTTACTTTGGTGTCCAACCCAGGTCTGAGTCCAGGCTCAGCAAACTTAGAAACAAGAGGCCTTGGGCAAATTACCTAATACCCTGAGGCTCGGTGTCCTCATCTGTAAAACAGAGATAATAATAGACACTTTAGAGTATTGTTATAAAGACATAGTGAGGGCATACTTGTAAAGTACCTATCATAGTACCTGCTTCATTTTAAGTGATCCATCAAACATAGCTATTGTTATTATAGAACTCAGATCCTCTTAATATCGCTCACTAGCAGGAAGACTCTACTGCAGGCACTTCCCAAGTGGAAACATACTTGCAGACTAGTAGATACTACAGAGTTTACATGCTTTTATAATGAGAAAATAACAGAGGTTTTGTGTCAATATCAGTGCACTGATGCATTATACTCTGCAGGTAATAAAAGACTGTAAGTAACTTTCTTTTAGGGCTTTAACAGGTTTAAAATGAAAAGGGTCTGACAGCAAATTGTTTTTATGTTAACTAAATTAACCAAAACAAAAGCAGCAAGAAGGAATAAGGGAAAAAGAGTTTGTAAACCTTAGAATCCAGCCTTGACTCTGTTCTAATTCACTGAATGACCTTGGACAGGCCCAAGTCTTTGTTTCTTTGCTTGTAAAATGAAAGTGTCCCTCTGTCCTTGCGAGAATTCAGCATTTTCTTGGAGGTCTTAGTCAATGCAATGAGATGAGGAAAAGAAGTTAAAGGTGTAAGAATGTTAAACAATGGGTCAACATTGTGATTATTTTGCAGACAATATAATTATCTACATAAAAAAATTCTAGAAGATGTGCAGACTATTAGAATTAATAAAAGAGTTCAAGAAGATTTTCATATGCAAGACACATTAAAAATTACTAATGTTCTTTTATACCAATAATGACCTATTCTTGGAATCAGAAAAGAAAAAATTCTCTTTATCATAGCAAAACACTACAAGACGCCCAGGAATAAATTTAACAAAAGATGCACACAACTTTCATGAGGAAAATTATAAAATGCTATTAAAAGATATGAAATGAGATTGAGAAGATGTTGAGGTGAAATGGGTCCACGTTTGAGAGGACTCAATATTATGATGATAGTGATTCTTCCCAAAACTAATTTATAAATTTGACAGGGTTTCAATCAACAGTCAGACCAAACTGTTTCTGAAATTTGATACACTGACTCTACAATTTATACAGAATTATAGTTTATAACCAATGGTGATTTTTGGCCCCAGCTGACATTTGGCAATGTCTGAAGTCTAGGTATAGAGACCAGAGATGCTGTTCATCATCTAGAGCACACAGGACAGACCCTACCACAAAGAATAATCTAGACCCAAGTACCAATGGTACCAAAGTTGGGAGACCCTAATATAAACAAGCAAAGGCTCTGGAATGGATAAAGACTAATTTGAAAAATAACACAGAGGGAGACTTGCCTGCAGTTATCAGAACTTAATATAAAATATTAGTAAATATTAATAAAACTATGTGGAAGCAGTACAGGGGTAGACGCATTTGTAAATGCAGCAAAATAGAAAGCCCAACCCACACATAGATGGGATATGAAAGAGGACAGCTGGACAGTCACTAGCTGTGTGGCCTTGAGCAAGTCACTTAACCTCTCTGTGCTTCTTTCATTCCCTAACTGCAAAATGAAGATAAAAGGACTACCTCCCTCATAACTGGTGGGAAGATTTGATTAGTTAACCCAGGCAATGTGTGAGAACACAACCAGAACTCTGAGAAGGCTGGCTATTGGTGATATTGTTGTCTTCCTGGCCGGGCGTGGTGGCTCACACTTGCAATCCCAGCACATTGGGAAGCCAAGGCGAGTGGATCGCTTGAGCTCAGGAGTTCAAGACCACCCTGGGCAACATAATCAGACTCTATCTCTACAAAAATTACAAAAAAATTAGCCAGGTACAGTGTCGCCTGCCTGGGGTCCCAGCTACTCAGGAGGCTGAGGTGAGAGGGTTGCTCAAACCTGGGAGGCAGAGGTTGCAATGAGCTGAGATCACGTCACTGCACTCCAGCCTGGATGACAAAGCGAGATCCTGTCTCAAAAAAAAACTTGTCTTCCTGGCCAGGCGAGGTGGCTCACGCCTTGTAATCCCAGCACTTTGGGAGGCCAAGGCGGGCGGATCACAAGGTCTGGAGATGGAGACCATCCTAGCTAACATAGTGAAACTCCGTCTCTACTAAAAATACAAAACAATTAGCCTAGCATGGTGGCAGGTGCCTGTAGTCCCAGCTACTCGGGAGGCTGAGACAGGAGAATGGCGTGAACCCTGGAGGTGGAGCTTGCAGTGAGCTGAGTTTGCGCCACTGTACTTCAGCCTGGGCGACAGAGCGAGACTCCGTCTCAAAAAAAAAAAAAAAAAAAAGTCTTCCTCATGAATGCTACATGTCCTATCACCTAAAGGATTAATTGAATTGGGGGGAAAAAAGCTAGTCGATTCTCAATTATCCATACTATTGGAAACAAGCAGTAACACAGAATATACATACTACAACTAAGGACAACCTAAAACCGCACTATCCAAGACAATAGCCACTAGCCACATGAAACTATTTAAGTGTTAAAGTCAAATAAAATTTAAAATTCAGTTCCTCAGTAGCACCAGCCACATTCCACAAGCTCAATGTTACATGCAGCCACCACTACCATACTGAACAGAACCGAAGATAAATATGCATATCATCAGAACAGTAAGCTCTGTTGGACAATGCTGATCTAAAAGCCATATATGAAAAATGTACCTTCCCACTTCTATATGAAAAAAATGTTCATTCTCTAAGAACAGGTACGTAGGTTTTGGGGAGGCAGATAGGTTGAAGGTGAGGGGTCTTGGGTTACCATGACACATAGCAAATCACATATTCCTAAGTAATCTACTTTGGCTTTTTCTTCATTTAAAAATATTTTATTTTACATTTTTAAAACTTACTTCAATGGAACAGCCCTTTAAGATGCAAATCTGGAAGTCAGGCACAGTGGCTTACGCCTGTAATCCTGTAATCCCAGCACTTTGGGAGGCAGAGGTGGGAGGACTGCTTGAGCCCAGGAGATCAAGACTTGCCTGGGCAACATGGTGAGACCTCGTCCCTATAAAAAATCAAAAAAATAGCCAAGTGTGATGATGCGTGCTTATAGTCCCAGCTATTCTGGAGGCTGAGATGGGAAGATAGCTTGAACCCAGAAGTTCAAGTAAGCCATGATCATATCACTGCACTCCAGACTGGGTGACAGAACAAGACCCTGTCTCAAAACAAAAAAGAAAAAAATAAAAATAAAAACTCATTTCTGTGGGGAAAAAAAAATCCAGTTTAAGACATCTGAGTAACTCAGCATTACCAATTAAGATGCCACTATGGGTGGCACTGTGACTCATAAGAGAGGGCCATGCTGCTGGGCTATTTGCACATGAATATCCTGGTCTGAAGTCATTACAAATCCAGTATGTTTGCGACTCAGTAAGATGTCCTTACTTAGTTTTTCTATTACTGTTATCATGGTGGATCAAAACAGATAGATGCATTTACTGGTTCTCCTCCAACGATAATAAAAAGAAGCAGTTTATAAAATCAGATTATATGAAAAATTGCCTAATGATAATAATTTATAAGCTCATTGTGGAATAATGATGTATTCAAGAGTTGTCGTTATATGATGAAAGAAAGGTAATATGAAAGATTTTCTCTGTGAAGAATGACTACAGATGAATTGCGCCGAGATACAATTCTCTGATAAGGGACAATAAGAACCTCTAGAACACTTCATAATAGACTACTCAGGGTGAATTGAGGATTGCAATAAAAGCCCATAAATTAAAAAGTTTCCATATGATTTCTGATAAAAGACATGCCAAGGTGAAATAAAAAATCATTGGAATCAACTGATATCCTGCCTGTAGCCAGCAGGTCATAAAGGAAAATTTTCTAGGAAACTATATAAAATATAATTTTTTAAGCTCGGAATTTTCAAAACCTGGGTTTCAACTACATCTTCTTAAAATTCTTTTGCTAGGGAAAAGAAAATTTTAGAAAAGAAGAAATAAGCTTTCAGTGAAATTCAAATTGCATCCATTCTCATATCAAGACCCAGGGAAAATGGGTAGATGGTGTCTACAGTATAAGCACATCGTATTAATCTGTCGGAAGTGGATGACTTCAACAGGCTCACAATTTTTTTTAACAGATGAAGAACCAGGCCACAAATGAGAAAAACAGGCAACAGGGAAGCTAAGTAAAGGATCCAAGGTCACGTATTTACAAAGGGTGAAGCCACAATTTCAACCCCAGCAGGCTGACAGCAGGTTGAGAGCTTGTGATCACCACTCTGTAGCTGCCTGAATACAGCATATCTGTACCAAGCCACACTACGCAGCAGCCAATAGGATGAGGTGAAGCCAGACATTCCTGGGTATAAAGTTCTTCAAGACACATCAAGCTAAAAGAAAAAGAAAGTGTGGGAGGGGGATGGAGAAAGGAAGTTGCAAAATAATGCATATGATCACAAGGAGTAGACAAATCCTGAAAACAAGACCATGCCTTTTCTACATGCATGTTAGCACATGTAAACACATAGAAAATATATGCACACCAAATATCTAGAATATACACCAGAATGTAACTGCAGGTACCTTTGGGAAGGGCGGTGGGGTTGAAAGTGAAGAGGGAGAGGGGTTTAAATGGCATTTTCACTTTTTTCTCTTTGTAATTCTTTATTGTCTGATGTTTTCTATGATGATAATATATTCTTGAATTATCTAAAAATTAAATAGCCAATATGTGCATAAATATATAACACCTCCCCACACAGAAATATGTCTAGACAAAATGACTACCTTAAAGTCATAAAATCTTTCAAAACATTACCAATTTGGATAAAAGAGACAAATGCCATTCTATTACTTGCTAGGACTTACAAGTTATTCAGTCAGGTTATTAGTGATTTTTTTCCAAACAGACGTCCTACAAAAGGAAGAGTGTGGGAGTCCAGGAAAGCATGGACTAGAACAGACCCAAGCTTGTGTCAAGACAAGCGTACCTCCATGTCCTTCTCTGCACAGTAAGGATCAATAATCATGCCCCTGCCCAGGAGGGCTTCTGGCATCTAGTCCTTAAAGGCATGGGATGGCAGCATCAGAAAGATTCCTGGAGCAGTCTGGGTTGTGCTTGTGCATTTCACCAAGCTCTCTGCTTTCCCAAAGATCCTGTACACTATCGGATATAGTTTCAGAAAACCAGCCAGGTATGGTGGCTCATGCCTGTAATCCTAGCACTTTCTTTTTTCTTTGAGATGGAGTTTCACTCTTGTTTCCCAAGAGTGATGGAATGCAATGGTGTGATCTCGGCCCACTGCAACCTCCGCCTCCCAGGTTCAAGTGATTCTCCTCCCTCAGCCTCCCCAGAAGCTGGCTTACAGGCACCTGCCACCACACCTGGCTAATTTTTTGTATTTTTAGTAGAAACAGGGTTTCACCAAGTTAGCCAGGCTGGTTTTGAACCCCTGACCTCAGGTGATCCACCTGCCTCGGCTTCCCAAAGTGCTGGGATTACAGGCATGAACCACCTCGCCTGACCCAAACCTAGCACTTTGAGAGTCCAAGGCAGGCAGATCACTTGAGCACAGGAGTTCAAGACCAGCCTGGGCAACAGGGCTAAAGCTCCTCTCTATTGAAATTACAAAAAATTAGCTGGGTGTGATGGTGTGCACCTGTAGTCTCAGCTGCTTGGGAGGCTGAGTTGGAGGATCCCCCGAACACAGTGAGCCAAGATTGTGCCACTGCATTCCAGACTGAGCTACGGGAGTGAAATCCTGTCTCAAAAAAAGAAAGAAAGAAATCCATAAATCCGAGTTTCCTAACCTCAGCACCATTGACAGTTTGGACTGGAGGACTCGTTACTGTCGGTGCTGTGCTGTGCACTCTAGGATGCCGAGCAGTGTCCCCGTCCTTTACCCACTCAATGCCAAAAGCACCGGTCTCAATTTTGATTTCCCAAGTCTCCAGATATTCCCAAATGTCTCCTGGGGGACAAAGTCACCGCTGTTTGAGAACCATTGCCCTAAGTTATTATACTAGCTAAAGCTGATGTAACTCCATCGTCATGGGACCTTCTCAATAGACAACCCCTATTTTATATACTCCCACAAATAATTATAAAACTGCTTCCAAGTAGAAGTATGTGGAAAATAAAAATAAAATTTAAAAGATAGAGTAAGGCAACTGTAGTTGACAATAATATAATGTATATTTCAAAATAGCTAGAAGAGAGGTTTCTGATTGTTCTCACCACAAAGAAATTATAAATACATGAAGTGACAGATATGCTAATTACCCTGATTTGATCATTACACAAGGTATGCATGTAATAAAACATCATATTGTACCCATAAATATGTACAATTATTATGTATTAATTTTCAAAATAAAACAAAACAAAAAGAAGTATTTATGTAATGAGATATACCCACTAAAGTTCAATTTTAGGAGACATAAGTCATCATATCTTATTTTTTAGCAAAGAGTATTTAATTGGTGGGCTGAGTGTTTACAAAATCTTTGGAAGAGTGGGAGGAGCAGATTGTAGGTTAGACTTCCAGTTACTCTCAGCAATACCATGCGCCTGTTCCTCAAGGACAACCACAAACCATGGGACCATCAGGGAGACAGAGAATCGAGAGGCTCTGGGAACACACCACCTTTTCCGTGATCCAAAGATCAATAAGGAAACCATTATCATCTCAACTATTGGTCTAAACCACAGCACACCAGACAGATACACAAGGGCAAAATCATGAGTGACCTTCCCTCCATTGATCTCTTGACACTACAAAATTTGACTGCTGGAAAGGAACCACAGAATAACCCCACATCTCCAGGTCTGCTTGCCAGAAATGCACAGGAATTCAGAAAGCACAAAGTGGAAAAATCAGAAGGCAGGCTCCACTCCACCTGTGCTACAGAGACACTTTCCAATGACGTCTCAAAAAGAAGAAAGAAAGAAATCCATAAATCCCAGTCCCATGAGAGTCTGGAAAATGTGTTTTTCAGCTGAAAAGCCTCTTGAGGAGCACTGGGCAGGCCTGTCCACCAACAACCCCTCAGCATGTGGCAGGGGGACTTGTGCTCATCAGGATGCCAGGGCAAGCCTTTCTGAGAAAAGCGTGCTTAGATGAGATCTGATGGCTGAGGAGGAGTTATCTAGGCAGATCCTAGAAGTCTTCTAGAAAAGGCAATAATGGTGAGATACTAAAGAGCCACGGCCCAGTGCAAACCGATGAGGAACACAATGTGTATGGCTGGTGCAGGGAGGTAGTCATGGTTTAGA
The DNA here is from genome assembly GCF_000951035.1 of Colobus angolensis palliatus. Taxonomy (NCBI): domain Eukaryota; kingdom Metazoa; phylum Chordata; class Mammalia; order Primates; family Cercopithecidae; genus Colobus; species Colobus angolensis. Next base: position 8,139,284 of record NW_012112808.1, on the reverse strand, counting down.
CAGTGCATGAAGAAGGGAACCTACTATGGTCTGCGTAGCAGTCCCTACAGGTGCCCTGCCCAAGCTCCTCAGTGCTGCCCTTGCACACCAAAGGCTGCTTCCTGTGTACTCGGGAATGCGCTGACCACAAGCCCGCAGGGTGAGCCAGGCGTCCTGGCAATCCGATGCTTCCGGACGCAGCCCTCATCCAGCCACAGACAGGGATTGGGAGCACAAGGACCTCAGCTTCTTGGCCTCTTCCTTGTGAGCTCGCCACCATCTCCCAGAGTTTCCTAGAGGAACTGTGCTCCAGTTGCCAGTGTAACTGGCTTCCCTTCCCTGTCACACTGCCCCATCCCCTGAGGATGTTTATCCAGATCATCACTCGAATCTTTGTCTCAGGATCTGATTCTGGGGAAATCCAAATTAAAATACCCTGAAATAGAAGTCGTCTTCTTAGCCCTACCTACTAAAGGGTTATAAGTCAACGTGAGGCAGATGTGGGGAAGCGTCTGAGGGAGTCCAGCCATGACTGGCTTTTGTAGTCAAGACCCTGGTGCGGTCCACAGGACTCCAAGAATAACACCTAACACAGCTGACAGCAGAGGTGCCTGACTTTGCAGGTCTGGCTCTGGTGAGAACTGTAGACAGACAACGCTGAATTTTTTCACATCTACACTTGGAAAAAACATTTGCTAACTTAGCAGGGGCCTCAGACTTTGAGCAAGTCATGGGACTTTCGGAAGAGCCTTCAGAGCTTGGAAGCATCCTCAGCCCACCTCCCAACTACTGCATGCATCCAATTAACCTGCTCTGACTCGGACATTTCCAATATTCTTCACAAATATTAAACATTACTCTTTAAGTGCATCAAGAGTTCACCTACTCACAAGTGTCATCAGTAAATTCTAGTGGCTTAGTTTAGGTAACTGGTACAGTGGCTCTCAGGAAGTGCATGGCCATTTTTTAGGGCTGCTTACAATGTAAATCCCATTCCCTCTGCAATAGGGAAAACAGCACTGGACTGAGTCTGTAAAGCAATAGCCACTTGGTCTACATGACTTCATTCTGCAGTGCTATAAAGGAAAACCCCAAACTTTCTACTCCAAAACAATCTTCTAACAAAAATGGCACCAATATAAAAATCGGAAAGCAAGAGTTAATTCATATACATGAAGTTCTAGAAAAGGCAAAACAATAGTCCCAGAAAATGGGTCAGTGTTTACCAGATGCTGGAGTTGCAAGGACGGGTTGAATACATAGCAGCCTGGAGAGCTTTTGGAGTAATGGAAATATCCTATGTCTTGATTGTGAAGATGGTTACATGACTGTGTACATTTGCCAGACTAATCAAGCTATCCACCAAAAGTCTACAGATTCTATTCTGTGTAAATTATACCCCAATAAAGCTAATTGAACTACTTTTATAATTTATGAAAAACCATTCAGTAGTTGTCCCAATGATATGTTTTTATCTGTTGATGTATAGTAATATATGTTACCTATTCAATAGATTGTCTGTAGTTAATAATACTACTATAAATATAAGGTAAGTCATTTTGTCAAGTGTATTCTTTATTCTCTGGAAATTTTAAAAACTACCTGATTGAAATTCTCCATCCTCTAAGAGAATGAAAGGAGACAATAAAGATCACTGGTTTTGGAATCAAACAGATATGGGTTCAAATATTGCCTCTGTTGGTTTTCTAGCTGTATGACTTTGGGAATTTTACTTAATCTTTGGTCAACCTCAATGACCACAGCTAGCTGCAAGGGAATCTGGAAAATGTCCCATTTGTTCTATGCAACCATCTCTCCAGCTATAAATTTCTACAGAAGAAAAAGCAAGCAGATTTGGGTGAGGAAATGGGGCGCAGCTAGCCATATCCATCACAGGGTGCATTTCCTTTAACACACATTGGCCTTTGGGAATAACCTTACCAAAAGCAAATTCTGTTTCTTTAAAAAAAAAAAAAATACTTGTCCTACTCCACCGCTCACACCAAACAGAAGAGCCCCATTGACTCATTAGCATCGGAAAGCGTGATCCCTCTGTGCCCACACAGGGAACCTCTCTGAGGGAGGCTTTCTCCCAAGTCACCCATGTTAGAGTGGGATCCGCCTCCCGTGTTAACAGCCAGCAGCCATGGTGCAGTTCCTAGCCCAGAGACCACCATTTTGGACAATCTTTCCCTTTGTTCTATTTGATTTCTCTCCTCAACCAGATGCAACAATGCCCATCTATGCCCAGCTCACAAGCAACCACCAATATGGTCACCCTTGTCAACCTCAGTCCCTTGGAAATACAGTGGGCACCTGTGCCATGTCTCCTTGTGAAATCAGAAAATGAGGCAAAAGAGAGGAAAAGATTATTTCAACATGAAAGAACAGCATATTACATTTCCTATGTCATCAACTCAGACAGTGGCTTTAAAATCAGAACAGCACTGGAGGTGACTCTAGCCCCTTGCCATTTTGTGGGGCTCCCCAGGGAAGATGGAAGGACAGACAGTAGTAACACAAGAGGCAAAGCATTAAATATGAGGATCTCACATCCTTTCGGTGCCAGCAATAGCCATGTTTGCTAACGGCTAACCAGTCAGGGAAGGAGGATGATTTATTATAAGCTGTTGCAGAATATATTATGCAGGGTAGAGGCATGGAAAGGTCTTTGATATGTATCTGAAAGAGCTTCAAACCCATAAAAGAGATAAATTTTGTATGAAGAGTGTCACTGAGAGGCCGGGAAGAATCTCCAACACATCTTCATATCACAGAGAATAATGAAGGGCTGCTCTAAGCACACAATCCGGGCATTAATTTCACTTAAAGAGGCCATCATTAGCATATCGATGCACACAACTTCACACTATAAGCCGTCTGTGCAATCAGGAAACACAGCTAAAGACTTCACGGTCAAGGCCTTGATCCATGGTCAAGGCCTGGAATGTGTGTTTTCTCAATTGTTTCGCCTTGAAATGCTGACCTGATGTCTGGTTCCTTTTCTTCTAATCCTCCAAAACCACAATTTAAGAGCAGTAAACTGTCTTCCTTTTCTTTTCCCTTAACTCCCAGCTCCTGTGTAATTCCCAGCTTCTGATCAAAGCCTCCTGGAATACAAGCTCCAGTGGCCTGTGGGCTTGTTCAGCGGCCTGTTCTCTGAGGGGGCTACCAGCATGGCCCTGGCTCCCCACGGCCTGTCTCCTTCAACCCGGCCTCCCCCGTCTGTCCAGGCTTTAGAGAAAGCAGGTAAGAGCTCTTCTGAAGCGGCTCACAGCACCCTGGCACACAACCAGTTACTAGGCAGACAACATAATATTTGTCGAGAACGCCTCTTGTTCTTGAATTATGGTTTCCTGCTCCAAGCTGCTGCTGTTTGAATTGGGCTGCACCTAATTATGGTTTTATTTGCTTTAATAAAGAGATATCCAAGTGTGCGGAGAGTTGCACACAAAACAATAATAACAATAATAATAGTAAAGTGTCTCTCTAAACATCTGCAATTAAGCATTTGTTGTTAATTGCATTAATTAACCTCCCCCATGAAGCAGCTGGTGAGGTTTCCACAACAAGGAAAAGAGAAAGCCAATTCCCAGAAGTATTGGGTTGGAAGCTTCTGGAGAGCCCATCCCCTGGGTTACCGGCTCCCTGTGCTTTCGGATGGAGGTACATTCCCACTGAGCTGCCCGTCACCCTGGGACCAGGGACCAAAGCGCCCTTCAGCTGGAGCAGCATGGCCAAGCTCTTGCAGGCCACTGAAGCCCGATGGGATGGCCAGAGCTTACAGAGAGCCAGTCCTAGTGAAATAGCAATCATTGCAACATTAATAATAATAAGAGTGACCCTGATTCAGCCCAGTTCTCAAGTCTCCAAAGCAGGATGACCCAATAGAGCAGCCCCTCCCACTATGGTCCAAGGAGTGGTGTCCTACCCTTTGCAAGACAAAACAGGAAAATTTGGTGGAATCTTGATCCTAAACATGATTGCCCCTTCCGCAGTGGACTAATGTGATTTTACTGTTTTGCAGAGACACATAAATATTATCCCATTCTCACAAGTCCTGGAGACCCTAGGGGCATGTGACTGTCCCATTCTGCAAACAAGAATAACAGCATAACCAGGAGGCATTCACCCTTAATAGCCAGGCTCCAGGTCTCCTGCCCCTGCTCTGTAAGCCACAGAGCATATGACCACTGTCCAAATTTTTTTAAAAACTGAAGTGACATGAGTGAGCCTTTGTTTCCCGCCCAAGGAACTAGATGTCCCAGATTTATCAAAATATTTTCAAAAATCTGAACCACAGCTATTACAGTAATTCTCCAATTTTGGTACCTTGGCTAACATTAATTGCCTTCCATTAAAAAATTAGGAATATGTAAAGAATGAAATTTCATGCATTCAGTCAGCAAACAGTTGTGTGTCTAACATGTGTCAGGCATTTCACTAGGTGTTGAAGATCCAACAAAGGCAAAGGAAAAAAATACTGTCATGAAGCTTCCACGAGGAAGAGGACATTAATCAAAGATGCTCACAGTGAAATGTAAAAGTGTGGCCATCCTAAGTATCTGAAAGGAGAGGCATGTGGCGTCGTAAGACACATAACATGAGGGAGGCATTTGCAGGACAAGTTGTGCATACGGGGAGGTCTGGGCAGACAAGGAGAGGGGCAAGAGCTTCCTGAAGAGGGAAGAGCATGGGCAGAGGTCAGCCATGAGAGGAACCAAGCCATGATGGGCTGGTAAAGTTGGAGAACAGAGAGTGGTGGGGTCGGGGGTAGAGAGAGGGGCCTGAAGAGGTGGGCAGGGGCCTGACCCAGAAGATCCTTGCAATCCCTGCAAAGACAGAAGGCCCTGGAAATCCACTGGCTGGTGTAGGCAGGGGAGCATCAGAACCAGGCTAGTGTTTTGAGAACAGAACTCTGGCTGCTGGGTGGAGAATGCATGTTGGGAGGGCGTCAAGAGGGTGGGAGACCCAGCTAGATATGAACCCTGACTATGGCGGTGGAGAGAAGCAGAAGTCGGCATCAAGACAAAATTGTGAGAAGCAAAATCAATACAATTTGGCACTGGAGGAGGGGCCAGTGATGCCCCCTGGGTTAATGGTAATGCCACTCCCTGTGCTGGGGGAATCATGGAGGAGGACGCCGTGGTTTGAACATGGTTTGTTTCCACCAAATCTCCTGTCGAAGTCGATTCCAGTGTGTCAGTGCTGGGAAGTGGGGACTAGTGGGAGGTGTTGGGGTCATGGGGTAGATCCCCCATGAATAGAGCAATGTCCTCCCATGAGAGTGAGTGAGTTCTCACTCTATTAGTTCCAGCAAGAGTTGCTTGTTAAAAACAGCCTGGCAGCTCCCCACTCTCTTTTGCTTCCTCTCTTACCAGTGATCTCTGCGAGTCGGGGTTCCCCTTTCACTGTGAGTGGAAGCAGCCTGAAGCCCTCACCAGATGCAGAGACGCAATCAAGAACTCTCCAACCATCAGAATCATGAGCCAAACAAACCTTTTTTTCTTTATAAATGACCCAGCCTCAGGTATTCCATTCTAGCAACACAAAATGGACTAAGACAGAGAACAAGTATGAAGAGGAAAGATTGAGTCAGGTTTTGGACATGAACATGTTAGGTGCTTGGACCCTCCAGGAAGGAGCACTGAGCTGGAATACAGGCTTAGAGCTGCAGGAGAGATGCCAGGCAGCATGCAGATGTGAGGGCTGTGGGTAAGGGGATGGAAATGGAAACCACAGAAGAGGATGAGATCAATGTCTGTGAAAATATGGAGTCAGAAAAAAAGTATGGAATTGCTGAGCCCTAAGCAATTCCAATACTTAATGCAGACGAGAAAATGGCAAAGGAGACTTCAGTGAGAGAATGTGGCCAGAGGGCTGTGGGGAAAGCCCAGGGAGCGTCACACCCTGCAAGTCAGGCAAGGGAGTGTGTCCGGAGGAAAGCAGCTTGAGGTGCCACCGAGGGCTAAGGAGAGTGACAACTAGAAAATATCCCTTGATTTGGTGACACAGAAGGAATTGGTAACCTCAGTGAAGATGCCAGGATGGGTAGGGAATGGGCCAGATGTGTGCAGGGAGAGGCTGGAGGGAAGAAACGGGGACAGTGCTATCAAAAAGTCTGAATGGAAATGAGGAGGAGCAACTCCGGGCAGTAGCTGAACGGGCCTGAGGTGTGGGCAGATTTGGCTTGATTTTGTAATAGAAGAGATTAGCAGATGTATTAAAAGCCAATGGGGGAAACTTGCCCAATGCTACATGTGAGAATTATGCATTTCACTGTAAATTTTTACTTAACAGAAAAGAAACAAAAATGAATCTTGAAATCTGGTCAGTGGTGTGCAGGCTGAAGTGTTTAGGAAGTGAGTGTAAAATGTCTGCAACTTGCTTTGAAATGCATTTTTTTAAAGTCTTGGCAGGTGGTTAGAAGAATGGCCAGAAGAGCAGATGTGTGATCCGGCACATACAGCAAATGCCAATCATGGCATCTGGGTGGTAAGTGTGTGATGTTCTCTGTACAATTCTTTCAACTTTCACAACATTGGTGAAAAAGAAAATAAGAAGGGTCCAGTTGACAGAAAAAGACTATTCAAAAGCAAAAAGAAAACAGATGTGGTAAGTTTCCCAATGAGCTGGAAGGCGATGGGGTTGATGAAGACATCTGGCTGAGATAGGAAGGTGAGGAGCTTCACAGAAACAAAAGAAAAAGGAAAATGACAGCAACTCTCCCTACTCAGCCATGATTAATGAAGCGGTAATCCACAATGGCCCTCCCCTGGCATCACTAACAGGCTTTTTTTTTTTTTTTTTACATTGATAATGAATTTGCAAAAATCCCCATGATTTAAGGTCAACCCTACAAGGTGATTCCAAACACACTGCTAAACAGGCTAAAGTTCTTTGAACTTCCCATCAGATGCTCTGTCAGCCTGATGACTCCCACCACCCATGTCTTGAGAGAAGACAAGTGAAATGAGTTCCTGCCACATCCAAGCCACTGCGAGTTCTATCGTCTCTTGAGCCTCAACAAGCACAAGCTTTGGGATCCACAGACTTGAGCTCGAGAGTCCCAGCTGGATCCTTCCCTAGCTCAGGGACCTCAGTCTCCTCCCCTGTAAAATGGTGGCAACAACCACTCCTGCCTCTCCCAATCACTGAAAGGGGTACATGAATGAGGTCCTGCACACATAAAACCTCTAGGCCCACACTGGGTCCACAGTAACCAGAAAACACAGATTGTCATTTTCCAAAAATACGAAGCTTAAGTGCAATTCGTGCACAAGGATGCACTGTTGTCACTCAGAAGACACTTTATAATGTTGAGAGAGCGGCGGTGCTCATCTTTTGAAATCTCTTTTGCTCTCTACTCACATCTCAAGCTGCATAAAAAGTGTCCTTTCTGGTGTCCCTGGTGCCTTAGGTCATGTTGCTCATCCACATAAAAGCCCATTCGAGAATCATTATCACCCAAGCGGCTTCCAGATTGGCGGCTCATCACTTCTGAACGGTCCCAAGGCGGCCACGGAGAAGTGCCCCAAAGCCTTGTTTGTTTCCTTGGGCCAAAGGTCCACCTGTGGTAATTAGCAAGATTGGTCCTGGACCAGACCGAGTTGGTAGAGCCACAAGACCAAAGGATGCCCTTCAACATGCTGCATGGAAAAAGTATCTCTGATTATCTGCTCCCAGATCTCAAAAGCTACCTTGTGTGAGCTCAGTGGAAAACTCCAATTCATTAACCGATTTCAACAGAAAAAGACAATCTCAAAAGGCTTGTTGACAACCACTGTAGCCATGGTGTAACCTTATCCTTATCTTTCATTATTCTGCTTTTATTAGGAAAAGAAAAAAAGGCATGTGTTTTCATGGACATAACCTCACAGAAAGCTTTCACACACAAGATGCACAAGATGAAAAAAATACACGTATTGGAGGAACGCTCGATATACTTGAAAGTGCTAGGAACATCTTCATTCTCTCTATAGAAGTCACATTTCCTTTAGGATTGTGTAGCTTCGGATATAAAAATATTGTTAATTCAATTCATATGAACCCTTTCAATATCCCACTGAAGGTAGACTTTGTAACCGACTGCAGCTCAACCCTGTCTTCAGTATAGACAAGACTCACCCACAGTAGCAGAACTTTCTCCAAACAGAAATATGTGGCAGACAGACCGGGCGCGGTGGCTCAAGCCTGTAATCCCAGCACTTTGGGAGGCCGAGACGGGCGGATCACGAGGTCAGGAGATCGAGACCCCATCCTGGCTAACACGGTGAAACCCCGTCTCTACTAAAAAATACAAAAAACTAGCCGGGCGAGGTGGCGGGCGCTTGTAGTCCCAGCTACTTGGGAGGCTGAGGCAGGAGAATGGCGTAAACCCCGGAGGCGGAGCTTGCAGTGAGCTGAGATCCGGCCACTGCACTCCAGCCCGGGCGACAGAGCAAGACTCCGTCTCAAAAAAAAAAAAAAGAAATATGTGGCAGACAATGTTAATGGGTCCAAGCAACAACACAGAATGGACAGGCAGTGGGTAAGGGGCTCACCTGCACCTGCCGTCAGCCTCTCACCTGTATCACAGCTGACCAGGCACCTAGGAACATAGTAGCTCATGTTTATTATGCCTGTTTCATTTGCTTGCACAATGGTTAGAGATTTTTGATTTTTTAGTTAGCTGTTTATATTTTTAAATCCTGACATTTCTAATTAAAAAAAAAAAAAAAACCTGGATTTCCAGCTTTCTCATGAAATACCAGGAACTCTGACAAAATGGAGTCCCAGAGGTAGCACTAAGGGAAGACATAGGAAGCCCTAGACCTCCCAGTGCCCTTCAACGCCCCAAATTCACCCTCCAAATAAACAGAAAATCTCAGTCTGCAACCTCCTCTTCCAGAGACATCCCTGGCCACACTCACACAGATGCCACCATGGGACCCTCCCAAGTAAAAATCATGGGGCCCCAACCCCTGCCAAGCTTGCAGGAGGAGAGGAGCTGCTGCCTCCTTTGGACAAGACCAGTGACCTCTGTTCCACCTGAGTCACCACCCGACCCTTGCACTGCCCACCTGACTCCTGGGAGGAATCACTTTTGAGACCTGGACCATGGTGAATGGACGAACTGGAAAAGGACATTGTTTTTAAATGGCAATTAACTCAAGATGCAGACAACCCTTATTATTTGTGGATTCCATATTTGCAAATTTAGCTACTCAATAAAATTTATTTGTTATCCCAAAATCAATATTCCCAGCAATTTCCTGGTCACTCAAAGACACTGGCAGAGTGGAGAGAAATTTGAGTCACCCAGTGCTGAGGAAGAACACAGTGACATCTTACCTTCTGGTTCCGGTTCTCATACTGCAAATAAGCATTCTTTTTGTGATCTATTTAGTGCCATGATTTTCACATTTTTGTGGGGTTTCTTTGGTGATTTCACATTTATAGTGGCCCCAGGCATCGTGTTGCAGTGCTGGCTAGAGTTCCCAGGCACGAGAGGCTGTGAGGTGCCTTACGGAGGAAACTCATGTGCTAGAAAAGCTTCCTTCAGGCCTGAGTCACAGCGTTGCTGGTCCTGAGTTTAGTGCTAATGGATTCACACTATACCTCAAACAAGGCATCTGTCAACAGAAACATACATAGAACGAGGTTATGTACAGATCAGTTGACAAAATGTGACCAGAGGCTAGCAGGAATCTAACTCTATGCTTCTCTTAGGAGCAACGATTCAGCGTCTACTAGTTCAGTGTTCATGGCAGCTTTATAGAACACAACTACCATGAGTGATGAGACCTTAAGTCACTGCTGCCACAGGGGACCACCAAGAAAGGGTTTACAACAGGAGTGATTTCCCTATGTGGTTTCAGGGATGCCAAGTTGCAGGGATGATTCAAAGAAAGGGTTAAGAAGAATGAACTGTTTCTTCCGACTCTGGGTACAGAAGGGAGCAGAAGTACCCCCCTGGTCCCAGCCTTGGGGTCAACTTTGAGGCTGCCCTGCCCTTTGACTAGGGCCCCCTATTCCCCCATTCTACCTGTGCCAGGCCCTGTTTTACTGTGTCTGGAACCCCATGCAGAGCCCACTTCCCTGCGACTGGTGTTCCCTCCTTCCATGGATGGAGTCTGAAGAACCAGGTCTTTGCACCTACAGGGAGCCACCAGATCAGAGCTGCCGGGGCAGATCTCAGTGTCTGCAGGAGGGAGAGGTGCAGGAGTGAATAGATTGCTTTTTATGTCTTCAGGCTTTTTGAGCTTTCTCTTTTTAAAAGACACTAATTCTACATATAAAATGCATTATCTTCATCTACCTGCTAGCAAACAGCCTTCCTTAAACAAATCAACCTATCCAGGGCTGGAGTATACAGCTGCCCAGGCTGGGCACTGCACAACCCCAGGGAGGAAGAACACCAATTCACATCAGAGTATATGTGCAGCACAGAGTCCTGACAGAGTGGGACGTACTGTGAAGCGACATCTTCCACTGCATAATGTTCTCCTTTGGGAACGTGAATCTAAGTATCTGCCTTCCCCACCCAAGTCAATGGAAAGTGGTTTCATTGGCCACCAGATTTCACAGAAAATAAAATGGGAGTGTTTTCCCTTTCCTCCAGAAAGACTTCTTATCACCAAGTCACCATCTTACTCCAGTGTTTCTGGAACTCGCTACTCTCTTTTTGTTGGTTTCCAAGCAGCAGCTGGAGACCTCCCTGAGTCAACCAGTAGCTGGATGCAAACCCAACTCAGGTTAGAGCTTAACTCCAGCAAGCACAGCGCTGCCTCCTACAAGCCCCCACATAGCATTTGCCTCCAAAACTACAGTTAAGCAGGATCCCATAGGCCTCCCTGTAAGAATCTCTCCATGGGAAGGAAGGGAGGAAGGAAGGGAGGGAGGGAGGGAGGGATGGAGGGAGGGAGGAAACTGACCCAAAGCTGTTCTTGACCATTTTTTGAGTGACTTCACATTATTTTAAGCTTTATGCAGAAAGTACAATTTTATTAATATTTTTATCTTGCTATTTCATATTCACTGCAATTCAATGTGTAAAAGCTGCCACGGTGACACTAAGTGGTAAAGAACTAGTGGTCTTCCCAACCACTAAGTGCATGGAACCAGAACAGAACAGGGCCCTGATTCCCACTGCCCGAGGCCAAGTTTCCATCCTCCTATGGACTTCTCTTCCCTGTTTTTCTCATCATTAAAAGAGAGAGTGACCATGCCTACTTCAGAGGAAGGTTATAGAGATTAAACGACATTATTCAACTGTTCTCAAGGGGCCATTGGGGAAAGTTTTCGATCTATAATAATTGCGTTTCAGTAACCTCACAAGCTAAGAAAACCATCAATGTGGACAGATGAATCCTGAATTCACAAACAGCACCTTCCAGGTAACAGGAAGACAGGTGAAAGCTAGCTTCCCTCCAGGAACTCTTTGGTCATCCCACCTCTTTAAGTAAATGCTTGGGCCAGGTGTAGTGGCTCAGGCCTATAATCCTAACACTTTGGGAGACCAAGGCGGGAGGATCTCCTGAGGTTAGGAGTTCGAGACCAGCCTGGGCAACATAGTGAGACACCTGTCTTTACAAAATATTTTTTTAATTAATCAGGCAACTCAGGAGGCTGAGGCCAAAGGATCGCTTGAGCCCAGGCATTCGAGGCTGCAGTAAGCTATGATGGCACCACTGCACTCCAACCTGGAAAAATGCCTGAGCTATCTCGGTTATTAACCACCAACCAAAAGCTGAAATCAAATAGGTTTTTAGTTCTCTTTCTTTATTTCCCTCCAAAATGTGATGGAGCTTTCTCCCTGGGGTGCTGGAAGAAGCAAGGGCAGAGAGATAATAGCAACTAAAAGTGGAGATGCTGAAAAGCATGCTTGGCGTGGATGGAAATTTGGCCTCGGGCAGTGGGAATCAGGGCCCTGTTCTGTTCTGGTTCCATGCACTTAGTGGATGGCAAGACCATTAACTCTTTACCACTTAGTGTCCCTGTGGCAACTTTTACACATTGAATTGCAGTGAATATGAAATAGCAAGATACAAATATTAATAAAATTGTACTTTCTTCATAAAACTTAAAATAATATGAAATCACTCCAAAAAACTGTCAAGAAGAGCTTTGGGGCAGATTACATGTTCTCTTTCTTCCCTTTCTTCTGTGAATTTTGCATGTTAATTTTCTTCTTAACTGTTTACGATGTGCTATGATCTGATGACACAATTTTCAAGAGAAACAAGAGGCTAGGAAATGTTTCCTGGTGTGGCCACCACCTACAAAGACAGCTGGTGCCACAAGAGCATGTGTAGGGTAAGTTCATGTGCCCGAGGGTTGACCTGCTGGAGCAGGCAGCCATGCACCCATGCCAGACTCAAGGAGGGCATCACACATGGAGGGGGCAGCACAGGCCAGAATGTAAAGCTGGGAAAGTGCAGGGCTTGCCTGGGGGCATCCAGCTGGAGTGGCTGTTTGAGAATTGCTTGTGCTATCGGACGGAGAGGTCATGCACATGCAACAAGAGGGGATCACGAGTCATAAACTGGGAGCCAGAGCACCAGAGCCCGTGGAGGGAGGAGCACAACACCCAGGCCCCTTGCCACGTTCATTCCAGTGAGGTAAAGTCCCTCTGGAATGGCTTGTGCACCCGGCTTGTGGACAGGAGTGGGATGGCGTGGCTGAGACAGAGATAGGAGGGAAGCAAGGGGAATGGGAAGATGCCAGCCTCGGAGGCCACTCCCAAAGGAAGGAGAGCAGGATGAAAAAAAAAACCCAAATCCATGTAATGCCCTAAAGTGCACTGGGGCCAGCTAAGGCAATGCAGATTGAGGAAGAGGCTCTAAGTCAGTAAGACCAGCACCCAAGATTCCTCTAAAGAAAGGCACTAAAACTCATCAGTGTTTGAAAAGATATTTGGCTGCACTTGTATTTTAACATGTCCCATAACGCGCCCTGACGTACCATTTTTCACTTATCCAGTTGGCAAATAACATAACACTCAATGATTCCAGTGCTGGTAGAGGTGAAGCGAATCACACAAGTGTACAAACTGGCAAGGCTTCCACAGACGGCGACTTGTAGTTCTTTTCAAAAAACCCTCTGAGCCAGGAATTCCACTACCAGGACTATATCCTACATGTGTCCCCACACATGCACATAATGACAGCTGTACAAGGCTACTTATTGTGGCACTGTTGTCATAGAAAAGATTGGAACCAACCAAGGTGTCCTTCAGGTGGGGACTGGAAATAAATCACAGCTCATCCACATAACGGAATGCCAAGCAAAGGGAATGAAGAAATCTGATTCTTCGTAATGACATAATCTCCCATTATTTAATGAGAAAAGGGGGCAGGCTATGTATATCAGGTACTATTATTGGTGGTTTTTGAAGGGAAAACAAGAAAGAGAAAGAAAGTTTTTTTGTTGTTGTTGTTGTTGTTGTTTTGCTTTTTTGCTTATGCATGAACTATCTCTGGAAGGATGCAGAAGACACCGATTACTTTGGTTGGCTCTGTGGAGGAGAATGATGTGGCTGGAAGACAGAAGGATGAGGAAAATGAGATCTAACACCTTTCTGTTGTTGAATTTTGAACCAGATTAAAGTTTTATCTATTTTCTAAATAAATATAAAAACAAAAACCCCAGGGCCTGAATACAGCTTTAGGTGAAAACAACGTTCCCACTTCCCACCCCTCACCCACACCCAGCCTCCTATCTCCCTCTCAGCCACGCCATCCCACACTTCCCACCCCTCACCCATACCCAGCTTCCTATTTCCCTCTCAGCCACACCATCCCACACTTCCCACCCCTCACCCACACCTAGCCTCCTATCTCCCTCTCAGCCGTGCCATCCCACTCCTGTCCAGCCTTTTCCTTCCATTCCAAGTTTATGAAACTTCCCTTCACTTCACTCCTTTGGCAGGATGATTTCTAACACCTCACAGTTTTACAAGCTTTTGCATTTCAGATTTGAGTCTCTGACTTAAATGAAAAGCTAGAAGTGTTTCTTATAGAAAAATTCACATATATTTACAAAGTACTCTTGTAATGGAAGATAAATGAAAGCCATTTAAATGTCCATCTGTAGGGGAGAAAAATCAAACCAATCAGGTTATTTCCACACTGCACAACACCATTCAGCAGTGAAACAGTCAGATCACTGCTGTTTAAAAACCTCAGGCTGGGTGTGTGGCTTACACCTATAATTCCAGCACTTTAGGAGGCCAAGACAGGAGGATTGCTTGGACCCAGTAGTTCAAGACTAGCCTGAACATCGCAGGGAGACCCTGTCTCTACAAAAAATTAGCCAGGCATGGCAACTTGCACCTGTAGTCCTAGCTGCTTTGGAGGCTGAGGTGGGAGGATCCCTTGAGCCCAGGAGTTCAGGGTTTCAGTGAACTGTGCCATTGCACTCCAGCCTGGGCAACAGAAAGAGTCTCAAAATAAATAAATAAAAATAAAAATAAACCTTATACAATATATTTTCAGACTTTATATAGAACATAAAAATATATTATAAACATAAACTTTATATAAACATATTGTGTAAAGTATATAATTAAATGTGTTATATTTTTATATATTTATATAAAGTTTTAAAATTTTTTACACTTGTAAATATAAAATATACATATATGCCATACAAAATATATTTTATGATTATGTATAAGTACATAAGCGTATGTGCACATATATGTTTCTACATGTCTACATCTCTGTGTAACATATAGAAACGAATATATAATATACATATATATCATTTGTAAATGCATAGGAAAGGAATGGAAATGTTCTCTCGGGTGTAATAAGATTGGGATGATAAAAGGAAATGCAGGAAAGTTTGAGATTGTTACCGTATAAACCTGCATGGGCTTGTGTGATGTTTTTAAACAATAAAAATTAAACTAACCATCTTTTGATGCCTGGCATGACAAGTATCTGCCACTAGAGGGCACTGGAGATCGCTAAATATTTCCCAGGATTCTCTTTGAGGGAGGGGCGCGGGTGCAGGGGATTTGAAGAGGTTCCTTTACCTCTTCTATAAAGGTCCCTTTTCATGCTCGGGGACTGGGCCCTGAACCTGAACTTTCAGTGAGGGTAAAGCTTGACTGGAGGCCCGCAGCCCTTCTCTCTCCACTCCCCTGAATGGACCCCTGCGGCCATCTGGGGTGGGAGTCCTTTATCCAGCCCACCGCATTTTCACCCACCACAGTTTCACCCACCACAGTTTCGCCCACCAGCCCTGGCCTGTGGGACGCTGCTGCGGTGTGGAAGGTGGAATGCACCTGGCGTCGGGTGCATTTCAGTGGGCTCACCTTCACTCCTTATTCCACATGAGTGTTCAACAGGGAGCTCTGAGACATTCGAGGGGGCCGTTTGTGATTGCTCAATTATAGTGAAGACATCTTCGCATTTGGGGGAAGGAAGAGGGAAGCTAAAATTTCTGAAATGCTCAAAATTCAGCCCGAAATGCATGTCGATGAACAACCAGTTGGTAATTACCTACCATAGACCCTAAATCTCTGACATGTAATCATAGAGCATTATTGCCTGGTACTTAGTATGAGCGGAATATGCAGGAACGCAGAGTCAGTCAAAGTGTGTTGTCGTGTCCAGAAGTTTACTGAGCGTGTTTCACCAGTATGGAAAACCACGGCACCATGACACCAAGCCAGTGGTGTCTGAGTCACTGGCCCTGTGCTCCAGGCTTGGCCTGGCTCTGGGGCTGTAGGGATCATATTCTTACAGGACAAACACCTGGATGCTTTCTTATGTCTTCTAGAGAACTTGTACCCAAGCATTCACCTATGGAATATGTGTGTTTGGGGTGGGGGGGTGTATGTGTGGGTGTGTGTGTGTCTGTTTACCAAAAGTTACCTTTTTCAACTTCTTTTGTTCCTCCTTTATATTACAGAAAGAACTTTTTTTAATGATGCATGTAAGTAGATTATACAGTCTGTGAATTTCATTTCAAGATAGAACAGGAAGCGTTACAAAATATTCGTGGTCTCCAAAGTGATTCTGACACCTCATGATGACTAAGACCTTTGGTTGCCGTTGCCTGAAATAATTTCCTCCCAGAGCAGCAGTTCTTCACCTCAGCTACACATTGAACTACGTGCGAAGCTATTAAAAATACAGATGCCTGAACCCCATAGCCTTCATCATCTTGTGAGCATCTGGGCCAAGTTCAGGGCTGGTGCTCTTGTTCAGATGGATGTAGCTGGTGGTGCAGAGATCCGCGAGCTTGCTTTTAGGTG
Organism: Colobus angolensis palliatus; assembly: GCF_000951035.1. NCBI lineage: Eukaryota > Metazoa > Chordata > Mammalia > Primates > Cercopithecidae > Colobus > Colobus angolensis. Next base: position 8,123,056 of record NW_012112808.1, on the reverse strand, counting down.
ACTTTCTGCTGTTGTTGGTCTGGGATGCAGTCAGGATACTAGGGCTTGTTTAAAGCTCCCCAGTTGACTCTAATGCAGCCAAATGTGAGCATCATTGTCTACTCAATACCTTCAAAAGGGAAAACTAACAACCTCTTACTCAGTGCCACCCCAGGTATGATGTGCACACCAGCAGCATCAGCATACCTGGGAGCTTGTTAGAAATTCAGAATTGGGGACCTATCCCAGACCAGCTAAATCCAAATCTTGGGAAGTGGGGGCCAGGTACCTGTATTCCACTCCATGTCGCCACAACATTGGCTTACTTTTAATTTAGCTTTAAATTACAATTTTAAAATGGAATTAACCAGAAGGCAAGGGTATAGGGGAAATTTTTTTTTAACACTTCTCATGTAAACTTAAGTCTTTTATTCCTTTTTCGGGGTTAAAACAGGCTCTTCCATTTACAAGGTTATTCGTGAGTTTCAAAAATTCCCACCCTTCCTCCATGCTTTTGTAATTCCTACATTCCCGCATTTAAACTTGGTGGCCACAATCAAACAGAAATCATGAGAGCCCTTTCCTCTTGCATCTGGAGTGGCAGCCTTTGCAGCAGAGAGTAACTGCTCCAGATCTGTCAAATAAATGCAAGTATCTGTATTTCTAAATCACCTCCCAGTAATACTTTTGCATACTGGAGTTTTTGCTTTGGCATGCCCTAATCCTTACACGAGCACAAATTCCTCTAAATCCCAGCCTGAATTTGTTTAACTTACCAGAGAAGCCTTGCCCATTGAAGACTGGTTCTTCAGCCACTGCTTTTCATTCTCATACCAAACAAGTGCATTTTTAAGAACTTGCAAGAGTCTTGCCACTCTTCAACAGAGAAAGTCATCTCCAAATTAATCCACAGTCAGGAGCACTTCATGCTGCTTTTATATATCATTAAAGTCCTGCAAAAGCAAGCTCACGGATCTCTGCACCACCAGCTAAATCTATCTGAACAAGAGCACCAGCCCTGAACTTGGCCCAGATGCTCACAAGATGATGAAGGGCACCCCTCCTCCAGCCTGTTCTTGTCCACTCTCCCAGGGAGGCTCAGTCTTTTGGCACAAAAGCAGTGGTGGCCATTCATTCCTTGCCCTAGTGAAGCCAACTTCCTCCACATTCATTCTGCCCATCAGCATCTGATGCCCCCACAATGGCAAACACTGCAGGGGGCCAAAGTCTGACTCCACAAGGAGGCAGAATGCCAGGTCTTCTGCAGTGGTGCCCTCGAATGGCCATCTCTCACTGCCTGGGGTTAGCCTACATTGAGATCAATGATTAGCAGGTAACTTGTGAAGCCTACCCCTAAAATCCCATTGCTCCATCTTAGCTCATTTGGGAAAACAGTTTTTCCAACACTTTTTACATAAACTCAAATGTTACATTCTTTCTTTGGATTTCACAAATAGGACTAATAATTGATCCACTCATGTAAATATGAATACAGTGAATTGCACATAGTAGGCACTAGATTATTTGTTAAAATGTTGAATTAGGCCAGACACAGTGGCTCACACCTGTAATCCCAGCACTTTGGGAGGCCAAGGAGGGCAGATCACTTAAGTTAGGAGAAACCAGTCTGGCCAACATGGCGAAACACTGTCTCTACTAAAAATACAAAAAAAAAAAAAAAAAAACTAGCCAGGCCTGGTGGTGGTACACATCTGTAATTCCAGCTACTAGAGAGGCTGAGGCACAAGAATTGCTTGAACCCAGGAGGCAGAGGTTGCAGTTGCAGTGAGCCGAGATCGCACTACTGCACTCCAGCCTGGGTGATGGACTGAGACTCTGTCTCAAAAAAGAAAAAATGTTGAATTAATACATGTATGTGAATATGCTATATGTATGTGTACGTATGTGTCTATCCACAGCTGTATCTCCATCTATATGTTCATTGATCTATGTATCTGTATATCTACAGATAGACTGCCCCACCTGACCCAACAAGCAGTCCAATAAATGAGCCCTTATTCCGTGCTGCCAACCAGACATCACAGCATTCCTAACATGTCTCACTGAGTCCTCACACAAAGCCAAGAAACAGGTATTACTCCTGAGGCCTCATAAAGCCATTTGAGAAATGTGTAGCAGAGAATCAAAGCCATGTATAGCAAAAAAAAAAAAAAAAAAAAAGGCCCTGGTGCAAAGATTTCCAGAAGTACTGGAGGAGCCATGGGCCACCTGAGAACTACTGACATTTATTTCACAAGCTCAGATGCAAGGGAGAGAAATTACCTGGTGTAGGGGAAGATTAGACCTCGGCCACCTGGATTGAGTTTCCAGTTTGCCAGGGCCTCAGCAAGTTCTTCCTTTTGTGCGCCTGTTTCCTGGTAAACTCTCTGCAGCAGAGAAGCTGGTGGGGCCTGGAGGAAACTGTGAAAAACAGGGACAATGAAAACAGTCCTTGGTATGACACATTTGGCCCTTGTCAAGAAATACAAACGAGGAACCTAGCTTAGGAAAAGCAAGTTGTCTTCATTCATTTCCTAAAGGAAGTGGCCTTTGCCTATGACTGCTATGAGTCGGTTTCCAAAGAGCTCAATATTAGGCTCTGATTGCTCCCTAGCAGAAATGGCTGCTTTCATTTATTCTTGCCCATCTGGCACAAAAGCAGTACGCAGAGCTCTAAAGAGGTACACAGAGGTGGCACGGTAAACATCGGCCTCCATTTCATTTCAGTGGGGGTGGGTCATGGATCTGCGGGAACAAACGCCGAATCCTTGCTCCAGGTGCATGAAAGGCCACATCCAATTTTGCCTCCCGTTGCTTCCCCAGTATCCAGTGTGCCTGGCCCCACAATAGATGCTCAATAAACACTTGAGTGAATAATTAAATTATTAGCATATAATCATGAATGTTGTTACCAAATATTAACCACCTTTTATAGACCAAGCTCGGGGCGAATTGATTTACATATCACTGTTTCATTTACTCCTCCTGACATCTGAAAGAGGTGGAGGGACCATTAGCAAATCCACATGGTAGATAAGGACATTGAGAACTCGGAGGAGTAGAGATTGGCACGGGATTGCACAGCCTGTCCTCAGCGCCAAAATCCATACAGAGACAGTCTGACTCCAAAGCTTGTTTTAGGGAAGATTTTGTCATGTAAGTTTGTAATGTATTATGTAGTTTTTGTAAAATTGTAATTTATGTGATTTTTCTCTATTTGTAATTTTAAATTTTTTAATTATGTGATTGTAATTTTACATGATTATAATTTATTACAATTGAAATTTTATGTAATTGTGTAAATTTTAATGTAATTTGGAAGATGGCCCTTTTTAGGTAATGAAGTTGCACATGTATACATTTCACAAAATATTTAAGTGAGAAATAATGCCAATCTTTTAGACTCTCAGAAAATGGAAGAAGGTATATTCTTCAACTCATTTTTGAGACTAACATAGACTTGAAACCTTAATTCATAGTAGAAGGGAGATGAAAGATGAATATTATGTATGACTGTAGATGCAAAAATTCAAAACAACAGCAGTCTGAATCCGGGGATATGAAATAGGAGGATACTTCATTACTAAATTTAGTTTATCTCAAAGACACAAAGCTGGCTTAATGTTAAAAAAATCAATCAGTGTAATTCATCACACTGAGAATATAAAGCAAAAACGTGATTGTTTCACAGATGCAAAAAAGCAATTATAAGGCATAACACTCATTTATTATTTAAAATAAACACTGTCAACAAACTAGGAAAAAGAAGGGGACTTATTAATGTGATATTGTTTACCTACAATAAATCTTCAGCAAACATCAAACTTAATAATGAAATATTAAATACTTTCCTCTGGAAATCATGATAGGGACAAAGATGCCCATAATAACCACTTCCCTTCAACATTTAGAGTAGAAGTTTCAGCCAATAGAGTAAGACAAGAAAAATATACTAAAAAGCATAAAAATTTAAAAAGGAAAGAGCAAAACTATTGTTATTTTGAAGATAATGATTGACTACATAGAAAACAGAATAAGATATTAGAAATTATGAGTTTTACAAGGCTACTCAATATACAACAATCAACTACATTTCTCTGTTAGTAACAAACAGCTAGAATATTAATTTAAAAGAAAAACATATCATTTACATTTGTGTTGAAAGGAATATCAAGTACCTAGGAATAAATCTAACAAAACATTTCAAGACCTGTATGCAGAAAACTGTAAATTTTTCTTAAGGAAGACCTAAATAAAAGAGAAACAACACCATATTCATGCACTGAAAGATTCAATGTCATAAAAATACCAATCCTACATGAACTTGGTGTATAGATTTACTATTGTCCCAACTGAAATCCCAACAAGCAGATTCTAAAATGTATATGGAAATGAAAAGACCAAAAGTAGTTAAGCTATTCCTGAAGAACAAAGAAGAGAGTGGATTTGCTCTGCCCAGTATCAAGACTTAAAATAACACTACATTAATTAAAGCAGCCTAGTATTTGTTCACGGACAGATAATAGATTAATGGAATAGGATAGAGTGTTCTTAAAGAGACCCAGATATATATGGACACTTGATTCATGACAAACATAAAATTGAAGGAGGATAGAGAGAAAACTATTTTAAAAATGTATGTGGCTGGGACAACTGAGTATCCACAAGGAAAACATGAAATGAGGCCCCTACCGCAAACCATATACAAAATTCAATTCCAGGCGGAGTATATGTGAAAAGCAAGTTGAAATGATCAAGAAAAAGAAAAAGGCTTTTAGAAGGTTAAACAAAACTGATAAATTTGAGTACATTAAATATAAGAATTTTGTTCATCAAAAGACAGCATTAAGAGAGCGAGAAGGCAAGCCACAGAGTGGAAGAAAACAGTAGGGGCACATAAAACTGACAGAGAGCTCAAACTACATAAAGAATGTCTATAAATCAGTAAGGAATAAACAAACATAGAAAACTGGGCCCCCAAAAACCCTGATATGCGTTTCAGAAAAGGGAATCCAAATAGCCAACAGACATATGAAGGATGCCCAACCCTGTTAGTAACCAAGGAAATGCAACTAACATAATGTTCCTATTAGCCCAAATCTGGAACAACTCCAGTGTTCATGAACTGTAGAATGGATAAATAAATTGAGGTATAGTCATATAATACAATACCATACAAACAATAAAAATAAATAAACTTCCCAGGCACGGTGGCTCATGCCTGAGTAGCTGGGATTACAGGAGTGCACCACCACGCCTGGCTAATTTTGTATTTTTAGTAGAGAAGGAGTTTCACCATGTTGGTCAGGCTGGACTTGAACTCCTGACTTCAAGTGATCCACCCACCTCAGCCTCCTAAAGTGCTGGGATTACAGGCATGAGCCACTGTGCCTGGCCTATTTCCACCTTCTTAATATAAGGATTTTTGAGGTTCATCAGCAGCCCTCATCAAATACCCGTGGACTCTTTTAGCAGTGGGATTTATGTGTTGTAGAAAAACCAGTAATAGCTAATATCAAGCCCTCTTCTAATGCTTTAATTGTTTTAATTCATTTAATCCTCATAACCACCTTGCGAGTCAGTGATCTACCAAGGGCAGGTACTTGGGGGCATTGTCTGTAGAAAATCCTGATAAAAGTTTTCTGCTTTTTATTATCATGGTCCAGCAATTCTTAAAGAGATCAGGAATAAAATCCTCCTCCCTAAAAAAAAAAGTATTTTGTTGATCAAAGGTCTAAATAATTCATGATGATTACTGATGAGTTATAATTTTATACAAATAAATGTAAGTTTCAAACTAGCATATTTTTATTACAGATTAACATTGCATCCTACCCAGAAGTTAATTCAGAGAATTCTCAGTTCTACAGCCGGCGCCTGACCCATGTGGACTCAGGCTGTTTCAAAAGTGGGTTTCTATGGCTGTCTGAGCTGCCTTTTCTTCAGGTGCAATCACAAGACAAGCCCTGGGATGCCGCAGATTCACCATGAACGGTGGATTCCTGAAAAACAATGATAGCAGGATACCTAGAGAGGCGAAGATGCAAACTTTGAGTTATTTGAGTTCTGTCTCCATGAGACCTCTTGGAGTTTTGTGTTTAAAATTCCAAACGATGAAACAGAATGCAAACTATGAGATGACTAATTTAATATGAAATGGGCAAAACTGAGTTTGTATCTGAAAAAATGGTACTGCATTTGAATAATATCTTTAAAATTACAATGTAAACCAGGCATTCTCCTTCCCCCTCGTAGCACTCTGGCCCTGCAGTAGCCTCTGCACAGAGCAGAGAGCCTGGACATTGCACTCCTGATGCCCCTGAACACACACCCGCGGGCACTGTCCCAGACCCCGTGGGGCACAGGCATACTTGCCTACCGGGCAGTGTTTTGTGCCAGTGAACTCAAGGGGAAGTAACTTAAATAAACACTGACCATGGCTAAAATGCCTCGGTGTGAGAACAGGAGGTCAGAGTCCAACAGGGCACATGGTGAAGTGCAGTCGACTGGAAACCTGGGGCAGAGCCTGGGTGTTTTCTGGCACTCAGCCCTGGAAAGACTCCATTAAACCAGAGTCCCTGGGGGACAAGCACCCTGTCCTTCTTACACATTATCCCCTGTCATTCGCACAGGTGTTTCCCCCAGATCATCCCATTCCACAGGTTCCCCTCTATTGACCCTGCCACCGCCCACCCATCCAGCTCCCTGAGCTTGAAATGCTGGTCTTCAGCATCTCCACGCTAAAACAGTCGCTCTCTCCTCAAAGTCGCTTGAGTCTCTTTTTTCCTTCCTTTTTTTCCCAGTGTAAACACCCAGGAAAGGCCTCCACTGCCTGCCATCTGGGCTCTCCAGCCCCTTTCTTGGGTTCCCTATGTCATCTCTGCTCTGAGCCTCTCCTGCATTTCACACTTTGTCTGTCACACGTCTGCTTCAGGAGCTGACTTCCTGCCTGAATTAAGCCAAATCCAAAACTTTATTCTGGATTCAGTCAACTCCTGCATATTCTCTCCATCCTGCACCCTCAGTCCCCGCCAGCTCGCCAGTCTCATTTCTTCCTCTTTTCCACCTGAGATCCTTCCTCCACAAAGACTTTCGCAATTCTCCACAAAACTGAGCCCATCCAAAGCAATAGACATTCTGGTGGGTCAGGCACAGTGGCTCATGCCTATAATCCCAGCACTTTGTGAGGCTGAGGCAGGCAGATCACTTGATGTCAGGAGCTCGAGATCAGCCTGGCCAACATGGTGAAACCCTATCTTTACTAAAAATACAAAAATTAGCTGGGCATGTTGGCGTGCACCTGTAGTCCCAGCTATTCAGGAGGCTGAGGCAGGGGGATTGCTTGAACCCAGGAGGCTGAGGTTGCATGCACCTGTAGTCCCTGCTATTCAGAAGGCAGGAGGATCGCTTGAACCTGGGAGGCTGAGGTTGCAGTGAGCTGAGATCATGCCACTGTACTCCAGCCTGGGCAATAGAATGAAACCCCATCTCCAGAAAAAAAAAGAAAAGAAAGCAACAGACATTCTGTAATTCTATTCTAACCATCCACTGCTTGTTTGTATTTTTGGGTTTCGTGCTTATCTTTAATGGCTGTCTTCACCCCGCTCATCGTCTCCCCTGAAGCCATCACCCGTCTCTCTGTTTGGGGTTTAAAGGTGCCTGAGATCTTTCCCATCATGCAAATAAAGAGAGACTGCATGGCTTCTCCAAGCTATCATAGAACTTGGCTTTCAACTTCTAGTCTTCTGGATTCAAATCCAGTGTTCCTTCCCCTACACCAGGAATACTTAAGCATACAAGGTAACTTTAGCTGGTACTCAGAAGAAATTTTTATCAATTCTATATTGATTTTAATGTGTATTAGAAAACAAAAAACCATCACATCCTCGGCTCAAGTTGCCACCTCCCAAGTCTAGTAATAGCTCCTCTAATGCACCACCATTCTCAACAGAAAAACTGTCCACAGTCTTGTTTACTGCCATTTCATAAATGAGAAGTAGCAAAGAACAAGAGTTTGTTTAAGCTAATGGTTCTGTCAACCTTGGCTGCCATGAGAATTATTTGGAGAAACATTTTTTTAAAACACCGATGACTGGATCCCCTTCCCCTCCCTGCCTTGGTAAAACTGGTTGGGAGTAGAGTCTAGATGATGTAAAATACCCCAGGTGATTCAAATTGAAATCAGGGTTGAGATCTTCTGGTTTACGTCAGTGACTGCACATCTGGGCCTGAGGATTGCATTTCTTGTTCCTTTTTTTTTTTTTTTTTTTCCTTAGAGATAACGTCTCACTCTGTCTCCCAGGCTAGAGTGTAATGGCACAATCATGGGTCACTGCTCAAGCAATCCTCCTCCCTCCACCTCCCAAGTAGCTGGGACCACAGATGCAGGCCACCACATCAGCTAATTTTTAAATTGTTTGTAGAGATGGGGTCTTGCTATGCTGCCCAAGCTGGTCTCAAACTTCTGGCCTCAAGCTATCTTCCCACCTTGGCCTCCCAAAGTTTTGGGATTACAGGCATGAGCCACCCCACCCAGCCATGAATTGCATTTCTAAACGCTCCCGTGTGATGTTGATGCTTCCCATTCAATCCAGGGAACACACTTTGATCCCCAATGATGCAGATGAAGCTGGGAGGACCACTGTGGGTTTCTTCCTTCCCAGCATACTTTTGTTCTCTAGTAATAGCTCCTGACAACATGCTTTGGAGAGCCACGCCTCGTCAACTCTTAGGTGTAGCTGATACCTCACCACTCAGGAGCAGGAACCACACCCAAGTCTGGCCAATGCCCAGAATCTGTATCTGCTCCAGTGAGTAATGGGTTCAGTGATGGGTGCTTAATACAGTCCAGTGAGAGTCAGTGCTGGGAATTTTGCTGAAACCCTTGAGAAGAGGTGCTAAGTTGGCAAGACATAGGCCTGGAGCTGCTGTTGACCGTTTTGCCTTTGCCTGGGAGGAACCTGCCTGAGGGTGGAGCAAGCAGGTGAAAGCAAAGGAGACTGACAGACCAAGTAGATGGCACCCTTTTACTCCCTGGATCCAGCCAAACCTGAATCCAGACATACGTTTTTCAGTGGCATGAGCTAATAAGTTTCCTTTCTTGCTCAAGCCAGTTTGAGGTGGATTTTTGTCAAGTGCAGTTCAGAAAGTGCTGATACATGAAACATCACAGTGCACCTGCCACTCCACAGAGGGGGCTTCCAGCCTCTCTTCGGGAGGCTGCCTCCATCAGGCAACCATCTTCAAAAAGGCCCCAGGATGGAGCAACAGAACCCTTAGATGTCAGTCAGTGTCATCACCTCCCTGCTTGTTGGGAAGACTGGGGGACAAAGAGGGGTGAGGAATTGCCCCAAGTTGTGCCTTCAACAAAGCCAGCTAGGATTTCAGACCTTGGCTCTATCAGTAGGCACACCCACACTAGGGGGCGGGTGACAGCCAGCAGGCAGTGCCACCATGTTGCTCAGGTCTCCTTCGCAAGGACACACACTGTAGGGAGAGGGTCTCACTGCTTCATGAAAAATGGCTTTATTATTGCCCACTTCTCAATGTCTCAATGTTTCTAATCACAATCTAACAAACACACACTTTTTTTTTTTTTTTTTTTTTGAAACAGGGTCTCACTCTGTCGCCCAGGCTGGAGTGCAGTGGTGCACTCTCGGCTCACTGCAACCTCCACCTCCCAGGTTCAAGCGATTCTCCTGCCTCAGTCTCCTAAGTAGCTGGGATTACAGGCTCCCACAACCATGCCTGGCTAATTTTTGTATTTTTAGTAGAGATGGGGTTTTGCCATGTTGGCCAGGCTGGTCTTGAACTCCTGACCTCAGGTGATCCATTCACCTTGGCCTCCCAAAGGCTGGAATTACAGGTGTGAGTCACCGCCCCCAGCCAACACACAACTTTTTAAAAAGCCATATCAAATCCATGATTCCTGGGATACTATTGCTTAGAAAAGTAGTTGTCAAACTGTAGCCCTCTAATTAGCAATATCAGAATCACCTGAGAAATCGATAAAATGCAAATTATCAGCCCCTCCCCAGACCTACTGCACCCTGAGAGGGAGATCCAGCCATATATCATTGAACAAGACCTCCAAGTGATTCTGATACATGTTCAACTTTGAAAGCCACTGGCTATGGCTAAGTAAATTTTTTAAATGGGTTTAAAGTCTATTTAATGAAAATTACAGAGTAAATGTAAATGATTTGTGAATATAGCAAAAATGTAGGAAGCTATATAGAAGTGACTAAATATGAAGAAGTGCCATCCTATAACACTGAAGCCTCTAGGAGTGCAAAGGAAGGAAGGTCTACCCCAACCCAGGGAGATTAAACCCACCCCCAAACACTGCAAGAGTCCCCCTATGCTGGCAAGGGGGGCTTTGTCACTTGTTTGTTTGTTGTTTTGCTGAGGGACAGAGAGTTTACCTGTTCAACTCCGACCATTTATCCCTCACTATTTGGAAAACTATAAAATAGAAGAGTCCTCTCTTAAGATGATCTACCCAGATGACTTGGGGACTTTCCCTTTGTTACAGATAAAGAAACAGGTTTTGGCCCTAAGGCTTTGAACATTTCCCAGTGAATAACAGTCACTGCTGGTTATACAAACCCAGCTCACCTTGAACACATGAGACCCAGTGCAACCATCCCGTCACGTGGGAAGGGTGGGCCTGAAAGAGCCTTCACAATCACAGAGCATCCATAATGACCTTGAACGCAGATTCTTAAGAAGGACCAGGGATGCACGTGGTTTCGTTGATAATGAGAGCATGGATTTCAGGCGGGGCCCTCAGAATGCTTGAACCCAGCCCCACCAGGGGCTGCAATCCCTCGTGAATCTGACGCATCTGTTCACAACAGCCTTGAACCACATCCATGAAAATCATTGTCGCCACCGTTGGACCCACCTCCCCACTGAATAGGTGAGCAGAGTGCTTTGTTGAGACCCCTTTCCTAAAGGGTTCGTATATTTCTTTAACCATGTTTATGTGGGATTCTCTGACATTCAGAAGATAGCAGTCTCACATTTAATGTCTTTCTAGCACAGCACTGTGTGTACCCTCGGTTCCAAATGCAAAATGTAACTCATGAGCATAAAAGCTCTAAAGAAACCTTGGTCACTCATGAGAATGGCATAAAATCCAGAGGTGCTGTCTCAAGACGGGGTTCATCTGTCCCTGAAATGAAGACACAGTGGTGGTCTTAAATCAGAAGACAGCTCCAGGGATTACCTGGTGTGAGAATGATGAAAAACAGCATTTTGTTTCTTTGTAGTCTATTTCTTTTTGTTGTTATTTTCGATTTTTTTAATTGGGATAAAATACATATAACATAAAAGCGACCATCTGAACCATTCTTAACCATGCAGGCGTTAACACACATTGTTGTGCAGTCATCACCACCATCCACCTCCACAGCTCCTTTCATTTTGCAAAACTGAAACTCTATGAGTGAAACAACTCCCCGTTTCTCCCTCCCCCAGCCCCTGGCAACCACCGTTCTACCTTCCGTCTCTCTGGATTTGACCATAGTCTATTTCTGAGTGAGACCTTTACCTGACTCGTTACTGGGTAAATCCTAATGTGAGTAAAATTGTCTCAGCCCCTCAGCGAGCAAGTTTTGGATTCAGGCATCTCTGGGATACTCAGTATGACCATAAAGCAGAACTCACAGAATGTGGCCATAAGTGGGGATTTTCTGTTCAGTATTTTGCTCTGGATTTGTTTATGTGAACATCCCTTGGGTAGCAATAGGCACATTGGATTTAGATTCAGAAGAATTGGGATTGAAAACCCAATGCTTCATTATCTTGGAGAAGCCACCTCCTCTCTCCAAATCTCTTAGATTGGTTCTCATTTTAATTTTAATTTTAATTTTATTTATTTATTTTTTTCTGAGACAGAGTCTCGCACTATCGCTAGGCTGGAGTGCAGTGGCGCGATCTCGGCTCACTGCAACCTCCGCCTCCCGAGTTCAAGAGATTCTCCTGCTTCAGCCTCCTGAGTAGCTGGGATTACAGGCATGTGCCACCACACCCTGATAATTTTTGTATTTCCAGTAGAAATTGGGTTTCACCATGTTGGCCAGGCTTGGCTCAAACCCCTGACCTCAAGCAATCTGCCCGCTTTGGCCTCCCAAAGTGCTGGGATTACAGGTGTGAGCCATTGAGCCTGGTCTGGTTTTTATTTTTAAAAATCAGAAGATTTCATGTAAAAATCTCAATTTCTGGACTTTCTTGAAAAAAATCAAAAATCAAAACAAGCACCCATTTTTTTTAATGTCCAAAAACCTCAGCTAGGCACTTTACCAAAGAAAGATATACAAGAAGCCAATATGCCTAAACAAAGATGCTCAACGTCATTAGTCATCAGGGAAATGCAAATTAAAATCACAGTGAGATAGGCCAGGTAACGTGGCTCACGCCTGTAATCCCAGTACTTTAGGGGGCTGAGGAGGGTGGATCATGAGGTCAGGAGGTCGAGACCAGCCTGAACAACATGATGAAACCCCGTCTCTACTAAAAATACAAAAATTATCCGGGCTTGGTGGCACGCGCCTGTAATCCCAGCTACTCAGGAGGTTGAGGCAGGAGAATCACTTGAACCCGGGAGGCAGAGGCTGCAGTGAGCCGAGATCGTGCCACCGCACTCCAGCCTGGGCGACAGAGTGAGAGTCCATCTCAAAAAAAAAAAAAAATCACAATGAGATAACACTTGGAATGACTTAATCAGTAAAGCTGACAATACCAAGTGCTGACAAAGGCACAGAACAACTGGAACCTGCGTCCATAAGCAGCCTGGAAACTTCTTACAAAGTTAAACATGCACTTACCACATGTCCTCCCCTGGGTATGTACCCTAGAGAAATGAAAAATTATCTTCCCACAAAAATACACACCCAAATGTCTATAGCAGGTTTATTCGTAATTATCCCAAAATAATGCAAATGTTCTTCAACAGGTAAATGGAGAGAAGCACTTGTCCGTCCGTGTCCTGGAAAACCACTCAGTAAGAAAAGGAACACATGACTGGTACGACCAACATGAGTGAATCTCAAATGCCTCATGCAATGGAAAAGAAGCCAAACTCCAAAGACTGTCCACTATCTGATTCCATTTCCATGACTTACTGTCCACTTACTGATTCCATTTCCATGACTTACTAAACTGTAGGTCAGTGGCCACCAGGGGCTGGGTTGGGGAGGGTATTGCTTGAAATGAGCATGAAGGAATTTTGTGGGGAGTGCCAGAACTGCTCTGTATCTTGATCTTGGTGGTAGCTACACAACTATTGTATTTATTTGCTGAAAACTCATAGAACTGCACACTAAAGAATGAATTGTGCTAACAATAAATCAGACCTCAGTAAACTTGACCACTGCACCTCATCCTAAAAAAAAAAAAAATCTAGCACTCCTGGGCCCACCTTCCTGCACAGCCACAGTTGGCTGAACAGGACAGAGCTAGACAGTTAGGCAACGGGCGCTTACCTCCTTGCTTAGCTTGGGTTCCCCTCAGATGCGGTTCCTATGCTCAGGACAGGCAGCTCACCTGTGAGGGGGTGGCAGGAAGCAAGAGTGGTGGAAAAGAGTAGATAAAGGGCGCATTGATGATTTAGTTCATCTGATCGGGGAGCAGTCACCCTGAGGCACTTTGCAGAACCAGCCCCTGCATCCTCCGTGTTCCTCATTCGCAGATCAGGAGGCTACCACACTTACCCAGTCACATTCCTCGTTGTTGGAGTCACTCTCCATGCCATGAGCAGCCCCTGCCATTGTGCTGGATTAACAAAAGTTCCTGCAACTTGGGAGAAAGCTAGTTTCCAAAATATGGGGCCGTGCAGCAAGCTCTGCAAGGTCGGCACTGAGTATGGCAGGTGTGGCCAAGAGCAGCGATGCCACTGGAGGATGACACAGGCTGCAAAGCATGCCCCACACCCACCTCCGTGAGGAACACCACCCTCAGCCCTGCGCCCGCTTGTGTCCTTGGGCCAGCCCAGGGAGGGGTATGAGCTCATCACTGTTGCTAGGCATGATAAAGCGACTGCTTATAAACAACAATCAGGGAGTGGATGGGGAGTGGAGACCACGAGGCTGAAAATGAGTAAACCTGGTTTCTATTTCTGGTTCTTCCAACAACCGGTTCTGAGACCTTGAGCAAATCATGTCCCTATAATGGACCTCAGTTTTCTTCTGTGTCAAATGAAGACAGACAGAATTAGGTAAGCTCTCTAGTCCCTGCCATCCCTTAAAAAGCTATCATTCCATAATGTCTCCAAGAAGTGTCTCTCTCTGCAAAGTAGTCACTTTAGGAAGCCATGGTACATGGTACAGTTCACTGGAATTGTTCAAAACATGTCAAGGCTTAGAACACATGCTTTTGGTTACATCCAAAGGGGAAGAGCTCCCAAGTCTGGGGGACGGATTATATTTTGGAATTTCAATGTTTATGAACCATATGGGGTTCAACCTGGAAAAAGCTTGATCCAAAACCAGGTATAAAGCAGGGCTTCCAAAACGTGGTCTGAGGACAGCCTGTATCAGGAGCGCTCGGGTGCTTGTTACAAAGCAAATGTGCAACAGACCCAAACTGAAGGACCTTCTACAAAATAACTGACCAGTACTCTTCAAGACTGCCAAAGTAATCAAAGACTAAGAAAGACGGAGGAACCATCACAGATGGGAGGATACTACAGAGACATGACTGTGAATGCAATGTGGGGTCCTGGATTCCATCTGAGAACAGGGAAAGAACATAGCAGAAGAGCTGAGGGAATCCAGATAAAACTTGGAGTTCAGTCACTAGCATTGCCTCCATGGTAAGTTCCTGGTTTTGACCACTGCACTGATTGCATAAAACAATAACAGAGTGGGGTGAGCTGGGTGAGAGGTAAACAGAGCTCTCTGTACTGTTTTTGCAATCCCTCTGTAAGTCTAAAATTACTACAAGATACAAAGGATTTACAAAAAAGAAAAATATATTGCTGCAACTACTGTTACAATTCCTACTAAAAGCTAACACTCCTTGAAGATTTACAATCCACCAGGAGAAAGAGAAGATGTGGATCACCTCTCTACCACCACCATCCTATTAAATCCAATTTCCTGGACTTGGAACTCAGAATCTTCCTTTTCACAGTTTCTCCAGGGGATTCTAACACAAGCTAAAGTTTAAGAACACAAGCAGTAAAATAATTTAAAAAACTGTGTGTGTGTGAGTGTGTGTGTGTGTGAGAGAGAGAGAGAGAGAGAATGGGAGATCTGAAGACAAGACAGGGGGAATATTAACATCAGTCAGATTAAGTTGGTGGGTACATGGGTATCAATCATTTTCTGTTTGGGTAAAATATGAAATCCTTTTTTAAATTAAAAAATTTAATTTAACAAATTTTCTGAACTGATATGGCCTCTCAACTTTTCCAGCCTTCAGCTCATCACGTGCGCTCAAGCTGCAGGCCTGAGAAACACATCTGGGAGTCATCATCACGGGGAAAGGAAAGGGCATGAGGGCAGTCTTGAGTGTTGCCATGTATCCTGACTCAGGACTCAGAAGGATCAGCAAAGGGAAGGAAGGAAGGAAGGAGGGAAGGAAGGGAGGGAGGGAGGGAGGGAGGGAGGGAGGGAGGAAGGAAGGAAGGAAGGAAGGAAGGAAGGAAGGAAGGAAGGAAGGAAGGAAGGAAGGAAACAGGGATAAGAAAACAAGGCTGAGGACGTCAAACAAACCCCCACTGAACTGAGAACGATGACTGGGGTTGAAAACACAGTGTTTTGTGTAGATCTATGTGTGGATTGTACGGGTCTACCCAAAGGTTCTGCTTCCTTGTGGATAGACAAACTTTTTGTGGCTTTATGTCCTGTACCTAATGTCAAAAACCATCCTAATTTGTTCCAACTCTGGGCCCCGAGGGCCAGGGTTGAGCGACCCAGGAGGGGAGTTTTCACAATTTGTTTTGTTCTGAATTGGCAGTCATTCCCAACGAGAGGCAGAAAGGAATAGGATGAAGACTCACAAAAACTCAAATGCCATCTTCTTTCACTCCCTCTGTCTCTTAAACTCAACTCTGTAATCATGGGGAGAGCCAAACATTCCACATTGCCATCCTTTCAGCAAGCTCGTTCACTCTGAAAATGTCAGCTCAAGGTCAAAATCACTTGAGTCCTCAAACACTCAATCCCAAAAGCCCGGTCTTCTAAGAGCAGGAGATCCCGAGTAGAAAGAAAAGACCACCCAGCCTCCCCTCTAAGTGCACAGTCTAGCTCCTAGACCACCTGCCCTGGTGGCCCACCAAGTCCCCGGGCTGCCTGCACTGGACCAATGCCAGGGCGTTGGAACAAGCCCTCCTTTGAACAAAAAGACGCCTAACAGTACCATTGAACAGACACACTGCTAGGATCCCTGCATCCACTTCCTGTGAAAATCACTAGGATGTTTGCATCAAAATCACAACAGTATTTAACTGGAGAGAAGGGGCAGAAAAAACAAATACGACGGTTCAATTGTCTTTTATTCTGCATTTCTTGCATTTCAGAACCAGAGAAAGTGGCGAGGAAAAGAAGAAGCACTTCTATATGCAGCTTAAACTTTAAAGATCATATTATTCAAGACACAGCTTTATTGGGGGAAAAAATAAGGGTAAAACAAAGCCAGATGAACTTAACGCGAATGGGATGCTTTTATGGAATCAGCAACGTTTCCATTGTTCAGCCTGAATTGCCCATATTTTTGTATTCACTGCAGACAATGAGTTCTTGTGACATTCTGGCATACATTATACTGGGGGAAGAAAACCCAACCTGCTTTATTTGTTCCATTTTCTGCTTTTAGACGTAATGGAAATGTTAACATGCTTAACATCCGTGGCCTCTCTTCCAGCCTCGCTTCACTTTTCGTAGTTATCATGAGTCTTGGTGAGGGTATGCGGTGCTTCCAGACAAGAGGTGGTGCATGCTAATGTGAGCTCAAAGCCAGCCTGCTCTATATCCTTCACCGTGCAAACTCTCTCGCTCATTCTTTTAAAGACTTTCACAGCATATAGTCTCCATTATGATTAAAATGATCTCAACTGTCCTTCAGAAAAGAATGTAAGGCTTTTGACTACGTGAACCAGTTCAAGGAAAATCTCCCAGGAGTCCAGGACATGAAGATCACATTGTTGAACCTCTTTTATAAGCATTCAATTCCACCTGGTTTTATAGCTGCCTCACTCCCCTCGCTGGATGGGTTTCTCTTACATTAATTGATAACACTATGTTTAATTTGAAGTTCACGCCTAAGGTAGGAGCTATATAAATAAACTATTTCAGCTTCATGAGAGTAGGAGAAGGCAAAAGTGCCCTTATTTTTTTAAATCCTGTACAGGACTAGAATGACCATTCCATCTCAGTTGCCTGCTTTTCCAAAGAGGTGTGCGTAAATTTCTTTCTTTAAAAAAAAGCGTGCAGACGGGCGTGGTGGTTCACGCCTATAATCCCTCAGGTGGATCACCTGAGGTCAGGAGTTCTAGACCAGCCTGGCCAACATGGTGAAACCCTGTCTCTACTAAAAATATAAAAATTAGCTGAGTGTGGTGGTGGGTGCCTGTAATCTCAGCTACTCGGGAGGCTGAGGCAGGAGAATTGCTTGTCCCCAGGAGGCAGAGGTTGCAGTGACCCAAGATTGTACCACTGCACTCCAGCTTGAGTGACAGAGTGAGACTCCATCTTAAAAAAAAAAGAAGAAGTGTTCAAACTCTACACTTTTTTTTTGAGACAGGATTGCCCAGGCTAGAATGCAGTGGTACAATCATAGCTTCTGGGCTCAAGCGACCCTCCCACCTCAGCCTCCTGAGTAGGTGGGACAGGTGCATGCTACCATGCCCAGCTAATTTCTTGTATTTTTTATAGAGATGGGATCTCACTATGTTGCCCAGGCTAGTCTTGAACTCCTGAGCTCAAGCAATCCTTCCACCTCAGTCTCTCAAAGTGCTGGAATTACAGGTGTGAGCCACTGTGCCCAGACTACATTTTTTTAAAAGGAGAATTTTCACCTGGTAATAGACATTTTCCTGTACGGTTACCCTTTGTGCCTGTCTTTACTATTTCCATAGTGTCACAAATCCCACCACCAACTCCCTGCAAAAACAGGGAGAGAACCTATTATATGGAGAAAGAGATTTGACTTCTGAAAGGCTCTGAGTAAGTGGAAGGACACTTCCCAGCCCACCAAACCCTCCTCAGATGAATCAGGAGAGGCCTCCTGGTCTCCTTTGGGGACCTGAGAGGGATGGAAGGGGAGGACAGTGAGGAAGGCCCTGCAGCTCAATCCCATGAGGTTTTCCCAGGTGGGTTCATCTTAGGTTGGGTCCCCAACACAATGCTGGCACCTCCACCAACATAGAAGCCTCATAAGTCCCCAAAGGGGGCTGCAAGAGTAAACAGAATATGATTCAGCCTTAAAAAGGAAGTAAATTCTGACGCATGCTACAACACACACAAACCTTGAACACATGAGTGAAATAAGTCCATCACAGAAGGACAAATCCTGTAGGATTCCACTTATATGAGGTACCTAGAGTGGCCACATTCATAGAGACAGAGCCTCCATGCATAGCATGGAGTTTGCTGGAGGCGGAATGGACCAGGGAATGGGGAGTGATTGTTCAGTGGATACAGAGTTTCCATTCTGGAGGATGAAAGGTTCTGGAGATGGACGGTGGCCATGGTTGCACAATATGGATGTGCTTAGTGCCACCGGACTATACACTTAGTAATGGTTAAGACGGGAAATTTGCCGGGCGCGGTGGCTCAAGCCTGTAATCCCAGCACTTTGGGAGGCCGAGACGGGCGGATCACGAGGTCAGGAGATCGAGACCATCCTG
>NW_012112808.1:8093500-8104174 GCF_000951035.1 Colobus angolensis palliatus | reverse complement strand
GAGATCGAGACCATCCTGGCTGACAGGGTGAAACCCCGTCTCTACTAAAAAATACAAAAAAACTAGCCGGGCGAGGTGGCGGGAGCCTGTAGTCCCAGCTACTCCGGAGGCTGAGGCAGGAGAATGACGTGAATCCGGGAGGCGGAGCTTGCAGTGAGCCGAGATCCAGCCTGGCGACAGAGCGAGACTCCGTCTCAAAAAAAAAAAAAATAAGATGGGAAATTTTATGTTATGTATATTCTACCACACACACACACACATTTTTTCTAAGCAAGCAAGAGTAGCAGACAGCCACTAGACAGTGTTTTCACTGGTATTTCCCAAGGCATCTTAATTTCCAACCATGACCATTTGCTCTGTGGGGTGGCCCATAGATCCAGCCTCAGAAGTCACCCACACCTTTACAGTAGCCAGAGTCTGGAAAAATGCCACCTTTGTGGGCGAGGCTGGATGGTGCTGGTTGCCCCACCACGGTCTCGTGGCCCCTCGAAGTCCCCTCCAAGACTCCAGGGGAGACGCTCCTTCTTAGATTTCACTTCAGGCTTCTCTCTAGACCCACCAAAGCCCACAGCTTCCTTCTCATCCATTCATGAGAACCATGATCCAGCAAGTAGAAGAAAGAGACAGGATAATATTCTTTTTTGCTTGGTTTTGCTGTGGGTGCTTTATACAAAACACTAATTTAATATGATAATAAGAGTAAAATACATTAAGCACATTTTTAAAAAATTCAGTTACATTAACAACAAAATAAATGAAAATTAAAATAATAAACCAAGACAGCACAAAAATTTCAAATGATGCCTTGTGTTGTCGAAAGGGCAGAAAAACCAACACTTCTCATAAACTCTTTCTGGAAGACAATTTGGTTAATATACATAAAAAATCTTTAAAATTTGCACTTACTTTAACCCAATAACTTTATCTTTTTTTTTTTTTTTTGAGGCAGAGTCTCGCTCTGTCGCCCGGACTGGAGTGCAGTGGCCGGATCTCAGCTCACTGCAAACTCCGCCTCCTGGGTTTCGGCCATTCTCCTGCCTCAGCCTCCCGAGTAGCTGGGACTACAGGCGCCCGCCACCTCGCCCGGCTAGTTTTTGTATTTTTAGTAGAGACGGGGTTTCACCGTGATAGCCAGGATGGTCTCGATCTCCTGACCTCGTGATCCGCCCGTCTTGGCCTCCCAAAGTGCTGGGATTACAGGCTTGAGCCACCGCGCCAGGCCAACTTTATCTTTTAAATTGTTTTATTTTATTTTACTTTAAGTTCTGGGATACATGCGCTGAACATGCAGGTTTGTTACATAGGTATACATGTGCCATGCATAGTTGTCCTAATGCTCTCCCTCCCCTTGCCCCCACCCCTTGACAGGCCCCAGTGTGTGATGTTCCACTCCCTGTGTCCATGTGTTCTCATTGTTCACCTCCCACTTATGAGTGAGAAGATGCAGTATTTGGTTTTCTGTTCCTATGTTAGTTTGCTGAGGATGATGGTTTCCAGCTTTATCCATGTCTCTGCAAAGGACATGAACTCATTTGTTTTATGGCTGCAAAGTATTCCATGAAAACCCAATAATTTTAAAGAAATAGCTTTTAGGCGCTGGGCATGGTGGATCACGCCTGTAACCCCAGCACTTTAGGAGGCCAAGGCAGGTAAATTGCTTGAGCTCAAGGAGTTCGAGACAAGCCTGGGCAATATGACACAACCACGTCTACAAAACATGCAAAAATTAGCTAGGCATGGTTGCTTGCCCCTACTGTAGTCCAGCTACTTGGGGGTGCTGAGAGAAGAGAATCACTCGAGCCTAGGAGGTTGAGACTTCAGTGAGCTATGATGATGCTACTGCACTCCAGCCTGGGTGACAGAGTAAGACCCTGTCACAGGAGAAAAAAAAAAAAAAAGAAAAGAAAAGAAAAGAAGAGAGAGAGAGAGAAAGAAAGAACTTGTAGGAATTTACAGTGAGAAAATTATCACTGGATTTATATTTCTGCCACCAAGCACAGTGCATGGCACACAGAGGTGCTCAATAATGTTTGCACAATGAATATTATTTACAAATAATATACATTTTATATTTGTAACTTATAACTTCTAATAGCTGTGTTAGAAGTTGAAAATGGCTTGCAAAGGAGGAACATCTATCTTTACTTAGCAAATATTACTTATCCAAAGGAAAGCAACTGCATAATGCATCACAGTTTTGTTTTTCTTGTGTTGTTTTTTGAGACAGAGTCTCTCAATGTTGCCCAGGTTGGCCTCAAACTCCTGGACTCACGTGATCCTCCAGCCTCAGGCTCCCACGTAGCTGAGTACATAACAGTTTTCAAATCAGTTTCATATGCATCACTTCCTTGGCCCTCACAGCAACAATGAGGGTATTACCATCCCATTTTATAGAGGAGGAAACTAAGGCCTTGGAGAGATTAAGTGACTTGTGAAAGACATTTGAAATTGAAGAGTCCTTGAAACAATGTATTCATTCAGTCCAAGCTCCCCAGCTTCCCGACAGCCTGGGTGGTAGGTTTTCTCCACCTCTTCCTCAAATCAGCTCCAGCTCTCTAGATTAAACCAGCAAGCACCTAATTTCCATTCTGACTCCCAGCCACTGTCTCTTCTTTGCTTCTGGTGGAAATGATGTAGGAGTGGCTGCCTTGAGCACTCACTGTAGCTTTAGATGTGCTTCCTCTCTGCAGCACGAGCTACTGGGCCTTACTATTCCCCCTACTTAATTTGAGAATATTTGTTCAATTTGAGTATGTTTTTGACCTGCCAGGTATCTGTGAAACAAAATAACTCCTACTGATAGCTTCTTATCAAGAGTAATTTAAAACATCCATCATCTACTGCTGAATGTCAAAATAAAGGTTGAGAGAAATTCCCGTTTCCCTAAATATGTTTTCTTTTCGCTCTTGTCAGCATCATTGTCAATCCTGAAATTATATGGTGCCATGGAAGACCTCAGAAATTGAGGCTTCAGAAATTGTTACAATGAGAACATACAAATCAGCCCATGGTTCCCAGAGGCCCTGGACACAGTCGCCCCAGCAGAGGAGCCTGGGACCCGCCTGTGCCAGGATCCGAAAAAAAAATGAGCACCCTGGAGGGGCGACTATCCCTCCTTGCAATCCTGGCTGGAAGTTTATAGCACTCAATTAGTTATTCCAGAGCCCTGTCTGTGTGCAGACTATGCTACCACCCTCCTGACAATGATTAAGCAGAAGGAGGGAGGAAAGGACAAATCTATATTAATAGCCCCCTCTATTTAAACAACTCTGTGATTTTCATCATGTGGAGGTTGCAGATTGTGTTTTTTCAGTTCTTTCTGTCACCAACTCAGCTACTGGATGTACCTGGGTGCACACCTGCCAACAGAGACCCAGCAAGAGATGGAGGCTGGAGGGAGAGGCATGAGCTTAAAGCACCAGCCATAGTAGAGAACTTACCGAAAGATAATGTCATTCTCTGTTATCTGGAAGAAAACTACAGTGTTCCTAAGATCCTCCAGCTGAAGTGCTCCCATTCTCCATTCCCAAGGTTCACCCGTGGAACAGTCTGGAACTGTCTTTAGAAAAAAAGAATTCAATCACTTCAGAAAATCAGCAAATATACATTAACCACAAACAAAATTCAAGGTATGGTGTATCTGCAAATAGATCGAGATACGCAAATTTTCCCATCTTTAAGGGATTTATCATTGCAAAGGAAGTTATTAGGAGTAAGACCTGGGACGTGGATGGTAGGCATGGGCTGGCTGTTCAGAGGGCTACGCACAAGCATTCCCTGCCACAAGGGTGGAGCTCCATTTCCAGCTTGTGACTGCTGGAGAGACAGTGGTGTGTGGAGGGGGGACATTATGTGGATGTGTGCCCCTTTAAGAAGGTTTTGATGGGTGGGGGGCGGTGGCTCACACTCATAATCCCAGCACTTTGGGAGGCCAAGGAGGGTGGATCACTTGAGGTTAGGAGTTTGAGACCAGCCTGGCAGACATGGTGAAACCCCGTCTCTACTAAAAACACAAAAACTAGCTGGGCATGGCAGCAGATGCCTATAATCCCAGCTACTCGGGAGGCTGAGGCAGGAGAATTGCTTGAACCGGGGAGGCAGAGGTTGCAGTGAGCAGAGATCACACCACTGTACTCCAGCCTGGGTGACAAAGTGAGACTCTGTCTCAACAAAAAAAAAGAAGAAGGTTTTGATGACTAACTGCAGTAGCTTGTTAACTGCCTAAGCAAGCCCACTCCAAAAATACCCTCTTCTCCCCCAGCCACTTTGCAGCTAGCAGTGGTCATAGGGCAGGGTTCTGGTTTGGGCTAGTGAGATGTCTGCTAGGACAGGCTTCCAGAAAAGCTTTGCATTCCAGATGAACACGCAGACTCAGCTGGTACATTTGTTTGCCGTTTAGTGTGCCCCCACCCTTCTCCCTACCTGGAAAGCAATTGTGAGGCCTGCAGGGATGGGGGACAGTAGCCATTTAGCCTCCATGAGGCAATATGAATGCGTTCATATTCCAAAGCCCTAGGGATGGTGGAATTGTTTCAATTCCTCTACCCAACCTCAACTACCTACTCAAGACTTCTTGTTATGTAGAAGGAAAAAAGTCCCTATTAACATCTTCCCCAGCAGTCAGGTGTTTTGTGGTTTGCAGCCGACTTCACCACTAACAGAGATATCAACACGCTTAAGTTATGCAACCAATAGACACAGAAGAAGAAAGCCGTTGCAAGAAATTTCCATTGTCTTGATCTTGAACTGACCTCAACAAGAATATCTTCAGCTTTGAAACCTCTGACCAATGGAAGGAGATTTGCAGATTCTCAGGGCAAAACTAGATGAAATGGTTGGCAACTGTAAGGTTTTGATTTTATGGCAGGTGGCATTTAAGGCCCTGAGCTGAGTGGGTGCCTATGCTGCAACGGAGTTAAAACAAATGGCATAAAGCAAGTCCTCTGGTCACTGTGGAGTGGCTTACTAACTCAACTGCTCCAACCAACAGGCTGCATTTGGGCTTTTCTAAGACATGAACCCTATCTTCCCCAGATATTTACTTTCCTCCTTTTTTTTTTTATTTTATTTTTTTTGAGACAGAGTCTCACTCTGTTGCCAGACTGGAATGCAGTGGTGCAATCTGGGCTCACTGCACCCTCCACCTCCCAGGTCCAAGCAATTCTCCTGCCTCAGCCTCCCTAATAGCTGGGACTACGGGCGCGTGCCTCCACGCCCAGCTAATTTTTGTATTTTTAGTAGAGATGGGGTTTCACCATGTTGGCCAGGATGGTCTGGATCTCTTGACCTCATGATCTGCCCGCCTCAGCCTCCCAAAGTGCTTAGATTACAGGCCTGAGCCACTGTGTCCAGCCTTACTTTCCTCTTTCAAAGGGTCTCCTGATTCTGTTCTAACTGGGAAGCAAGGCTTCCCGAACTAAAGGCACAGAAGTAGTCCATAGCTGGGAACTGCACTCTGGGATAAGACCTCTGAATGAATGCACTACGTTGTTTTTTTCCCCTTGATCAAGTTTTTTTTTTTTTTTTTTATGTTTAAATTTTTAACTGTGGTTAAAAAAACATAAAAAAGTACCGTTTTAATCATTTTTAAGTGTACAGTTTGTAGGGTTAAGTATATCTACATTATTGTGCAGATCTCCAGAGATCTTTCATCTTGCAAAACTGAAACTCAGTGCCCACTGAACAACAGCTCCCCATTCTTCCTCCCCAGACCCTGGCAACCATCATTCTACCTTCGGTTTTTATGAATTTGTCACTCTAGGTAGCTCGCATGAGCAGTCATATAGTATTTGTCTTTTAGCAACTGATGTATTTCACTTAGCATAATGTCCTCAAGCTTCATCTATGTTGCGGCATGTGACAGAATTTCCCTTCTTATTTAGACTGAATCATATTTCATTGCATGTGTATATATACCACATGATTTCCTTATCCATTCATCTGTTGGTAGACATTTGGGTTTGCTTCCTTGATCATGTTTTTATTTCTTTTATCTTCCAATCATCAATCCCTCCTGCAAATATCATTTAGAGTGCCTTCACTTGGATGAAAATTATTGGTTTCCATCTGTTATTTCTACTTGAGCGTAATCATTCCAAAGGGAAAAGCCTATAGGCATTTGAGTGTTCAGGATTATATTTTAGCCACCACAGGCCAAAAATAGGATGTATAGAGGTAAGAATACCATGAATAGCAGCTATGAACATTCTTAAGAAATTATCCACAGACCACCAGAAAATTAATCCAACATTTCAAGATGGTATTTGAGACAATCCCTAAACTATTCTCTGCCCTGTTCTGTGAGGTTAAACGCACGCTTTACAATATATAGAAGGTTTTTAAAAACATAGCTGTAATGTCATGCAGCTCCTCCCATCAAAAAGTTAAGTCTATTTCCCCATCCCTCAGGTCAACTGGCTTTAAGCCACAGACCGTGGCGTGGTCCAGAGCTTAAGCCGCAAGGGAACTTACAGCTTTCACCCCTGCCCCTTGGAACACTCTTGGATGATGTTGAAAGCTACTCTGTAAGGAAGTAGGTGAAACCTCCTGGAGGACAAGGGCCACGTGGAGAGTCTACTCCAGCTGACAGTTCCAAGTGCCAGCATTGAGTGAGGCCTTGTAGACCTTCCTGTCCCACTGACTTCAAGTTGAATAGAACCACAGAGGAAAGCCCTGGAGAAGCCAACAAAGGAAACACCCAGCCAATCCACATCATCCCAAGAAGTAATAAACCACTGCTGTTTTAAGTCACTAGGTTTTGGGGGTGGATTCTTATGCAGCAACAGTTGATTGACACTCTGTGTAGGCACTGAGTTACCTCAGGGCCCATATTACATTCTTAAATTGCTTGTTTGTTTTGTTGAGTAAACAACAATTTGAAAAAAAAAGGACAAATAGGGAAAAAAATACCTTTAATTCTACCAAGAACTATTAACTGATGTTAATGTTTCATTATTAATATCCTTTCTTCTGTACAGAATTTTTTACTTTCATTGAGATATAAGCCACCCAAAAAAAGTGTTTGTTTTTTTAGAAACTAACATGTGCTTGAGGTAATTTGTTCAATCAACTAGTATTTACTGAGTATAATTTACAAAAATCAAAATTAAATTGTCCCAGTTACAAGCTTTGGAATCTGACAACCTGGACCCATTGATTCACTGCACTTACCAGAACCTGAACAACTTATCTGGCTGAGTCTCAGTTTCCTTATCTGTAAAAAGGGGGATAATATTACCTGACTTGCGGAATTGCAATGAAACGATAAACGTGATTGTGTGGGGAAGGCATGGAGCTGAGCCCCTGGAACAGAAGAGGCATGTGATAAAGAACATCTTCCACACCATGGAGAATCCTCCAGGGGAGAAAGGCCAGCCCCAGCAATCACACAGAGTATCTCAGCCAGGTGACCCTGAGCTGAATTCTTAGAGTAACAGGGGATTTACTGTCTGCAGGCGTCTCTGGACAGCTATTCCTATTCAGAAGTTTTTCCTAATACAAAGTTAAAATCTATCCTGCTCTAATTTTCAGCGATCTATCATCATTGTTTCAACCCTCACATCCAAATAAAGCATGGAGATAGTAAATTATCTCCCAAGTGGGAGCCTTTCTAGCACTTTGCAATGGAACTTCCAGTGACGATGGAAATATTCCACATCTGTGTATCCGGTAACAAAGCTACTAGGCACCTGCGGCAGTTGATCACTGGGAATATGACTACTGCAACTAAGAAACTGAATTTTTATTTTATTTTAGCTAGCTTTAAATAGTCCCATATGGCTAATGGCTTTGAGATTGGTCATAAGTGTTGGACATTTAAAAAAAGCAACAAGAGTCCCCTCCCCTCTCTTTTATTCACTAAATCAAACATCATCCATTCCTTTACACATCATCTATATGTAATCATCTGAGTCCTTCACATCCCAGTTCTGTCCTCAGGGATTCACTCTAATTTTCCACATCCCCATGAAAGGGTAGTATCAGAACTGAACCCCTCTGCAGGTATCCCACGAAAGAATACCAAATTCTGATTAATACAGACAGAGCAGCATCTCCGGGGCTGGCCTTGTATCCTTCGTTTCTGTATTCCTAGCATCTACTCCAGGAGATAGCTCATTCATAATTGATGAGTGGATGAATACATTTTCTCAGCAGGGTGGAATACAGTGGAACTCTCACTTCCTTTGTTCCAGATAAAAATTTCCATGACCGGAATCTAAGGACACATCCTCTTTTTTTAAGTTAATTTGGTGGGGGGAGACATCTTGACCTGTATTGATCTTACTGTCAACTAAAGCCCCTCTTTTCCTTGTCATCTCTCCTCCAACCTTGTGCTGTTGGGTGTGGCTTTCCAAATGCAAGCCTTTACATTCAACTCTGTGATATGGTTTGGATATTTGTCCCTGCCAAAATCTCATGTTGAATTGTAATCCCCCGTACTGGAGGCAGGGCTTGGTGGGAGGTGATGGACCATGGTTTAGCACCATCCCCTTGTTGCTGTTCTCATGATAGTGAGTGGGTTCTCCCGAGATCTTGTTGTTCAACAGTGTGTGGCACCTCCCTACTCTCTCTCTTGCTCCTGCTCTCACCATGTGAAGTGCCTGATCCCCCTTTGCTTTCTGCCATGATTGTAAGCTTCCTGAGGCCTCCCTAGAAGCCAAGCAGATGCCATCACCTTGCTTCCTGTAAAGCCTGCTGAACTGTGGGCCAATTAAACCTTTTATATATACATTATCCAGTCTGTAATTGCTCATTATAAAATGTGTCAATGCAAGAACAGCCTAACACACTCTAAATATCTTTTTCTCTGATGTCCCACTTATGAAGACCATGAGGACTCTGATTCACATGTCCACAAGTATCTATGGGCCTCCCTGCCAACTGGAGATGGCTGCTCCTCTGGCTGGACAGCTCATGGCTTGACCATGGATAGCCACCTCTCTGGGAGCATCTGGAAAAAGCACTCACTCTGCTGGGGAACAGCCATGCCAGTTTGCTGAGCAAATCCCATGTCTGTGAGAATAAACAGTTATCCCTACTCTCGACGGACGCCCAGGTCCTAGACAGCTGGACTTGGGAATAGGAGCAGGGGCTGAGTCCTGGCTCCCTCCCCACAGCCCTTCTGTTCCAATCCATCTGATAGTCCATCCAGTATAGATGGTTCCTGACATATGATCGCTGGACTTATGACTTATCAACTTTACAATGGGTTTCTTGGGGGATAACCCCGTGATAAGAGGGGAAGCATGTGTACATTGCTCCCTAATTTAACACCCTTATTTTCTATAATAGCACTATACAAACTATCTGAGGGTAAGAACCAGGGTTTTCTAAATTTTTAATCATCCTCAGATTCACACTTTTGCAAAATACAATAAAAATAAATTATCAGAAAAATAAAATTTTAAAAATACAAGCCCAAACTTTATTTGCAGGTTAATCAGATGGAACATTACATTTCAGTAAAAACAAACATAATGAGAAAAAAAGAATTGTAAAAACTGGACATGCTCCTTTGAGAAGATACGTATAAGCAATTATCATATAAAATTACAATCACACTCATAGCTTTTAGCTGCTCAGCAGTTAAAATTGTGGGACAGTTAATCTGGGCAATACCTCCTTTAACAGTCCTCCTATGGGAGGTGGGTTATGTCCCCTCCCCTTGAATCTGGATAAGTTCTGTGACCACACTGACCAATGAAATGTGGGAGAAGTCATGGTTTACCACTTTGTGGACCTGAACCTCAAGAGGCTGGGAATTTCTACTTCCTATCTCTTGGAATCCTACAACATCAAGTAGAAAATCTAGAGACCTTGTTGGAGCGACCACAGAGAGAAACCCTGATTCTATCTGGGGTACAGCCCAGTCTTCCAGCCATCCCCTCCAAGGCTCCAGCAGGTGAGCAAAAATTTCTTAGACCTTCCAGACCAGAGTAGCCACTGGCTGAATAATACCCAGGGATCCCAGCCAATGCCAGGTAAAGCAGAATTGCCCGTTGAGCCATGTCTGAATTCCTAACATAAAAAATCACTAGATATAATAAAATGGACCAGGCATGGTGACTCAAGCCTGTAATCTCAGCACTTTGGGAGGCCAAGGTGGGAGGATCACTTGAGCCCAGGCATTCAAAACCAGCCTGGACAATATAGCAAGACCCTGTCTCTACAAAAAATACAAAAATTAGCTAGGTATGGCGGCATGTGCTTGTAGTTCCAGTTACTCAGGAGGCTGAGGTTGGGGGATTGCTTGAGCCCAGGAGGTTGAGGCTGCAGTGAGCTATGAGTCATGATTGCATCACTGCACTCTAGCTTGGGTGACAGACTGAGACCCTGTATCAAAAAAAAAAGATAATAAAATGGTTCTTGTATTTAAGCCATTAAGTGTTGAGGGTAGTTTGTTCTATAGCAATGCATAACCAAAAAGAGAACTAAAGAAAAATATGTAAAGTTTTTAACACAACAAACGAGTCTTCTCCTTGCTTGTTAACATATATAACCCAGATTGGATTGACAACAGTTCTGCTCACAGGGCATAATATACAGTTAAACCGTTTCTAGTTTGGCTTGAATAACACTCACAGTAGAGAAACACATCCACAAAGGTACCTTTTTAGGAACTTCTTTAAACAATTTCAATAAATGTATAATATTCTTTTTCTTGTTTTTTTTTTT
>NW_012112808.1:8065613-8092999 GCF_000951035.1 Colobus angolensis palliatus | reverse complement strand
TGCTGGGATTACAGGCATGAGCCACCGGGCCCGGCCTAAATTTTTATTCCAAGTGAAGTAAGACTGTATTTCAGTAAAGTAAGACTGTATTTTCAAAATTCATCTTTAACTCTTCATCAGAGGCCAGTTACAAAACTTTATCCTGTAAAGTTACAGGATATAGCAAAGATGATGAGATGCTTCTTCTGTGATTAGATTACATAAGGTTGTGACTCCGTTTTGCTAGTAGACTCTTTTCCTTGTCAGTTCTGATGAAGCAAATTGCCATGTTGAGGAGGCCCGCCTGGTGAGAACTGTGGTTGACCTCCAGCCAATAGCCAGCTAGGAGCTGGAGCCGTCA
Organism: Colobus angolensis palliatus; assembly: GCF_000951035.1. Lineage (NCBI taxonomy): Eukaryota > Metazoa > Chordata > Mammalia > Primates > Cercopithecidae > Colobus > Colobus angolensis. The sequence goes on along the minus strand of NW_012112808.1, from coordinate 8,092,659 downwards.
ATTCAATAATCCAGAAGGAACTGAATCCTACTTGTGTGTCAGGATGTGGACGCTCCCCTGGCGGAGCCTTCAGATGAGACCCCAGCCCTGGTCTGTACTTTGATTCAGCCTTGTGAGAAACTCTAGAGCAGATAATCCAGGTAGGCCATGCCTGAATCCCCAGCCTTCAAAAACTGTGAACAGCCTGGGCATGGTGGCTCATGCTATTCATTCCAGCACTTTGGGAGACTGAGGAGTGAGGATTGCTTGAGACCAGAAGTTCCAGACCAGCCTGAGCAACAATGTAATACCCTCCTTATCTTTACAAAAAAAAAAAAAAAATTAGCTGGGTGTGGTGACAAGTACCTGTACTACCAGCTACTTGGGAGGCTGAGGCAGGATTGTTTGAGCCCAGGAACTGGAGACCAACCTGGGCAACAAAGTGAAACCCTGTCACAATACAATACAATACAATACAATACAATACCAAAACCAAAAAGCTGTAAGGAAATAAACGTGTGTTCTTTTAGGCTACTAAGTTTACTATAATTGGTTATGCAGCAATGGAAAACTAGTATAGATTTTGGTACCTGAAAGTGGGGTGCTTCCATAACAAATTAAAATGAGAGAGAGGCTCTGGAACTAGGCAGTGAACGGCAGCGGGAAGGATTTTGAGTGGCATGGTAGAAAAAGTCTAAAGACTGGGCCGGCCGCGGTGGCTCAAGCCTGTAATCCCAGCACTTTGGGAGGCCGAGACGGGTGGATCATGAGGTCAGGAGATCGAGACCATCCTGGCTAACACAGTGAAACCCCGTCCCTACTAAAAAAATACAAAAAACTAGCCGGGTGAGGTGGCCGGCGCCTGTAGTCCCAGCTACTCGGGAGGCTGAGGCAGGAGAATGGCGTGAACTCGGGAGGCGGAGCTTGCAGTGAGCCAAGATCCGGCCACTGCACTCCAGCCTGGGCGACAGAGCGAGACTCCGCCTCAAAAAAAAAAAAAAACTGGTTAGTAGCAATCTGGACTTTGAGGGTGCCGCCAGTGAGGGCTCAAAAGGAAGTAAAGAGCGTGTTCTTAGAAGCTGGAGGAAAGGGATCCTTGTTATGAAGTGACAGAAAGCTTAGCAAAGTTGTCATCTGCAGTTACGTAGAAAGCATGATATGCATCTGATGAACCTGTTTGTCTAAAGAGATTTCCAAGAAAAGAGCTGAAGATATCATTTGGTCTCTTCTTGCAATTTATAGTAAAATGTAAGAAGAGAGATAAACTGAGAGAAGGACGATAGCAAAACACACCTAACTTTTATCTCCCACTGGCCCTGTTCACTATATTCAGTGAGGGGAGAATCCTTCCCTGCCACAGATGGAAACTCCGCCAGAGCCTCTGATTTTTCAACTCTTTCCAGGGGAGAAGAAGTCTTGTGAACACTTTAAGCCAAAGTCTGTGTCATAAATCAGGGTGTCCAGTTAGTTATCAAAAGCCTTCCCTCAGTCAACAGTAAGACTTCTCCCAGCCTTTCTTATCTTTGTCTTCATGTCCCCTTTAGGCACAGATGTGGGTAGCCTCTGCTCTCCACCTGTCTATACCCACCTCCTCCTCCATTTCCTGTTCGTTGTTTTCGGCCAACCTTCCTCCCCAGAACCCACCTGGGTGAATATGGCTGGCATGTGGGGAAGAGGCCAGGCACTCAGCAATCCTTACTCAGCTAGGAGTTGCTCCCCTCCGTCTGGCAGTATGCATTGGACATTCTCTCTTGGACACTGCCTTGAGTCCTGTGGAGATTCTCGCAGCCACTCTCTCCTGCACATCCCTTGGCTGAGGCAAGCGCAACTCTATGCTAGGAGGCCACTTGAATTGTCCCCACAGGCCCCTGGGATCCAGAGGCGAAGGTCGGTGGATTTTGCACACAGCTAACGAAGCTTAGGCCTCAAGGACGCGCCCCCACCAACACTGAGCATTACAATTTATTAAATGACTTCGGACAACTCTTGAGATTCTAGTATAATTTTTCTTCATTGCTTTATTAATAGGTTGACCTACATGAGTAGGTTTTGCACAGCTCTCCATAGCAATGTATTTTTAAATGAAATCAGTGATAAGTTTCTCTACATCACTGATTATTTCAAAGAACCAGTGTTTGGGTTTATGCTTCAACATGATTGTTTTTCTGTTTACAAATTCACTTATTTCTGATTTTTTATCTTCTTTAATCGCACCCTTCTGCTTTATTTAGATGTTTTGTTGATCTGTTTTCTTAACTTCTTGAATAGGATACTCTTTATTTTCATTATTTCTTGTTTAGTAATGAAACTGTTTACATTCTTTCTGAAATGTATGGAAGTTTTGTTGTGGCTTAAAATGTGGCCCCCTTTTTGTGACTCTGACATGAGAGTCTGAATAAAAGTATAGAGATTTCAACATAGATGCATGATGTGGCTAGTCTGTCATATGTAAAACTGATCTGTCTTATTAGTTATCAATATTTTTACTTTTCATTTTGAAGAAATTGAAAACTACAGGAAAATCATAAGAAAAATGTCAATGAACTGCCATATATGCTTCACCAGCTACTCACACTTTGCCATTTGTATGTGTGTACAGGTGTGTATGTGTATGTGTGTATGTGTGTAATCTGTGCATGTATGTATGCGAATGTGTATGTATGGATACGTGTATTGTGTACATGTGTATATGCAGATGAGTATATGTGGATGTATGTGGATGTGAATGCATGGGTGTGTATATGTACACATGTGGATGCATGCATACATGTATGTATGTGGATGTGTGTATGAGGCCATGTGTGGATGGATGTGTGTATATATGTATGTGTTTTTTGCTTGCTGTCTATACTTTGATGCTATATCCATGTATATGTACTGGGGCACTGCGTTTGGTAATGAGATGTCAATCATTCAAGCATGCGTCCATCCACCATAAGGACTTTCCTGGAGATGAGGACACTTCTTTAGCTGACCCCTCCTAGATTTTCATGCTGAGTAGACAGGCTTGGAGAGCTTGTGCTGAAGCAGTTGAGAGCCACCACATTTTCCCTAGAGGACTCCATTTAAGATCAAGAAGATCCCTGCATCTAAAACTCAGTTTCTGAGGCAAAAAAGGACTTCTGAAGATAAACTCTTATTGAGATATTACCTACTCAGTAAGAAAAAAAAAAAGGCTGAGTGTTGTGGCTCGTGCCTGTAATTCTAGATTTTGGGAGGCTGAGGTGGGAGGATCACTTGAGGCCAAGAGTTTGAGAACAGCCTGGGCAACATAGCAAGACCCCATTTCTAAAGAAAAAAAATAATAAAAAGGGTAATTGGAAAAGGATAAAAAAGAAAATTAAAGTAGGAGAAACTAAACAGAAACAAATGAATCTAATATTACTTCAGGGAGAAAGCTATGCCCCCGTGAAAGTCTCCATTATTTTTCAGTCGGGGAATACTGGGGCTTAATCTCTTGGAGGGGGGTTGTTCCATACCAAGGGTCCTTCCATTGGTATTTCTAATGGGGGTTTCTGCCTGGAAGTAATTTTGGCCTCAGCATCTGCCCGACAGTTTCCTTCTGCCTTCTCTCCTTCACCTTTCTGATGGTTTTGGCAGTGTAAGACTGCCACCTCCTTGGGTTTTTGCACTGTGTGCAATAACTCTATAATTTCCTTGTGGTATTTAATGAGTGTTTCCCCAGAGAGTAGGAACTCCCTTTCTTTCCATATTGCAGCATGTGTATGTAAGATTAGATAAGCATACTTGCTATCTGTATACACATTTATTCTTTTTTTTTTTTTTTTTTTTGAGGCAGAGTCTTGCTCTGTCGCCCAGACTGGAGTGCAATGGCCGAATCTCAGCTCACTGCAAGCTCCGCCTCCCGGGTTTCCGCCATTCTCCTGCCTCAGCCTCCCGAGTAGCTGGGACTACAGGCGCCCGCCACCGCGCCCGGGTAGTTTTTTGTATTTTTTTAGTAGAGACGGGGTTTCACCATGTTAGCCAGGATGGTCTCGATCTCCTGACCTCATGATCCGCCCATCTCGGCCTCCCAAAGTGCTGGGATTACAGGCTTGAGCCACTGCGCCCGGCCTCTACACATTTATTCTTTTTCCCTTTGCCAGTTCTAAGACTCAGGTAAGTGCCACTAGTTCTGCTAACTGGGCACTGGTCCCCAGGGGAAGAGGCTTACTTTCAAGTATGGTTACATCACTAACTATGCTGTAACCTGCCCTTTGTATGCCATTCTCCACAATGAACTTCCATCGGTATATAGGTTAAGGTCAGGATTAGCTAAGGGGACTTCTAAGAGATCATCTCGGGCTGCATAAGTCTGGACTATAATTTGTTGTCAGTCATGCTCGATTGGTTCCCCATCCTCTGGGGAAAAGTGGCAGGGTTGAGGGCCATGCACGTGCGTATTTGAAGCACCGGTCCCTCAAGGAGTAGCGCCTGGTATCTAAGTAAGCGGTTGCCTGATAGCCATAAATTTCCTTTGGCACCTAGTATGCCATTTACATCATGAGTAGTCCAGACAGTGAGATCCTTTCCTTGTATTATCTTGATAGCCTCTGACACTAAGAGAGCCACTGCCACAACTACCTGTAAACAGCGAGGCCAGCCTTTTGCTACTACATCAATTTCCTTACTTAGGTATGCCACTGGTTGTGGGGTTGTCCCACGAGTCTGAGTAAGGACTCCAAGAGCTATCCCTGCTCTCTCTGTGACGTATAAAGAGAAGTTTTGTCCTGTCGGAAGGCTTAAAGCTGGAGCTTATACTGGGGCCTGCTTTCAGGTTTTGAAGGTTGTTTCTGCCTCTGGTTCCCATTCTACTAGATGAGTATTTGCCCTCTGGGTTTCCTTGGTTAGAGTATAGAGGGGCCTGGCTATCTCACTGTATCCGGGGATCCATAGTTGGCAAAAACCGGTAATTCCAAGGAACCCCCACAACTGTTTTAATGTCTTAGGGTGAGGATAAGCCAGTATAGGTTGTATTTGTTCCTTGCTGAGGACCCTGGTCCCTCTGGCTAAGATTAGGCCTAGATATTTGACCTGTTGTAGGCAAAACTGGGCCTTTGACCTAGACGCCTTGTACTCTTGATTAGCTAGAAAGCTCAAGAGATCTAGAGTAACCTGCTGGTATGAGGCTTCTGAACTGGTAGCCAAAAGTAAATCATCCACCTACTGAAGACCAGAGTGCCTGGACTTCAGAAGTGGCCTAGATCTTGGGCCAGTGCCTGACCAAAGAGATGAGGGCTACCCCTAAACCCTTGCGGCAGGACCATCCACATAAGTTGGGACGTGTGGTCTGTGGGATCCTCAAAGGCAAAGAGAAGCTGAGAGTCAGAGTGCAAGGAAATACAGAAAAAGGCATCCTTGAGGTCCAGAACAGTGAACCATTCTGCTTCCTCTGGTATTTGAGAGAGCAAGGTATAGGGGATGGGTACAACTGGATATAGAGGAATTACTCCTTCATTGATGAGCCTAAGATCTTGCGCTAGTTTCCACTGACCATTTGGTTTTTGCACTCCTAGAATTGGGGTGTTGCAGGGACTTCTGCATTTCCTTACTAAGCCTTGAGCTTTTAAATGTTTAACAATATCCTCTAATCCTTTATGAGCTTCAGGCCTTAAGGGACATTGCCTTTGATAAGGAAAAGTGTTGGGATCTTTTAACCTGATTTGCACTGGGCAGGCATTTTTTGCCCTTCCAAATTGTCCTTCCAATGCCCAGACTTCAGGGTTGATTCCCTCCTCAAGTAGGGGACAACAAATGGGTAACTCATTCCCATATTCATGTAGATAACAGCTCCAGCCTTGGCTAATATATCCCTCTCCAATAAGGGTGTGGGACTTTCAGGCATAACAAGAAAGGCATGTGAAAAGAGCTAAGTCTCCCAATTACAACTGAGGAGGTGGGAGAAATACCTGGTTACAGGCAGTCCCAGGATTCCTCGGATGGTAACAAACCTTGAGGACAGTCATCCAAGACAGGAGATTAACACTGAGAAGGCTGCACCAGTGTCCAGGAGGAAGTCAATTTCCTGGCCCTCAATAGTTAAAGTACCCGGGGCTCAGTGAGGGTGATGACACAAGTTGGCGCTTGCCCCAGGCACCCTCAGTCCTGTTGTTGGATCATCTGGTTGGGGGCTTCTGACCTAGAGAACCTGCATCCTCTGGGGCAGTGCACCTTCCAGTGATTGCCTCAGCATAGTGGACATGGACGAGGGGGCAGCTTGTTTCTCATTGGACAATCTTTTTTAAAGTGTCCTAGTAAACCACACTGATAACAAAGCCTACCGGGTGATTGGCCTGCTCCATTTTCTGTCCTCTCTGAACCACCAAGGTTTGTTTGTCTTAGGGTCATGACTAAGGCTGCGCCCTTTCTCTGATCTTGCTTTTCCTTTTGGGACTGTTCCTCTTGATCCCTATTATAGAACACCGAGGTTGCCAGGTTTAATAATGCCTCCAAATTTTGTTCAGGGCCCAGGGCTTGCTTTTGTAGCTTTCTCCTGATATCTGCAGCTGATTGGGTAATAAACTTACCTTTTAGAATCAATTGACCCTTGAATGACAGGGGAGTATATTTTCTTAAGGCCTCCCGTAGCCGCTTGAGGAAGGCAGAAGGATTTTTTCCTTTCCCTGAGTTATGGTAGACATCATTAAATAATTCCTGGGCTTTTTCCTAATTCTCCTCAGTCCTTCTAGAACACAGGTCAACAGATGTTTACGACTCCAGTCTCCATGATCTGAGTCAAGGTCCCAGTGGGGATCCATCCTGGGGACGGCTTGCAGACCAGTAGGGAATTTGTCCCTTTCTTTGGCTGTCATTCTATCATTTACTTGACTAAGATACCAGGTATCTCCAAACTCTCCGATGGCAGCCAAAGCTGCATTCTTTTCATTAAAGGCCAGGGTTTGATCTAACAGTAGCATGACATCTCTCCAAGCGAGGTCGAAGGTTTGCCCTAGACCCTGTAGGACGTCTGAAAACTTCCCCAGGTCTACTTTGATCTGCTTTAAATCAGAGAGGGAGAAGGGGACATGTACCTGGGTTGGGCCAAATTCCCCTCCCCTACAGTTTGAAGGGGACATAACTGATAGCCTGAGGGGTTTTGGTGCTTTGGAGATTTCTTTGCTTATTTCCTTCTGGGCAGGGGAGATTAGAGAAGGATTATCATTAAAAGGAAGGGGAGCTATAGGGAGGCTAGGATATGGGGGTAAGCTGACAGGTCCTCCTGTGGGATGTAAATTGTAAGCTTCGCATAGTTGTGTATTCTCCCTCAATGAAAAGAAAGCTTGGGCATAAGGTATTTCACTCCATTTGGCCCCCTTACAGAAAAGGTCAAGCTGCAGGATAGTATTGTAATTTGTACTTCCCTCAGGTGGCCATTTTTCCCCATCAGAGAGAGAATATTGGGGCCAAGCCACAGTGCAGAAAAAAATGAGCCGCCTTTTTTCAGGGTTTGTGGGTCAAATTGGTCCCAATGGCTTAGGATGCATTTCAAGGATGAGCCTGTTGATGCCTGGGTGTTTCCCATCTGAAAGACAAAACCACCCACAGTTTTGGTTTGTTTTGTTTCTCCCTCTGCCCAAGAACTCACAATGGTCCCTGGACTCTGCTAATTGGAATAGTTGCACTCACCGACGTAGCAGCAGAAACAACCCCTGCCCAAGAACCCGCAAAGGTCCCTGGACCCTGCTGATCAGAATAGTTGCGCTCACCCATGCAGCAGCAGAAACACTAGTTTTCCTCCCAGACCATATGGAGGACCAAGGAAGGTCAGATTTAGTGGCCCTTACTGACGCATTCTCAAAAACCTGCACCCTTGCCTGTCCTCCTAGACCACAAGGAGGACTGAGAAAAATCGGATTTAGTGGCCCTTACCAATGCATTCTTGAAAACCTGTTAGAGTCCTAAGCATTCTCCTCTTAGTATTGGGACTTTACCCCTGACCTATAAAGATGCCCAAAAATGAAGTGGAGGGCCATACCCTGAGGGAGGGAAGGGATCTCCAGGGTTGGAAGAATGACACCTTTTGTCCTCACTTATATGAATAGGAAGGATACAATTTCTGAGGCTCCCCATATCCTAGCTTCAGGAATAGCTTTTGTTAGGCCTGCTTGTCTGAGGAGGGATCTTAAAATTCCAGGTAGTCCCCCCTACGATGGGGCTTTGGGCAAAAATTATATCTTTCTTATTGGTGAGCCCAGGTACCTAAAGAAGGTAACAGAGTCTTGGAGTTTATACTAGAAGTCATTCTTATAGGAGAAACTAGAAAAACACCAGAGACAGGGAGTGATTTTTAGAAGTGGGACTAACCTCACAGAAGAGAGGCGAGAGGAAGTTCATCTGGCAGGCATTACGACCCAGGGGGCAAGAGTCAGGGTAGATAGAACAGATGGGTGAGTCTCGCTTGGGTGACATGTCTTTGAGAGTTTCACTCATGGCCACAGGGTCAACCAACTTGTTGTTGGGACCCCAGAGCTGCATGGCTTTCCTCTGACGACCCTCAGCTCAGCCTAGAAGTACAGGAAAAGCAGAAGCTGGTTCCAGGCAAACCAACACTCCCAACTCCAAAGAGTCAGGGGTTGTTAGAGAGCCCTTTCTCAGAAAGCCTGACATCCGTGTCTTTAATCCAGCAGCCACTCTAGTTACTTTCAACTGGCTGACAGGTGCCCGGTATTTAGGCCCTTAATTCTAAGGAAAAATAGGACAGAATAGCAAGTGAAAGGGGTCTGGTGGTGCTCACGGCTCGGTGATAGTCAATGTCCCACTGCTTGGTGATAGCTGAAAGTCTCACCACATGGTGATAGGTGAAAGTCCCTTCGTGGTCACCAAAATGTGTCTGGAATTGGTGGGTTCTTGGTCTCACTGACTTTAAGAATGAAGCTGCTGACCCCTGCGGTGGGTATTACAGTTCTTAAAGATGGTGTATCCGGAGTTTGTTCCTTCAGATGTTCAGACGTGTCTGGAGCTTCTTCCTTCTGGTGTGTTCGTGGTCTCGCTGACAGGAGTGAAGCTGGAGACATTCACAGTGAGTGTTACAGCTCTTAAAGGCGGTGCATCTGGAGTTGTTCATTCTTCCCAGTGGGTTCATGGTCTCAGAGAGAGGAAGCAACAGAGAGACAAAGAGAGACAGAGAGGAAGAGATGGAGACAGAAAGTCAAAGAAAGAAGGAAGGAAAGAAAGAGACAATGGAGAAGTCAAAGAGAAAGAAAGAGAGATGGAAGTAGTAAAGAAAAAACTGTGTACCCTATTCCTTTAAAAGCTCCCAGAGTGAATTTCTAAATGTCTATCCAGCCAAGGCATATTCTTCTTATGTGGAACATTGACCTATATCTACCTTCCCACTAACGGGACAGGCACCTGCACCTTAGTCTTTCTAAGTCCCAACACTAATATTGCCCCAGGAAATCAGACCTTATCAGCACCCCTCAAAGCTCAAGTCCGTCAGCACAGAGCCATACAACTAATACCCCTATTTATAGGGTTTGGAATGGCTACTGCTACAGGAACAAGAAAAGCTGGTTTATCTACTTCATTATCCTACTACACACTCTCAAGCGATTTCTCTGACAGTTTGCAAGAAATAATGAAATCTATCCTTACTTTACAATCCCAAATAGACTATTTAGCAGCAGTGACTCTCCAAAATTGCCAAGGCCTAGACCTCCTCACAGCGGAGAAAGGAGGACTCTGTGCCTTCTTAGGGGAAGAGTGTTGTTTTTACACTAACCAGTCAGGGATAGTACGAGATGCCACCTGGCGTTTACAGGAAAAGGCTTCTGAAATCAGACAACACCTTTCAAACTCTTATACCAACTTCTGGAGTTGGGCAACATGGCTTCTCACCTTTCTAGCTCCCGCGGCAGCCATCTTGCTGTTACTCACCTTTGGGCCCTGTATTTTTAACCTTCTTGTCAAATTTGTTTCCTCTAGAATCGAGGCTATCAAGCTACAGCTGGTCTTACAAATGGAATCCCAAATGAGTTCAACTAACAACTTCTACTGAGGACTCCTGGACCAATCCACTGGCACTTTCCCTGGCCTAGAGAGCTCCCCTCTGGAGGACACTACAACTACAGGGCCCCTTCATCGCCCCTATCTGACAGGAAGTAGCTAGAGCGGTCATAGGCCAAATTCCCAACAGCAGTTGGGGTGTCCTGTTTAGACGGGGGATTGCAAGGTGAAAACTTGCTAGCAGCCCTCACTCTTGGTGCCTCCTTGGCCTCCACGTTCACTCTGGCAGTGCTTGAGAAGCCCTTCAGCCCACCACAGCACTGTGGGAGCCCCTCTCTGGGCCAGCCAAGGCCAAAGCCAGCTCCTTCTGCTTGCAGGGAGGTGTGGAGGGAGAGGCATGGGTGGGAACCAGGGCTGCATGCAGCACTTGTGGGCCATCGTGAGTTCTGGGTGGGTGTGGGCTCAGCAGGCCCCTCACAGGAGCAACTGGCAGGCCACCAGCCCCAGGCAGTGAGGGGCTTAGAACTCAGGCCAGCAGCTGCAGAGGGTGCTCCAGGTCCCCCAGCAGTGCCAGCCCACCAGCGTTGTGCTCAAATTCTCAGCTGCCTCCCCACAGGACAGGGCTCTGGAACTGCAGCCTGCCAGGCCCAATCCTTCCCATCACCCCCCCTCCCCCGCCACTGTGGGCTCCCACCTGACCTGAGCCTCCTGGACAGACACTGCCTCCTGCTGCATGGTGCCCAGTTCCATCAACTGCCCAAGGGCTGAGGAGTGCAGGCACGTGGTGCAGGACTAGCGGGCAGCTCTGCCCACGGCCCTGGTGCAGGATCCACTAGGCGAAGCCAGCTGGGCTCCTGAGTAGGGTGGGGACTTGGAGAACCTTTATGTCTAGCTCAAGGTTTGTAAATACACCAATCAGTACTCTGTATCTAGCTAACCTAGTGGGGACTTGGAGAATTTTTCTGTCTAGCTCTCTGTGTCTAGCTAAAGGATTGTAAACGCACTAATCAGCACTCTGTGTCTAGCTCAAGATTTGTAAATGCACCAGTCAGTACCCTGCATCTAGCTAACCTAGTGGGGACTTGGAGAACTTTTCTGTCTAGCACTCCATGTCTAGCTAAAGGATTGTAAACACACCAATCAGCACTCTGTGTCTAGCTCAGGGTTTGTAAATACACCAATCAGTACTCTGGGTCTAGCTCAATGTTTGTAAATACACCAATCAGTACTCTGTATCTAGCTAACCTAGTGGGGACTTGGAGAACTTTTCTGTCTAGCACTCTGTGTCTAACTAAAGGTTGTAAACACAACAATCAGCATTCTGTGTCTAGCTCAGGGATTATAAACACACCAATCAGCTCTCTGTAAAATGGACCAACCAGCTCTCTGTAAAATAGACCAATCAGCTCTCTGTAAAATGAACCAATCAGCAGGATGTGGGTGGGGTCAGATAAGGAAATAAAAGCAGGCAGACCAAGCCAGCCAGTGGTGGTTTGGGGTCCCCTTCTAAGTTGTGGAAGGTTTGTTCTTTTGCTCTTTATAATGAATATTGCTGCTGCTCTCTCTTTGGGTTCATGCCACCTTTATGAGCTGTAACACTCAAGGGGAAGGTCTGCAACTTCCCTCCTGTCAGCAAAACCGCGAACCCACCAGAAAGAATAAGCTCCAGACACATCTGAACATTGAAGGAACAAACTCCAGACACACCATCTTTAAGAACCGTAACACTCCCCGTGGGGTCGCAGCTTCATTCTTGAAGTCAGCCAGACCAAGAAACAATCAATTCCGGACACAAAATGAGTAACAGATCCATACTGGAGAAAAGGAAAAAAACGCCTCATTAAAAAAAAAAACAACAAAAAAAAAAACCTATTCCAAGTAATTTTGAATGCAGTACTCTATTTCTCCTCAGTTTAAAACCAAAAATAACTAAATAGATATTGAACTTCAATTAGAATGTTTATCTCAATGGTATGTGTTTGCAACACTGAAGCTTTTTCTGTATTATGTGGGATTGAGCAAATGAATAAATAATCAGCGACAGGTTTCCCACCATTGAAAAAGGGAATTAGAAATAGTGAAGTTGGCCAGGCATGGTGGTGTGCACCTGTGGTCCCAGCTACTCAGGGGGCTGGGGTGGGAGGATCACTTAAGCTCAGGAGGTCCAGGTTGCAGTGAGTATGATTGCACCAGTGTACTCCAGCCTGGGTGACAGAGCAAGACCCTGCCTCAAACATAAAAAGAGAGAGAGAGAAAAAAAGAAAGAAAGAGAAGAAGAGAAGAGAGAGAGGGAGAGAGAGAAAGAGGGAGGGAAGGAGGGAAAGGAAAGGAAGGAAAGGAGAGAGAGGGGGAGGGGAGGGGATCCATGGAAAGTACCAGATAAGTCTAGAGAAAGGAAAGGATCCATGGAAAGTAACAGATAAATCTAGAATACATTGTTGTGACAGAACACATAAAGAGGTGCTCAAAAAATAATGAGATAGGCCAGAAGGACATTGGGGCCGGCTTGATGGAGCACCCTCTGGAAAAACCTAGGACAACCTGAGCATCAAAATGATAAGATGGCAGTTGGTCATAATCCTTGTAATAAAATAAGAATCAATAGACCATACCAGTATTTAGTTATTTACGTCTTGAGAAAAGGTGAAGTCAATTAAATAATTTAAAACTGCTAGAGTAACAGAAGTCACTAAGAAAGGCCTTTTAGTTAGCTCACTTAAGTTCTAAGAACTGAGAAGGCAAATTTGGATTATTCTTAGACAGAGAAATCCTCCTGAGGGCAGGACTATGGTGTCCAGAAAGAAGGCTATGGCCGCAGAGCCTTGTGCTCACCCCTGGAGCTGGCTACCCCATTCTCTGTAGGATAGGTGCTAGGGAAGGGTTCACTTCCCCAGGTATGATAGCTGGAGAAAATCCAGAACATGCTGGAAGTACCCTGCCTCTATTTGCTGTCACATTTATTTTCTATTGCTGTGTGATAAATTACTACTAAGTTAGGAATTTCACCAAGGCAAACTTAGCCTCGGTACAGGTTAAAGGGGATCCTCTGCTCAGAGACTTCAAGATGTCCGTTGGGGCTGTTATTTCGTATGAGGCTCAGTGTTCTCACCCAAGCTCACTAGTTCTTGATGGAATCCATTTCCCTGTGGTTGTAGGGCACAGGTCTCTGGACAGAGACTCCTCTCGTCTTCAAGGGGGTGCTCTGGTTCCCCGCCATTAGGCCCTTAGGTAATTCCCTAAGTGGCTGTTTGCTTCCTTCCTGGCAAGCACCAGGTCACCTTGGATGTTCTACTCTCTTCAAAATGGCTCCCATGACTAGGTCAGACCCACCCAGATAATATCCCCTGTGATTAACTCAAAGTTAACTGGTGAGTACCCCAATCACAAAAGTGATATCCTGTCATATTTGCAGAAGGGAAGGGCTCATATCAGTTTGTACACGAGAGGGCTGGAACCTCGGGGACCCCCTTAGAATTCCATCTCCCATGACTGCTTTTTACAGGAGAAATTCTGCCAAGAATTCAATCTCACTGCGGATAATAAATCACTTTGTAGATAATGAGAGGGGCTTTTACCCTAAAACCTAGGTATTTTGCTTAAAAAATTAAGAGAAAAAAAGCTGCAACAGCACTTGTGGTAATTCATCCTAAGAATATAATTGAAAAATATACTCCAAGATATGTACAGAATAATGCCTGCAACATTCATTATAAAAGTGAAAAATTTGAAATCAACTAAATATCTGTCAGTAGGAGACTAGTGAAATAAACTATGGAGCATCTTTTTAAACGTTAGATCTATATTTACTGACATGGAAAGGTGTCCTAGAGATCCAGTCAAATGAAAAAGAAGCTTATGGAGCAGTGGATTCCACATAACCTCAATTATTTTATTTACACATATTTACTCAAACCTACCCATTTAGAAATCAAGAAATACATGTATCAAACTGTTAACAGTTATAATCTCTGTGGGGTGAGATTACAGAGGTACCTTCACCTTTCACTTTATACTTCTGCACTACTCAAATTACTTTAAACGAGAATTTAATTTTCTTATAATTAGCAGCAAAAAGTTAAAGTTACTTCCGCTTTGAGAAAAAAAAAGTAAGGAATCTTAGAGGAGGATATTATTTTCTCTTTTGGTCACTAAAGTTACAGTCCAGCCATTTTTTCTCTCCACCTTCAACTTTTCATACCATCTTGTCAAACAATACTGAATTGAGTGTTTTTTAAGACAAAATTCGAGTTCCTTACTGATGAGCGACAAATACATAAAACGCATACAACTGTAGGGCATGTGGAGTAATTGGAACACAAAGTAAAAGGCCATAATATATATTTCTAAAACAATATAGTGATAATCGCAAACTCAAACAAAATCATTTATGTACTACAAATGTATTACTTATCAGCTTCTGATTCATTTACTTTTGAAATTTGCTTATTCTTTCTGTTAAAACATTGCTGAAATCATCAGCCAGTTCATCTTTAAGAAAATGCCCACTGGCTCTCATGTCATATTGATTTCTCAATGTGTCATTACGGTTAAGTTATTCTACAGCAAACAATGCTAATACTCTGAAATAATAATAGATTTCAGCCTTGCTACAGTATTAGCTTCCAACATGTGGCTGTTTTGCATGTTAAGAATTAATACAACCTGCCAGGATCCTCTTGTCAGTTTGCCTCCCAAGTTCTCACACACAGGTTGTGTGCTTTCCCATCAGACATATTTTATCCAAATAATTTTGCAAAGCAGTCATATTTTGGAAATGTCAAAATTAAAAATATATGTTCTGTATGTGCACAGATGGCAGCTCTGACTTCTGTAAGCAACAGAAACTCAAGACCCAGACAAGCAGAAGTTCTTTTCCAGGAAGCTGCTAACAGAAAGCTCAAGCAATATGACACTGCAGACAATGCCTGTAAATAATTCATTAAGGGTCATTATATAATCTAAATCACTTCTCCTGGAAAATCTCAGCTGTCCTCACTTCCCCTGTGAAGAGGAGCTATACTTGACTCCACCGAGATGGTGGAATCCTTTCTTGGGAGACACAATCCCCTGTTTAACTGCAATAGTCTACATATTGTCCTTGACAGTTCAGTTTGCCATTCAGCCAGACTGTAAAATAACAATAGCACCGGGGCGCCATCTGTTCCACCCAGGTGTGTGTGTTCTGTGACTCTGCTCAGCTTGCTGAGTATGATGGGGGTGGGGAGGTTGGTCTCTCGGCTTCTGTTTGGTTTTCATCATCTAAAGTGCCTTCTGAGTGGCTTGAGAGCATGGTTTTGTGCCTGGTACTCTTGTGTCATTATGTTCCATCTTAGAACTTGACGAGTCACCTGTATGTATTTGTGCCTGGAACAAACACAGTGTTTTCCCCTGAAATAACATACTCCCAGTGAGTTTCAATTTGGCAAGGACTGTCTCTGCTCTTGGTGAAAGGACTTCCGTGCCCAAGAAGTAAGAGGTTCATCCAAAGTACAACTTTCCTGCAGGTTTTGGCATTCTTTGCAGGAGTCATGCCATAGTAACAAGCAGGAATGAGCGTATATTAGTCCCTTTTGTGCTACTAGAACAGAATACCACAGACTGGGTAATTTATAAACAAGAGAAAATCATTTTCTCACAGTTCTGGAGGCTGGAAAGTCTAAGATCTAGGTGCTGGTATCCAGTGAGAACCTTCTTGCTGTGTCATAATATGGAGGAAGGCGAGAGGGTGAGAAGAGAGACAGCCTACTATCCAAAGCCTCTTTGTAAGGCAGTAAGCCCACCCAAGAGAGTGGAGCCCTCATGACCTAATTACATTTTAAAACCCCACTTCCTAATACCATTACATTGGCAATTAAATTTCAACATGAATTTTAGAGGGGTGAGCATTCAAACCATGGCAGACAGTAAACATCTGGTTAACTTCAGAAACCATTTGAAAGCCAACAGTTCTCCAGGGTTCTCAGGCTGGCTGTTCTTCACCTGGTTTTCTTTAAAGTAACCTATCTGGGGCAGCAGATGAACTGCAGTGGGATAGGATGAATTTCAGAAAACATGCATAGATCCTCATTTTAAAATGGCAAAGATAGGCCCTTCAATGATTACATAGACTATTAAAGAAAGATGTTCTGGCTGTCCCCACCTAACAGACCAGATGGAAAAGATGATGAAATCAGAGTTCAAAGTACATGAAAATAAATGTTTTGGTTTATTTGACTAGTACAGCCTGAAGCAACCCGCAGCAGGTTTTAAATTTCCTTGGCCACTCATGTTTTATCATAAAAATTCAGATAAATTCTGTTTTCTCCTCTACAACATATCTGTATTGTTCATGTCAAAAAATAGCATCACCAACATTTCAACACAAGGGGAAAGAGGGGCCATCTCTTAACTGTTTTGCTGCATAACTTGCAAGATGCTATATTTATACCCTTCTTTGGATTCTGGAAAACTGGTCCCTGTTGAAAAGAACTGCCATTGCACCTCTGAGTTGGCAATGAGCAACTTCTTGTGTCTGTTTTGGCACTGCCATGTTTTGAGAATCCAAACTTATGAATCACGCATTAAAATAGCCCTCAAGGAAAATGCACACATACACACACACACACACACACACACACACACACACACACTGCACTGCACATGTCAGATAAAATATTGAAAAGCCTGGCAAGAAATAACACCAGAGAGCAGCATCTGAATGAAGGACAAGTGAACACAAAGCAAACAGACCATATTGATCTCAGATCATACCTAATTATGGAATTACCATTGTCTTGTCCCCTGGTGTTGTCGCTCACTTTGTCTGTCGGTATTCTTCTTCTGATGCCTTCTATTCAGTCTGCTTATTTCCTCAATATCATTTTCCAAACTCACTGCTTTCAAATAAACACCCTCTCCCTCAGGTTCTTCTCTGTTTCCTATAGCATACATAAAGCCCGGTGCCACCATCTCAGGTCCACTTTATATGCTCCAGCCCTGCTCTTGTCCATTCTCAGTGCTGCTTGCATGCCTTCCCCATGGTCCAGAGGATCCCCACCACTGGAAAATTCTGTTGTCACCTCAGTTTAAGCCTGGTGGGGTCTTTGCCCACCACCACCCACCTTGAGATCCTGTTCTTTTCAGGACAACTCAAAGAAATGACTTTGCAAGGGCAGTGAAAGTTACTAGCATAAAAATATGATAAGACTGACTGTTGTAGGACAAATGCCAGAAGTACGGAAAGTAGACAGCAACTACCTTCCTCGTCTGCAAATAAAAAGACTGACTGGCATGGTTATGGGAAGTGGAGCAGGGAGTTATATTTTGGAACGCTATGAAGAGATATTTGAAACACTTGCAGATTTAATTATTCATCTCTTTTAAGATCCACTTTCTCCAGGAACTACTTTATTCACCAGCAGGTAGACACATAGACTAATGCCTTAGGTTGGCAGTATATAGAAAAGTGTTAAATTCATCCTTTTAATCCGGAAATTTTCTAGGAAACAATTCTAAATAAATACTCTCCTATGGGTTCAAAGATTAGTACATTCAAGGATTGTTTTGGTGCAGTATTAATTGGAGTTAAACTTGGAAACAACTTAATGTCCATCATTAGAAGATAAGTTAAAGAAATTGTGATGCACTGATACTGTGGAATATTATTACTCAGCCGTTAAGAAGAATTAGAGACCTGCAGAGATCAAAATACATTGATAAGTGAAAAAAGGCAGACAGAGCAATGCATACTGTATGATAATATTATATGTATATGTTTGTGTGTGTGTACATGAATACATGTACATTGCATGTGTGTACACGTAGACCCAGTGCTAGCCACATAAGGTTCTATGCAAATTAGAATTCTCCTGCAAAGCACTTTATTTCTATTTGTTGGGGAAAAAAGTTATAATAAATAATCAAATCTTTAAAAACCTAAACAGAAAAAAATGAACTTTCCTTCTAAGACCCTCTGGGAAGTTATATTCTAAATACCAGAGCTTTGATTGACTAGGAATGAACTAATCAGAGCCCCAACCAATTTTTGGCATGCTACCTCTTAGAGAAAGGTGAAAGTCCATCATTAGAATAAACTTGCTCATGCCAAGGATAAAGCATCTACTTCTCCCACCCCAAAAGGAAAAACGCAGGTCATTCCTTAGCATTAGGACACAGTCTAATCACCCACACTCTTCTTGTCTTGAGAAACTGTGCAATAACTCCAGAAATCACAAGATCCTCTTAAAATGCTCAATTATCTTTAGAATACTATAATCACAGTGGATGAATGTGGACAGACACATTCTAGAAATACTTCCAACAATAGATTAAAACAAAACGATTGTATTAGCTCTAAATTAAATTTTAAGTGTTTTGCACATAAAAATCCCACTCCTCAAGCACTTGTAGTTTAAATTTTTACTCTTAAAATGATGTCAGCTAGAAGGGAATAAAATAGACATTTGACCCAAAATCTCACTAATGATTTGTAGTTTTGGTTAAAAAAAGAAAACTTTTTTTTAGCTCAAAGCATTTTAGGAAGTAGTTGATACTAATGAACTTCATACCATCTTCCCCTCAGCAAAAATAGCAAGTGGGTGTTTGTTTGTTTGTTTGTTTGTTTTTGAGACAGAGTCTCACTCAGTCAACCAGGCTGGAAGGCTGGAGTACAATGGCGAAATCCTGGCTCACTGCAACCTCCCTCCACCTCTGTATTCAAGTGATTCTCCCGCCTCAGCCTCCCAAGTAGCTGGAATTACAGGTACCTACGATTATGCCTGGCTAATCTTTGTAGAGATAGGGTTTCGCCATGTTGGCCAGGCTGGTCTTGAACTCCTGACCTCAGGAGATCTGCCCACCTTGGCCTCCCAAAGTGCTGAGATTATAGGTGTGAGCCACCACGCCCGGCTGCAGGTAGGTTTTAAAGATTCATAATTCAGAAACCATCACACAGGGTCGCCCACCCCACCTCTATGTCCCACATTTACATCATCTGACATTCTTCAGATAGCATTTTCCAATTCAGTATTAACCACCAGAGAGGAAAAGGTCTTAGGCACACTTTTGAACACTTATTTACCTTGGTGGTTGGAACAGTTTGTTACCTCCACCTCCGTATGGCCCCCGCATTTCCTTTCCTTCTGACCTCACCAGAGGCAGAGAGCAGGAGTCCCACTCTCTCCCTGCAGATGGTCTTTCCTATCGTATTCAAAAACCATGGGTAAGTTTCCCTTCAGCCTGAGGAAAGAAACGCCCACCATGTGAAAGGGAACATGGATAATTTTTTTAAGTTTTTGGAGCATCCTCAAAAGCACAAGATGCGAAGAGTAATCCAACACCACCCTCCATAAAACAAGAAAGAAGCATCTGCCGTGTCCTGCTCGAATGAACAGTACGGGATGTTCACCTGGACAGTCGGTCCCTGCAAATCCCGAGAGATGTCCTGCATATGCATCTTTTGGAGTCTATCAATATTGATGCTGTGTTACGAACTCAGTCACCATCAACCAAGGTCTCTCTTGTCCCCTCCAGCCTGCCCTATGTAAACACTTCTGTGATTCAATGTGTGCGGTTTCTGGAAAAACAATACATCTAATTTTCTCCTCCTTCACAGAAATCATCTGTTTCTGCCACAAGGGCCTGTGAGAGGGAGAAGATTGTCATCCTACCTTTTAAAGTAAAAACCTTGGCCCTGCACACAGATGACCTTCCAATTCTGCAGGCGTGGACCAAGAGAAAAGGTGTGCTCAACATCTGGCCACAGACAACTCCACTGTTGCAACAACGAAGTGGTATTTCCCCCAGGATGGAAACACGTGCTCAGGAGAATAAACAAACCTCTGAATGCTATCTGTAACAGCTCCATCTGCTGGTTCCCAGATAATGTTACAGATCTGACAGGTGGTCATCGATCATATTGATCCAATAATAAACAGTGCATTATAATAGAAGTTTTGTCGTTTTTCTTCTCAATTCATCCAGAACTGCTCCTGCCCCAGACACCAGCTAGCATACGCAAACAGCAACTGGGGAGGCTAAAATGGAGAACAAGGATGGCTTTGGAAGACAATCTAGCTAAATGGAGAACTCTCCAGAATAAAGGATATAATAAAGGAACAGTGGGGCCCTGTCTGTCCATCTTTGCAGCATCAGACAATAGACCTTGCTATCCTGTTCCTTGGGTTTTCGTCCCCTAAGGTGGAGGTAGCGATGCTTGTAACTTGGGTCCAAGTGATGTTAAGAGGATTACAGTAATGAGGCCATGTTTGGTATGCTGTGAGCTCCTAAAAGTCGTGAGTCATATAAAGACAGAGGCATTATAATTACATCTTTATATTCACTGGAAGTTATTATTAAGCCTAAAATCTCCCATTAATTCAGCGAGAATTAGATGTCTATCAGAGACATACAGTTAGATATTGTAATATCCAAAAAAGGTAGGTTTGGTGAAAAAGAAGATGTGAAAGGGCCGTAGTAGGCAGAGCTCAAATAGGCCAAGTTCATTGTTTCACGAGCAGGAAAAACAGGTCCAGGAAACTTTCTTGTCTTTTTTATTTAATACGTATATGCCCACTTTCCTAATGGGATTGCTATCCCAAGTTATTTTCATCTGCTTAAAAGTCATATACCATTAAATCTCAGAGGCCCACCACAGCACTGAATACCCAAACCTAAGGCGTTTGTACTCAGAGGCAGGCACTAGGATTGGACTAAATTTTGGCATCATCAGGTTACGATGGCTTGGGGGTTTTGGGCCTTCCATGATCTTCGTCATCCTCATCCTAAACCCACCCAAAGTGTCATGGCTTAAATTGTGCCCCCTCCTGTCCAGAAAGAGGTATGGCTGGAGTCCTAATCTGCAGTACCTCAGAATATGACTTAATTTGAAGATAGGGTCTTTCCAAACATAATCAAGTTAAATTTAAGTCACTAGGGTGTTGTCTAATTCCAATATGACTGGCGTCCTTGTAAAAAGAGGAACTTTAGAAACATGGAATAGATGGGTAGAGAAACAGAGAGAAGATGGTCATCTATAAGCTAAGGAGAGAGGACTGGAACCGACCCTTCCTTCACTACCCTCAGAGGGAACCACTGCTGCCAACCCCTTGACTTTAGACTTCTGGCCTCCAGAAATGGGAGACTATAAGGTTCTGCTGTTTAAGCCACCCAGTTTGTGGTACTTGTTACTGCAGCCCCAGCAAACAAATACATCTAGTAAACACACTGTTTAAGTAAAACCAGTTAGCTTGTTAATGTATCAGTTGAATTATTGTAGAGCAAGTCTAGAGTCATTTCATTCCCTCTGTGACAGGCAGAATGGCCATGCCGTTTTCTCTGGAGTGAAATCCTTACAATATAAAAAGTTGATCTGCAAACAATTTTAAATGTTAAACCCAAGAAGATTTATAAATTCTCAGATGATCTCTAAATTGACAAGAGGAAAAAAAAAAAAAGGGAAACCTTTTCCTCATTGCCAAGTCCTTTATCAAGTTCACTTCCATGATGCTTCCCATTGAAATTGAAAACTGTCAAAGAATCACTGAGATTGATGATGAGTTGTTTCTA
Organism: Colobus angolensis palliatus; assembly: GCF_000951035.1. Lineage (NCBI taxonomy): Eukaryota > Metazoa > Chordata > Mammalia > Primates > Cercopithecidae > Colobus > Colobus angolensis. The sequence goes on along the minus strand of NW_012112808.1, from coordinate 8,071,191 downwards.
TCCACAACAGAACGTCAACGCCGGTTACAATTTGACAACCATAATCTAGATGACAATTTTGTGATTGGGTCCAAATGTAATTTTTTCTTCCCCTGCTGCTGTAATTGACCAGGCCTTATCATTTACTTTATTGTGATATCAGCCATGATACCTTTTTTCCCAAAAGATCACCCAAAGCGCGTAAACTCACCAGGGTCAGATAAATATTAACTTCTCAAAGAAAACCCTAGAGGGCTCAAAAGCAAACCTTGTAATTCAGCCAATGGATTGTGCATCACCTATGGAAAGCTGTTCAGGATGGGAAAAGTATAACTAAGTATAATTTCCTGCCTTCGTTCCCCCACTCTTAACACGTTAGACATGTCAGGGAGTCGGCGACCATGAATCCAGAATAATTCCATGAAATGCCAATCCACTCTCTCTGCATATCTTTTTCTAAGTGTTTTACTTCCAATATTCACATTTGCATGATGCCTTCTAGCAAAAACCTAGGCTCATTATTTATTCTCCATGTTGTACCTGCCAGAGCACTATGCCTGGCCTTGACATTCCCTTTCTTAGTGGGGCACTCATAACCCCCAAAGGGATGAAGGACAAAGGAAAAGGAGGGGGCACTGACTGTGATCCATGCATTGCAAGAGAGAAGGAGCTAACCTATGGTGAACCCACTGTGATAAGACAACTGCCCCACCCTCTAGATTGCCTTGAGCCTGGAGCCCTCCTAACCACAGGACTCAGTGCAACCCAGTCCTGTTCCAGTCTAGGGGCTTTGAATCTGTAAGATAAATACATCATGAATACAAACCCTCCAACCAAAAACCAAAGGATCAGATTTACATGTCAAATTTAATACTTTTCTAAACCAATGTTACTGGAAAGTGACATGATTTTCCACTGCAAACCTCTGGTCTTCTGCTGCATCTTTTTACTGGAAAGCAATAACATGATGCCTGAGTCAATCATTTATTTAGTCTTGAACGCCAGCAGCTGAGATAAATAGTGTCCCTCATTGCCACCAATAGAATGGACCAAAGAGAAGGAAAGCACTACAAGGGAAAACAAAATTAAAAGAAATGGAAATGGAGGAGAAAAACCAAGTACATGTAGAAAAAATAAACAGGAGAATTCAGACAACAAATGCTACAAGACTCTACGTGAAAAGTTGTTGGAGAATAAGGGGATATTTACACAGTGACAAAGAATATTGAAACAATGCCAAAGGTCACTCATCCCTCAGTGACTTCTTAATCACTTACTCATTCACATGAGGTGATTTGGTGGTCACCACCTTAACCAAGTGATCAAACTTAGCCTCTCTAATAGAAGAACATGATTTGCCTCCTAATGAGATGCAATGTGATGCACTACAATGTGGCCTTCTTCCCACAAATGTGTAGCATATGCCTCATCATGACTCCAGATCTGGCATCCTGTTTCCAGTTATGCAGGGGTAGGGAAACAAGGCAGGTAACACCAGGAGAAAGCAATCTGGCAAATCCAGAATGTAGGGTGTTCTAAAAATGCCTTGGGTTCTCAAAAGTCAGTGTCAGGGAGGGAGGGAGGGAGGGAGGGAGAGAGGGAAGGAGGGAGGGAGTAAGATAAGGAAGACTGTTGTAAATCAAAAGAGAATAAGGACATTAAAATATTTTGTAAACCAAATACAGTACATGAGCCTTGAATAAGTCCTGGATCTGGAAAAAAATAGACTGTCTGTAAAAATACATTTTCTTTTTGGTAAAATGTGAGAAATGTAAATAAGGAATTAATATCACACAGTATTATGTAACTATTGTTAATTTTTAAGGTGTGGTAACAGGGTTATGATTATATTGAAGAATTGTATTCTTAGGAGATGCCTGCTGAAATATTCCATGAGGAATTTTCTGCAATCTTCATTCCAAATAGTTGAGCAAAATGAAAGTACACTTATATAGAATGATAAAGTATATGTGGCAAAATACTAACAAATGTTGAATCCAGGTGGAAGGTACTCAAATGTTCACTATTCTTTCAACTTTTCTGTGTGCTTGAAAATACTCAGAATAAAAATTGGGAAGATGGAAAACAACTTTCAGGATCACCTGTCTTCCCCCAGTGCCTCCCTCCCCTCCCAGTTTCTATCCCAGCACTTTCTAGCCCAGATAAACAAGAAATGCATTGGCTTTTTAAATAGCTTTATTTTATTGAGATGTAATTCGTACACCATACAATTTACCCATTTAATGTGTACATTAATTTGCCCATTTAGTGTGTACTGAATGTGGCTTTTACTGTGTTCGCAGATTTGTGAACAACACCAAAAACAATCTCAGAGCATTTCCCTCAGCCCAAAAAGAAACACCACACCCCTCAGCCCTCAATCCCCAGCCCTCCAGCCCCTAACTCCCAAGTCTAGGCCACTGCTAGCCAACTTTACAATATAAAGTTGGCTAGTCTAAAGAAAGTAGACTGCTAGTCTAGTTTCTGTCTCTAGATGAATTTGGTTGTTGCTTCTTGAAGATTTTATACATATTGCCAAAGTCTTTGGCTGTGGCCAACTCTTTAACAAAACAATCTGTGTCCTGCAGTGTCTGTTATTCCAGTTCTCTGGTTCTCTGCAGGAGATAAGAAGGAACTGGTATTACTCTTGGCTTCTGAAAGCCCAGGAGCCTCATAAGACCATGCCTCTTGCCTTCTGGCTCTGCTACTGAAGGAACTGAAGGAAAAGCATCAGGTTTCTGGAGAGCACAGTCAACGTTTCACTTGCTGAGGGCACGGGGAGAGGCATTGCCCATCTTCAGCTCCCCATTGTGCACTGGCATCTTTGCAGATGCACATTGCTTCCTGACAGCCCCTTGTGGTCTGGGGTTGGGGTACTCACTTCCTTCAGACTCCATCTCAGCTCTCACCTTCATTGTGCCTCTCTGGAGGCCACATGTGAGGCTCAGGTAAGGTATGAGCAAGACACTTAGCTTCCTTAATTGAATCAACTGCGTAGCAGTGCCAACAGCTATAACAAGCAAGAACTCCTCCATGAGAGGACCTTGGAATAACTAGTTTCAAGACAATTCCATTATATCCTAGTTCAAGTCAAAACACGCTAGAGTATGTATTTCAGCTGATTGTGCATTGATTTGTAAGTGAGAACTGATCACTCCCGGAGAGGAACAACTGTAGCTGATGGTGCCTCTGGGGGAAGATTCGTGGAGGAAGGTTTCTCCAGTATGAAAAGTCTGTGAATTTTGAGTCCATGAGTAAGACTGGAATGTTTGTGAAGTAACAATAGCATAAAAGATGGTGGAACTAAGAACAGCATGCAATCTGTTAAGGTTGGAGGGTGTAATGTATGAAGTTCAGCCCTGGATTGCTGAATAAGCCCACAGAGAAGACACAGGATTTGTATCGAAGTAGTTGTAGTTCATTTACGCTTGCTCCCCACTGCATCTTCTTTGTCATGGATTTGTATTATCAGTTACCTTGTAGACGCCCTGCTACATTTGCTGGTTTTAAATGGGTTTTCCTAACTAGGGAATGATGTGAAGCCTGACTTGATGTACTCTTTGCTTCGTGTCTCTCAGTTTTCCATCCTGGGAGCACCAGACACTGACTTTCTAAGCTCCTTGTCTGCCTCTCAGTCCTCTGCCTAGCACATATCTGTGGTACATGCAGGAAGAAAGCATGAGCCTCTTCACAGGACACTTGTTAGACAAAGACAACCATTCCCATGAAGGCTACAAATGTGAAGGCCTGCCTTCAAATCCCCTTGTCTAATTTTGGTCATGAAGCAATATTTTTACCCAAAGAAGCAACTGATCTGTGATCTCAGCGCTTCCACTTGGAGGTAATGTAAACCCAAAAGTAAACCCTATAGTTTGGTTTTTAACTATAAATAAAGATGTAAAAATCGAGAAAAAAGAGTGAAAAACAGTATAATTTCCCAAGATCAACCACTACTGCAGGCCTGAGGGTAGCCCCAGGTTTTCCCGCAGTTAACTAAAGATTTCTAGGAGCTCATCTAAGGCCCAAGAGAGCAAACCCAGAGAGTCACTGTTTCTGCTCAGCACTTCAGGTTAAGAGGTTCATTTTACAGCTCTTTTCGCCCCTATCAAATGGGTCTTCCTCCCCACTCCCAGTCTATGTTGGTTCTCCCTCGTCTCCCACCCTCTTTCAACAGCATCATTTTTCCACCCTTAACAGCCACCTAAGGACAGTTATCCAGTGAACACAGACCTGGGGTAACCGGTAATAGTAAAGTCAAATGCTTATGTTTTTCCCTGCAGTAGGGCAACATTTTTCATCTCTTATTTTCCTTGGCCAGAAGGAAGATGTCATTCAGAGAACCCCAGGTGTTTTGAAGATGAAAAGGAAGGTAGGGGGCCTGGCTCAGTGCTTATTAACCACAGAGAGAATTTGGTTCACTTCAAGAAATAGTAAAATAATGGCAATGGAGAGATTTGTGAGTAAAGTGCGAGGTGACCAGTTTGGGGACATGCAGTCCTGAGGCCGCCTTCTGAAGAAGGAAAGCAAAAAGATTGTTTTCTATTAGGACAGAGTATTTACTTCCCTTTCCTGCAGCACCCAGGGCCACCGGATTCCATATTCCAGGCCAGGGCTGCCTCTCCCAGTGCTCTGGCTGCCCTTCAATTTAAATAAGGCAGGTGACATGCGACACTGGAGTCAACCACCGGCCCGAGGCAAGAATAACTTCAGGTGCTCCCTCAGCCAGGTGAACTGCTCCACTTCTCGAAATCCTTCCCTCAGGGCTCAGGAGACCCCACCCTCAAATCCCACCCACCCACAGAGTTGGGCGTCTCTAGCTTTCAAACACTACCCTTGCTGTGTCAGACCTAGGTCCCGTGAAACGTATCAACCTCCTGGAAAATAAAACAGCCTCCAAGGGGCCTGTAATAAAAGGAAGGCAAGAGCAGGGGAAACAGGAAAGCTAAGGAAATAAACCCCAGAGACTGCCTCTAATCCTAGACAGGTGGCATTTTGGCACAAGCGCACTGAAATCACTTTCCTCCTGGGCTGCCGGGGTGAATCCCTTGCCCGGGAAGACCGACACCAGTCAACCTGGAGAGGAGATCGTGCTGTGGGAGGAGCCTGGAGCCTGGGCGAGAGGTCTGTGACCTCCCGCAAAGTCGTGCTATCGGCCTTGGATCCGCGTATCTAGTGTAAACGCGGTTTCACACATAAATAACGTGCCACATCTGGCCCTTTGGTTTTATGGCGTCTTAGCGACGGAGCAATTTATAGATGGCGACCTTGTTAACCAGCAGTCCGGGCTTGCCAGGAGCTGCGGAGTCCAAGACGCTGTTGGAGACAGAGGAGGGGCGAGGGTCAGGAGAGACCTGGGGTCCCAGATCTGTAGCTCAGAGGGGCGCTGGAGGGAGGGAACCAACAGGCGCGTTTAGGGGCAGGGGGCCAAGGCAGGGGTGGAAGCCCCCTCCCCGCAAAGCCGACCATGTGGCAGCTGAAAGAGCCATCGAAGCCCAAGTGTGTTTGCGCTCATACCCAATTTATTACCGCTGAACATATGGCCAATATTTTGACTCACGTCAGTCCGGCAAGGAAAACAAACAGAGCGCGCGCGACGCGG
>NW_012112808.1:8053787-8064783 GCF_000951035.1 Colobus angolensis palliatus | reverse complement strand
GTGGGGGAAGGGCGCAGAGAGAGGGGGGTCCGGGTAGGTGGAGGACTAGATAAAGACGCGCCTTGAAATGCGCCGGGCTGTCGGCGCAGCTCCGGGAGTAGGAGGCGGAGCGGGCGCGCGGAGCGCCTGGCTAGCTCCCTCCCCATTGCCCGGGGCCGGTTGCGCCTCAGCTGGCGGGGCTGCGGTGAGGAAGGGGCGGCCGCTGCACACAAGTCCACCGGGTAAGTCGACCCTATGAGTCGCGGGGGGCTCGGGATCGGGGATTGAGACAGAGGCAGAAGTCCCGAAGGTAATTTGGAGATGGCGCCCAGTGGAGACACGGGCTTCTCAGCCGAAACTGGGACGTGAGGGGACAGTGGTGATGAGCAGGAGGGCAAGTGGCGGGAGTCGCAAACAGGAGGAGCCGGGGCTGAGGGCCCGCGCAGTGACTGAGGTCTCTGGAGACAGCGACTGAAGCCTGGAGTTTGGGAGGCGAGTGTCACCCGGGCCACGCCCGGCGCCGGACAGTTCTCATTTGTGTCAGTAGAGATCGCCAGAGGATCAGAAATGAACCTCGGTGGGGTCCTTGTCTCCGAGGGGCGTCCCCTCCGCCCCAACCTCCTCCCACAACACACACGCACACATTACCAGGAGGCCCTTTGGAGCTCCTCTGGCGCCTCCTTGACTTTGGTGGCTCTTGGGGGTGGAAAGGGGACGTTGCGTCTAGGGGAAGGTTGTGGACCTCTGGTGCTCACATTGGAGAGAGAGAGCCCGAGGAACCCCCTCTCTGTGCCCGAGGGCCCGAGGGTGCATTCCCGGTCCTTCCCAGACCCAGCCCCTAGCTCGAGCTAAGAGCGTGCCTTCCCCGCGCCACCGACAACTACTTTTCACATCAGCCTGCCCGACCCAGCTTAAAGTGCTGAATGCTAACCCGTTAGGAGAGCCGCTTGTTTTCCAAAGTCTTGTGGTAATGATTTTGTCACGTGTTAAGAAGTAAATTCAGATAAGAGAGTGCTTTCAGCGCGTGTTTCCTGGAGAAACCCAAATCTCCCTTATTGAAATCGCCCTCATCCGGGGAAGGTCGGGCTTGGCTGAAAGAACGTTCCTGAAGGCAACACTGACGATGCGTAATCTCATTGTAACATATTTAATCATTAGAGCAGCGCGAACGAATAAAGCGAAGGGGTTCGCCCGGGGGGACGTGGTGTTTGGTTCCCCAATAAGCCAGTGATAATGGATTGGCTGGGACAGGCTCATTTGGCCCGAGGGGGGCTTAAAGCTACGTTTTTAAAGAAAATATTGGAGGGAGGCCGGTTCCATTTTGTAGCGTGCCCGGAGCCACAGTTCTTGTTCAATTTAACATCCATGAAAGTTAAACGGCTTTCTTCGTCTTTTATTTTATTGGATGCATTTTTAAAGATCTCATTAAAGTGCATTTATCAAAGTCCTAACATATGCCCGCAGGGTCTTATGCCCACACAATGAGATTGATTAATAGAAAGACAAATACTAATTTCTATTACTATTTACATCCTCGGGAGATACTTGCCCCTTTTGTGGTGGGAGGGAGGCAGATAATTGGGAAAGTGTTGTATATTTTGCCTTGAAAAAGAATAGAGAGAAGGGAGCTCACCTGGATGCCTTCGTCCTGCACCCACAATTAATCGAAGGGGTCTCCGGGCTCTAGGTCCCAGGGTCAGTTCTTCTCTCAGTGGCATCAATGGGGTTCCCGCCACTCTGGAGGAAGGGGGTGCGGATTTTCGCTCAGACACAGAATCTGAACTCAGTGTCTGGGCCTGGAGAACTCATCTACCCGACTCCTTTTTAGTTGACTTGGGAGGATTGTCCATCTGGGACAGTCATGTCCACTCATTCTTCCCTTCCTGGGGCAATTTAAAGAGTTAATATAATATGGACCAAAGCCGGGGGTGGGGGGGGACTCACCTTAGGCTTGAACCCAAAGCTGGCTGAGATTTCCTTTCTTTTCACACTAATGCGCCCTTTCTCTTCCACCTGTCCCAATGGCTGTGAGTCTCTCCTGCCAGAGATCTGTGGGGCACAGTCTGGCCTCTCCAAAGTTGCAGGCTCACACAGCTTAAGGCCTCCCCAACCCAGAGACTCCACTCTGCCATCCCACAGACAGAAGGGAATTCCTATGACCCTGTTTCCTTCTTCCGGGGCAGAAGGTGAGGACAATTGGAGCTGGGACTGATTTTCATTTTCTGGTTAGGAAAAGTCCCAGCACAGGGTAGTATTCCCCGATTTCTTTCATCCAGGACGTGAGAGCTGACACCTCTGCTTCCTGCAGTCTCTGCTCCCACACTGGAAGGCGAAGCCAAAGTGGGGCTGTTTTGGAGATGCCATCCTTAAGGTGAACGTCTTTACCGCCACACTCAGGGACCAGATTGGGTGACATTTTCCTTCCCCATTGATTTCAAGTGCATGCCATGCTCTGAGTCTCCAACCCAAGATAAAATAAACCTTCCCCCTCCGACAAAACCTTTGTGTCCGCGCCGTTAATCCTTGCTGGAGCAGGAAGGTGCAACGCGCTTTGTTTCCGGAGTGAATGAAGACAAACGCTTGCACCTTGGCGCTAACCAGACAATAAACTAATCCACTTGAAGGTTGTTATCTGAGATAGGATGTGCGAGGGCCTGAGAGCTCAGCCACATACTGTACCAGGAAAGCAGTTTCTTTTCAACCCTTTTTCATTCCAAAAAAAAAAAAAAGACTAAGAAATGAAATGAAGTCAAACAAATTAGTGTTTCCAAATAAAGGGAAAAGACCTTGTGTAATGATTGGAAGCGCTTTTGTGGGTGGGCAGTGTGAGGGGTGCTGCCTAGGGCTGCTGAAGCTTTGGGCTCCTCAAGGTCGCCCCCTCTTTAGAGCAGGCCCCAAGACCCCATCCCCCACCTCCGAAGACTTTTTCTGCCCTTAACTCCCCTGGAGGACAGGGGCCAGGTACCTGCACTGCAAGCTTTCACCACCAGCTTGAACAGGGAAGGATGCCAACAGAGCGCCGCCTCCCAAGAGGTGCCTAGAACAGAAATGGGGGGAGGGTCGAATGCCGTCCACGGAGCCCACTTCTTCCACAGGCACAAGAAAGGCTCCCCTCCGTGGGGTGTGCAGAGGCCTCGCCTGCTCTCTCCTGTATCTTCCTTTCTTGCCTGGTTTCCTGTTGTTTAGAGCGCACCCCCCTCCCCAACAGGGGCATAAAGCTGAGGCATGGGAGGGCAGCAGTCGGGAACGCAGGGTGCCTCTGGGCGGCCCCGTGCCCTGGAGCGCAGAAAAGGCGCTCGTGTTTGAGCTACCTGGGAAAGTAAACAGGTAAACACTGGGCCGACTTAGAGGGCCACTTGTCCTGGAGTGGGGCCACTTAGCCTGTGTACATTCACCTCCCCTCCCGGGCCTCCGGCGATTGTTCAGCCTCCCCGCGCCTGCTCCAGACGCCTGAGCCCGAACTCAATTTGTTGCGGAACCCAGAGCAGCAGAGCGAGAGAGGCTTTCCTCTAGGGCCCAGGGGCACAGGTTCTCTTCCTCCCCTCTCTTGCCTTTCCCCCGGGGCCGAGGACGCCCAATGCATCCGTTCTCAATCTAGGAAGAATGAATAGAGTTAGAGATGTGTACGGAACCTGGAGCCCCAGTGCAGATAATAAAGATGGAGTTGGAGGATCCAGTTTTTCAGGTGACCCCAGCAGGGGTGTGCGGTGTTCGGGACGCCAAGGAGACGCCAAGCAAATCTCCTCCGGCCGGGGGCAAGCTGGGTTCAGAACTTCCAGCACCCGCCTCAACTTTCTCCCCAAGCACGCAGCAGAACGAGGCATCTTGTAGAGTACCTACCAGGTCTCCAGACCACGGCAGCTGAGCCCAAAGCTCAAACCCAAACTTGACGGATTGGAGGACATTGAACTCGATTGGGTGCAAGATGGTACCTGGAAACAATTTACTAAAGAATGCCGAGTGGGGGAGACGAGAGGTCATCCAAGTGGAGCTGAAACTGGTGCAGGCAGACGCTGACAGGGTGGGGGTGGTGGGCCGTTACTGAAGAACTCTCCCGAGGGTGAAGGGAGTGGGGCAGGGCCTCTCAGCCTTCGGGGTGTGCGGGATCGCAGGGAACAGAAGCTCCCGGGCTCTAAAAGGCCGAGCTGTGGTACTCGCGGGGAGGCCTCTTGGGGAGTCCTCAGGATGCAATCACCTGTTTAATTGGGGCAGAAAAGGTGCTTTTGGCGCCTGGCCACTAGGCTCTTTGGACGCAAGCCGGGCCCAAGAAATTGAGGAGACATTGGACTGTGCTCTGGGTACCGGACTTGCCCTGGCCGCCAGCTGGGTCTGCGCAGGCCTCCCGGCGTCCACAGGCCGCTCCTGGGGGACTTGCATTTTATGATCTTCCACTAACAAGCCCAGTTTCTCCCCTCCAATTACGGGCCTCCCAGCGGTCTCCCTGCGCCTTTTCAATTGCAAATGTTAACGCTCTGGAAACGGACGCGGGAACCACACGGGCGAAGAAGTGATGGGGAAATGGAGTTTCGAGGTCCCGGGAGAGGCTGAGTGCTGTGGACCCGGCAGCACCGATCGCGGAGGCGGCAAGGCCGAAGCTCTCTCCAGTTCTCTCCCTCCCTGCCCAGCTGCCCCAGGCCAGGGAAAAGAAAACCTGTAAGACTCGCTGGGGTGAGAGTGTAGGAGGGGCCGGCGGCCTGCAAGGGCAGGGGAAGAGGGCGTCTCAGGTGCTCCGGCAAGAGGACACCTCAAGCTGAGACCCAGAAGGATTCAGCTGGTCATTGAGGCTAAGGGGCAGGCGCAAGGGCAAACCCGGCCTTTGAGAACTGGGCTGAGGGCCTCCTTCTCTAGGCACCTATGGCAGCACCCCTTCCCCATGATTCATTCCAGGAGCCAGGATTCCCCTAGGAAAGCAATCCTCTCAGGTGCTCTGGGGACCTTGCAGGCTCCCACGGGTGAGGGGAGGAGACTTGATCAATAGCAGCGGTGCTGATTTAGATCCTGGGAAGAAAGGCCCACTATGCTGGGGCAGGGGGAGAGAAGTTGGGAACTACATGGAACTTCAGCGAGGTGGCTCCCAGCTGAAGAAATGAACAGGCTTTGGGAGGCCTCTGCCAGCACTCACCCGCCTAAGATGGCTCTGGGGATATGCGAGAAACGACACTTGCTGCCAAAGACCCCTTTGCCACCAGACCCAAGAATTTGCCTGGCCCAACCAGGCCCTATTCTGGGCCCCCATCCTAGTGGCTGCCCTGGTCCCCAAGAGAGCCTCCACCCCTTTAGGACTAAGGAATAAGAGGAGGAACAAAAGGAGGGTCTTTGCTGCAACGCTTGGGTTGAGGAACTTTTTTTCTCACCAGTTATTTATTTAGCAACTGAGTAACAATAGCAGTGGCAGGCCCACCCCCGCCCCTGGATCCAAACTCGGCGCTTCCAGACTCTTGGAGAACCAGCTTCCCTCCTCCCACGGGGCACAGCGACGAGCTCCCACGTGAAAGGGGCGGGTGGGGAGGCCTGAGAAAGACAGAGACGGAAAGCGAGGAAAAAAAAAAAAAAAAGCACGAAAAGTAATAGGTTCGAGGAACACGCATCAGTTTCTAATTCTTCCAGGAGAAAAAAGGGGGTAAGGAGGGGGAGAAAGGAGAAAAGAAAAACTAGGAGGAGAAAGAGGAATCGGGGAGCGTCGACATGAAGGGGTTTCCTTAATATTGTGGACGGATTCAGAAATGAATGAAGAGATAGTCCATTGAAAAGGGTTGAATGCCATGACAACTAGGAACAACCTTAGATTTATTCCAAACAGTTAGGACACATTGAAAGAGAGCGTCAATCATGTATTATTTCGCCACTGAAATAAATGCAAAAACCGAGCTGGGACAAAGGCTTCCAACGGGAGCGGGACATTTGTCTACATTTCGCTCATTGTCCGCAGCTTAGCAATCGGTTTGTATTTGTGTTTGCCCGGGTCCGACCACCCAGGACGTGCCGACGAGGGACTCGCTCTAACCTGGGCCATTGTCACCCACGTCACATACTGGGGACGAGGCAGCGAGGGCTGCAGAAAGCCACCGAGCGGCTCAGGGAGAGGTGCCCTCACCCGGCGCTGGCAACCCGGGGGCAGTCGGGGCGCGGTGGCGGCCGTGGCAGCTGCGCCCGAGGAGGACCCGGCGCCCGCGCGCTCAGCTCGACCCTAGCCCAGGCAGCCCAGGTTGTGGGAAGACTAGATCTGGACCCCGCAGGGGTGGCCTTCTGTGCCCCTCCTCGCCCCCAGACAAAGCTCCTTCCTGACACTCGTCTGGGGCGAACGAGCATCAGGTAGCCATTCTACCCCCCCGCACCCCCCCCCAAAAAAATTTTTAACTATGAGTGCGGCGTGGTCTTTTCCAACCCCAGAGCCGAGGAGGAGGTGCAAGTCCCGGGAAAGTTCGGTTCCCAGAGCAGAGAGTGGTTGGAAACTTCACACTAACCTGACTTAACCTGGAAACGTGGAGCGCGTACTCCGAACGCGCCCAGGGCGTCCAAAAGGAGACCACACTAAAGAACTCGCGTGGGAGAAGAAAACGGGGAGAAAATGCAGTATCGTCGGGCCACCCAGCAACCCCCCTCCCCCGCAGCTTTCTGGGTCCTCACCCAAGCTGGAGACACAACCCCCACCCCCACCTCCGCAAGCCCGCCCAGCCGCCTTCCCGCTGCTCCACCTCTAGCCGGAGGCTGGAGAGGGAGGGGACCGGAGAGGGAGGGATAATAGAGGGCAGGAAAGAGCAGGGCCGTCTGCCCTTTCCTCCACCCGGGGAAAGAGGCCCGCAGAGCCCAGAGGCAGCGGGGCCAGGGTCCGACCCCAGCCGAAGTTAGAGCTCCTCACTCTTACCCCGCCCTCCCCGGGACCGCCCGCAAAGCAGAAAGTGAACTGCGCGTCCTCCTTGGCCGCAAAGAAGTGGAGGCGGGGGGTTAGGGGTGGGAGGTAGGGGGAGGCGGAGTGAAGGAAATAAATGAGTCTTTAGCAAATAAAGGGCGGCTGGAAGGGGGCGGGTCGCTTGGTGGTGGCTCTGGCCCGCCCGGAGCGGAGCTCTCTCCTGGGTTTCGGGCTCTCTCGCGGTTAACTGGAATCAATTACTTGCCTTGTCATTTCTAGCACTCATCCTTAAGCCTCAACCAAAATATTGACCTAGGAGGCTTACAGAAGTTGGGCTCTTGCCATTTGAACCGGATCTTGTTTAGGGAACCACCAGCGATGGAAAGGAGAGATTTCCGCAGCTCGGCCTTCGCCCCCTCCCCCTTTTCCAAAGGCGCCACAAATCGTCAATTTTCCGGCTTGTTGGGGGTGGGCGCGCGGGGGCGGGGAGGTAGGAACCGGTGAATGTTAAAGAGGATTTTTTCCCTCCTCCTGGTTTCTGTTTTGTTTTCTCTCCTCCTCCTCCCCACCCCCACCTTTTTAAAGATGCAATTTGTTAAAACGGCCCTTTCAAGTGTGTGGACTCGCGAGCGACGCGGTGGCCCTTTGTATGTAAATACTGGGGTTTTTTTTTTAAAAAAAAGGCTCGCCCCGTCTTTGCAATTAATTGACACGTTACACCTCTCATCTTGCTCTAGAGGGCCGTTGGCTGGGAGCGCGGAGCTCCCCAAAACCCACAATTTCACATCTGCAAATACTGTCTTCATCCACTTGACTCCCAAGACCCGCCCACACGTGGCCAACCTTTGCGTTTTTAATGTCTCTTCCCCCTTTTTTCCACCCTTCTCCCGCTCCCTCTCTCCCTCCCCCTCCCTCCCTCTTTCTTTCCCTCCCTCCCTCTCTTTCTCCCCCTCTCCCCCCCTCCCCAGGTTCGTGAGTGGAGCCCAGCCTTATATGGACTGATCGCTCGGGCAATGGCCCATTTTTTCCTCGCCACCAGCCGCCACCGCGCGCCGAGCGGCCGCCTGAGCCCAAGCTGACGCCGCCTTGGCACCCCTCCTGGAGTTACAAACTAAGGCCGCGGCCCGCGGCGCTCGGCGCGCAGGCCGCCCGGCTCCCTGCGTCCATTTCCGAGTGCTTTCAAAGAAGACAGAGGCACTGGGTTGGGCTTCATTTTTTTCCTCCCCATCCCCAGTTTCTTTCTCTTTTTAAAAATAATAATTATCCCAATAATTAAAGCCAATTCCCCCCTCCCCTCCCCCAGTCCCTCCCCCCAGCTCCCCCCTCCCCCGCCCGCCGGGGCTGGGGAGCGCCACGAATTAACCAAGTGAAGCTACAACTTTGCGACATAAATTTTGGGGTCTGGAACCATGTCGCTGACCAACACAAAGACGGGGTTTTCGGTCAAGGACATCTTAGACCTGCCGGACACCAACGATGAGGAGGGCTCTGTGGCCGAAGGGCCGGAGGAAGAGAACGAGGGGCCCGAGCCAGCCAAGAGGGCCGGGCCGCTGGGGCAGGGCGCCCTGGACACGGTGCAGAGCCTGCCCCTGAAGAACCCCTTCTACGACAGCAGCGACAACCCGTACACGCGCTGGCTGGCCAGCACCGAGGGCCTCCAGTACTCCCGTAAGTAGCAAAACTTGGCTGCTGAGGCCGTGGTCCCCTCCATTCCTGCGGCCGCAGTCTGGGCTGGACGCTGGGAGTGAAAAGGGAAGGGGCCATGTAAGCCTGGACCCCCTCACCCGGATCCCTAGAAAGATTTTTAACACTTGTATAGGATGTTCTCTGTCCTCCTCTTCAAGCCCCCTTAGTTACGGGAAAGAACTTGGTCTCGAAAAATTTTTTTCAAAGCGAGAAATTAAGGAGAAAGAGGGAGAAGGGCTATACCTCCCAGGGGCTGGTATGTGATGTCAACCGGGACTGATGGCTCCAGCCGCAGCCCCCGGACTCCGGCCGCTGGGAGGGACTGGCCTGGCGCCCTGGAGGTAGTCAGCGAGCCTCGTCCGGGTACGGGTGGAGGGGTGGAGAGGCTTTGGGTGGCCCGGGTATAAATAGCTCACCCTGCCCCCTTCGCGATCATAGAGGACGCTTTGTCCGGTGCGGGGGGTGTCTAGAAGGCCCGAAAGCAGAAACGAAAGCCCCCAAAAACCTACCTTAAATGACCAAGCCGATCAATGCTGGGATTGTGGGGTTTTTCTTTTAAAAATCTGCCCACGTCTCTCCAGAGAGGAAACCGCTTAAGGGGGCCGGAGCCCTTAACCCGCGATGATCTTCAGTGCGCCACTCCCCCCCAAAAAATTCTCACCCACACTGTGTGAGCCCCTTGAAACGCGAGCCCCTAGGCCCCATTCCTGCGGATTTCCCTCTTTACGCTGGGAGGCCCCGACGTCCTTGTGAGGCGTAGAGCAAGGCAGGGGTCACGGCAAAAGCAGCGGGGCTGGGCTGCCAGGCGCGGAGGTCCAGGGTCACACGGAGGATCCAGGGTGCTCCGAGTCTGGTGCAGGCTGCGCGCGGCCTCCAGACGCCTGACGCGCTTCTCTCTCCCCCTCCCCCAGTGCACGGTCTGGCGGCAGGCGCGCCCCCTCAGGACTCAAGCTCCAAGTCCCCGGAGCCCTCGGCCGACGAGTCACCGGACAATGACAAGGAGACCCCGGGCGGCGGGGGGGACGCTGGCAAGAAGCGGAAGCGGCGGGTGCTTTTCTCCAAGGCGCAGACCTACGAGCTGGAGCGGCGCTTTCGGCAGCAGCGGTACCTGTCGGCGCCCGAGCGCGAGCACCTGGCCAGCCTCATTCGCCTCACGCCCACGCAGGTCAAGATCTGGTTCCAGAACCACCGCTACAAGATGAAGCGCGCCCGGGCCGAGAAAGGTATGGAGGTGACGCCCCTGCCCTCGCCGCGCCGGGTGGCTGTGCCCGTCTTGGTCAGGGACGGCAAACCGTGCCACGCGCTCAAAGCCCAGGACCTGGCAGCCGCCACCTTCCAGGCGGGCATTCCCTTTTCGGCCTACAGCGCGCAGTCGCTGCAGCACATGCAGTACAACGCCCAGTACAGCTCGGCCAGCACCCCCCAGTACCCGACAGCACACCCCCTGGTCCAGGCCCAGCAGTGGACTTGGTGAGCGCCGCCCCAACGAGACTCGCGGCCCCAGGCCCAGGCCCCACCCCGGCGGCGGTGGCGGCGAGGAGGCCTCGGTCCTTATGGTGGTTATTACTATTATTATAATTATTATTATGGAGTCGAGTTGACTCTCGGCTCCATTAGGGAGGCATCGGGAGGTTGCCTGCGTCTCCTTGGAGTGGCAGATTTCATCCACCCAGTTCTGCCCATGCCTCTCCTTCTGAACCTTTGGAGAGGGCTGAACTCTACGCCGTGTTTACAGAATGTTTGCGCAGCTTCGCTTCTTTGCCTCTCCCCGGGGGGACCAAACCGTCCCAGCGTTAATGTCGTCACTTGAAAAAGAGAAACAGACCGACTCCCCACCCCTGCTTTCGTGAATTTTGTAAAATATGTTTGTGTGAGTAGCGATATTGTCAGCCGTCTTCTAAAGCAAGTGGAGAACACTTTAAAAATATAGAGAATTTCTTCCTTTTTTTAAAAAATAAGAAAATGCTAAATATTTATGGCCATGTAAACGTTCTGACAACTGGTGGCAGATTTCGCTTTTCGTTGTAAATATCGGTGGTGATTGTTGCCAAAATGACCTTCAGGATGGGCCTGTTTCCCTTCTGGGTCCAACTCCTTTCTTTGTGGTTTGTTTGGGTTTGGTTACGTTTGCGTTTTCCCCTGCTTTCTTCCTTTCTCTTTTTATTTTATTGTGCAAACATTTCTCAAATATGGAAAAGAAAACCCTGTAGGCAGGGAGCCCCCTGCCCTGTCCTCTGGGCCTTGAGCCCTGAACTTGGAGCTCAGCTATTCGGCGCGGTTCCCCAAGAGCGCCGGGCGCAGAAAGCTTTCGATTTTTTAAATAAGAATTTTAATAAAAATCCTGTGTTTAAAAAAGAAGAAAAGAAAAAAGCCCTGCCCTCCCGGTTGTCTGACTTTGTCGCCCTGCGCCGGGCCAGAGGCCTGGGGCTGGGAACCAGGCCCGGCCGTCCGCGGGGCTCCCACGGGCGGTTCCTCGCCGGC
>NW_012112808.1:8051635-8053732 GCF_000951035.1 Colobus angolensis palliatus | reverse complement strand
ACCACAGGCTGCACCCCGCGCCTAGGGTTGGGGCGGGCACGGGAACGCTCGGCTTCCGGCCTGCGAGCGGTCGGCCCGAAGCCCAGGGTCGCCCACCCTCTCCCAGGCCTCTCCCCTGGTCTCGCGCGCTGTCTGAACCCCGGGCGGCAGCGTCCGGCTGCGGGAGGAAAAGTGACTTCGGGAGCCGCAAAGGCGAGGAGAGCAAACCCCCCTCGCTGGCCCAAATCTACGAGTGGCTTCTTCAGCCTGAGAAGCTGTTGAAGCCACTACACTCGATGACTTTCACTTTGTTGCGTTTGACTTATCTCACGCTAAGAAAGTGGGTGGGTGGGGGTCTGAGGTTAAGACTGGCTGCCTTCTCCCCAATCCCCACCCCTTTTCAAAGTCTGCGGGCTGGTGCTGACAGGAGACCGCTAAGGCTGGGGGTGGGAGCGGTCAGGGCGAGCTAGGCTTTGGCTTAGGGGGTGTGGGGGACGTACGCGGGGTCCTGGGCTCGGGGGAGGGAGGGGATCCTGCAGCCCTCTCTGGGCTCTTTGGCCCCAGGAAGCCAGGGAGCGAGAGTCTTTGGCAATCCCAGTAAACCGTGCCTCCCCCTTCCCTTCCGCTCCCATCCTTTCCCGGCTTCCTGGCCTCTCTCCGGGGACTGGATCCCGGGCCTCCTCCCCTCCAGCGTTCGGCGGTGTGCGGTCCCCGCAGGTCAGCCCTGGGCGTGGGACTGGGTGGATTGCTAGGAAGTAGAGGTTTGGGGGTGCGGTGAGCGCCCCGGACGGGAAGCAGGCACACAGCCGCGGGCTCGCCCGGGAAGGGCGCATCTATCTTTCCGGTGGGGAACTGATTCCATCCCACCCTTGTCGCTGGGGGCAGATCTCCTTGGCGGATGCTCGCGCACACTTGGCCACGCGGGGGAGCGTCTTAGGAAGCCTGGCAAACTGGAGGATGAGCCGTTCTCCTCTATCTCGCCGGTTTCTGAAAATACTTGGGGCTCTGTAGCTCAGAGCCCAGCGGGTGCTGCGAGACGCCGGGGGACTGAAAGTCGGCGCATTTGGAAATTGTATCTCTGTTCACTCCGAAGCTGCACCATCAAGGCTGGGAGTGGTGTGGCAATGAGGAGGCCGGGCAAAGGGAGCGATCCTAGCTGACTTTCTCGCTCCCTCTAGTTGATGATCAGGTTTAATTCAATATCTAAAGCAAACATGATTATCCGTGCGACCAAATCTGCGCGTCGATAGCACTCAGCGCAGAAGCCCAGGGACGCGATGACACTTTATTCCCGCGTTCCACACCGCCCCTGGATAATTGAGGGCTCGGGAGTCTTTCTAATACCCCAGTAAAGGTCCTTTCCCATCTCCAGGCTCATCCTCGGGGAAAGGGCAGGTTTTCTAAATGCTAAAAGGTCTCCCTTTGTTCTCCACACTACCCTGGCAATGTTTGGAGGCTTATGTCTTGCGGTTTTGAAAGGCCAACGAATTTCTCCCAAATAGTTTGTTGTGCAATAATTGAATGCCCAACATGCCCTAGTACTAACCACTCAACAT
The DNA here is from genome assembly GCF_000951035.1 of Colobus angolensis palliatus. Taxonomy (NCBI): domain Eukaryota; kingdom Metazoa; phylum Chordata; class Mammalia; order Primates; family Cercopithecidae; genus Colobus; species Colobus angolensis. The sequence continues at coordinate 8,052,197 of NW_012112808.1, read as the reverse complement.
CCACCTGCAACTTCCCCTAATCCCAAAATCCTCTGGGAGGAAAGGTGGGGGTTTCAAGTCTCTTGGAGCGGAGTTGTCAGAAGGCCTGAAGAAATTTTGACTCTTCCAGGCCCCAGGGCTTCCAGGGTGAGAATGATCACAAGAGACCCCCAGGTTTCCAGAGAGGAAGGGGGAAGCGTGGAAGGTCCTCACCCTGGCAGGCTTCCACCGCTTGCTCATTGAGGACACATTTGGAGCGGTGGCCAGGACCGCGGGCCTGCAATCTGGGTGTGCGCTTCTGCGGCCGGCCGGGAGCCCGGGAGGTGGGCCCGGCTCCCGCCTCTCTCTGTCCTCGGGTCCCCACGGAGTCAATAAAAGCGCCTGCGGAGCCCTGTGTGGCCCTAACCCCAGCGCCCTGGGAGCGCACCCGGCGCGGGGTCCGCTTCAGCAGTCTATCTTCGCCCAATCTACGGCGGGCGGTACAAAACCGCACAATGGGAAAGCTGGGAGCCGGAGATGTTAGAGGCGTGCATATTAAAAAGAGACAGAGAAAGGATCGAGGGGACAGAGAGAGGGGAAGAAG
>NW_012112808.1:8026274-8051525 GCF_000951035.1 Colobus angolensis palliatus | reverse complement strand
AGCGCGCTTATCGCGGGCAGTGAATCCCGGAGTCAGGCAGAAGTCTCCTTGGGGTTTTGTTGGGCCTGTCACTGGGTCCCTTTGTCATCCGCGGGCTCCATGCTGGATTCCATATGGCCAGCTGGGCCGAGGGAGCGCGAGGAGGGACCCGCACAAAACCTAAATTGTGTCCGGCTTTCAAACCCTGTATTGTTGTCTGTGAAAGGAAGACGCATTAAAAATTCGTGCTATATCTATTGGGGAGGAGGTTGGAGGAGGGGAGAAAAAGCCACCCCTGTCTTTGATGGCTTCGGAGGGCGCTTGCCCCGCCTAGGCCCCGTGACACTGAAAGCTGGATCTCTCTTATTCTCTCTCTCAAAATCTCTCTTTTTCTCTCCTCTCATAATCTCTCTCTCATAATCTCTTTCTCTGCTTTCATAATCTGTTACTCTCATAATCTCTCTCTCTCTCTTCCTCATTTCTCTCCTTCCTTCTTCTTCTCCCTCCTTGACTTGCTGGGACAGGAGTCTGCGAACCTGCGCCTTCAGGGTTTGGGCTCACTTGTGCGCGCTTTGCTCACTCCTGTGTGTGTATCAGGAAACTAACTTCTGCCTGGGAGCTCTGCACCATCGGGCCGTCCTGGGGCTCGGGAGGCGACTCAGGGTACCCAGGGCCTGGGTGATGCTCGGTCCCCTACGGGCTTAGCGGCTCCTGCGTAGATGAAAATCCACCCCCTGATTTCGCAACCGACCGGCCCCGAAGGGCCCGCGCGCGGAGCTGCCCTTCCACTCACCGCGAGAAAGGTTCTGAGAGGCCAAGGGCGCCGGTCAGTCCCGGGCCCAGCTATACTTGGGCTGCAGCCTGTTTCAAGGCGACTTGCGCCCGGCCCGGCCACTTCGTTACCAACCCCAAAGAGCTAAAGACGCGCGGGTTCATTAGAATTACGCGCGCGGGGGTCCATCCCACTGGCCTCTTGGTGCGACGGGAAACCACTTCAGAAACTTCTTCCAGCAGCCTCTCTCCCCATGTTGGAGGAGGGAGATACTTCCTCTTTAATTTTCAATGTCTCCTGTATCGTGTGCTTGCAAAATTCAGTACCAGGGAGACACAGGAAGGCTTCCAAGGAGTTTGCCCATTTTTTGCCTCCTCTAAGCGGTTCAAATTGGCGCGAGGCGGTCGGAAATAATCTGGGTCATACCTTCTACCCTGCCATTGCCAGGTCAAAACTCCCATAAGCAGTCCCCAAATAAACCATATGTACTAAACAAAATTTTGTTGATGCTGAGCTCTGTGGAAATAAAAAATGGAACCCAGATATGTTCCCCACAAAGTCACTCAGCCCTTAATGAGCAGAACTGAGCTGGTGGAAATTCCGACTAATGGGAAACTTGGATGCGCCCCCTTTCCTATTTAGTACAAGGGTCATATTTAGTAGAATCAGATAATTTGGTAAGAGTAGAAGCCCCCCTTCTCAACGTTCCCACCTCAGATTGGGAAATAACTTATTTCCTTACCTATTGACTGTTGAGCTTAGTTGAGACCTGGTGTGGATTTCTCGAGCCTTTTCAAGAGCCTGGTCATTGAAAAGCTAATCCAATATTTACCGAGCATAAGGACAGTTCTCAGACGTATTTATTAAGGCCCATTGCTAAGTGATTACTTGGACTGAAGACAAAGGCCAGGGGAGGGGGCGTCTAGGCGCATCAGATCTTTCCCAGTTGGGCTCTCCCCACCCAGAACCAGGAAACCGGGAGCGCGCTTCTGCGGTGCTGACGTTCCACTCCCGGTGTTAAGTGGCGGGAGGATTAGATACTGTGCTGGGCGGTATTTCAGGAAATATGTACTTGTGGCTTCCTGAGAGGCCAGGCGCAGTGACACTCTAAACCGTGTCGATATATCATCTTTTATCCAGGATCTGCAAATAAACCCCTGATCCTCCCCGGCGCATTATAGCCGCCGCTATCTCGCCAAGGAAGCGATCTGAGTTTTATTGCTTTCACCAACGCCCCAAGACAGACACACACACACACACACACACACACACACACTCCTCTCTCGCACTCTGATTTTTAAAGGTTCTATTTTTTCCCTCTCGAGGCATCGTTATTAATAAAGAGGCGAATAGGCCTCAGCGCCGCCATCCGAGCAAGCGGAGAAATGCGGGCCCGCAGTCCAAGCCCGCGCGCGGATCCCGCGTCCGCTCCACGCGCCCCCTCGGGCGGGAGAACAGAGCGCGTGCTGTTTGCTGCCGCCGCCAGGAGGCGCCCGAGCCCCGCGTTCCCGAGCGTCTCTGCGAGCCGGTCTGGGCAGAGCTCGGGAGCCGCCGGGAGGCAACTGCGCATCAGCGGACTCGCGGCCCGGGTCGGAGCCGGGTGAGTGGTGCCGGGGGGCGGCGACTCGGAATCTTGGGGAGAGCCGCGAGTCAGACGGCAGCAGGTGCGCGGCTGCTTGGGAGGTGCGAGTGGACCTATCTTCTGCTGTGGTTTTCCTGCCGTGCCTCTTCTCCACGTGCTTACCACCGCCCGTCCCGGCCCCGGTTTCCATCGTGACCACAGCCGACTGGTCCAGGAGCGCTCTGGCCACTGGGAAAACCCCACCAGGCGCCAGGGCGCGCGGTCTCCGCAATCTCAGGGCCCCCTGGCGGCGTCCGCCCCGCGGGTGGACACGGGGAGGGCGGCGCTACGAGGGCCAGGAGAGTGGGTGCCCGCGTGGGGAGGCGGCCCGGGAAGCGCGGGTGCGATGCGGAGGAGGGACCCGGTTTCGGTGCAGGTTTGCAGGGTGGGGATTCTGGGAAGGAGAGACCCTCGCCTTCCGCCCGCCCTGGATCCAGGTCCCTCCGGACCCCCGGCTCCTGCCGTTCGCCTCCTGGAAGCGGGGCAGGGGCACCGTCCAGTCGCCAGGGGGAGACGCCGCTCCGACCCGGACCGTGGGGTCCGGGCCCGGGAGGCAAGAACACCCCCACCCAGTAGAGCACCCCGGGCAACCCTCACTCCGTGCTAAGGCCTCGGCTAGCGCGCAGGTGTCCGGGAATGGAAAGGACACGAGGGTGTGTGTGGACGCCTCGCACTCCACTGATGCCTGGTGCCTTTCTGAGAGGCTAGGCGTGGGGCAGCGGGTGGGGGACAAGGGTGTGACATTCCTCAAGGTCCTCCCCCCAACAAGAGTAGGGCCTGCAGTTACAGCTTGATTCGTTGATTGTTGGGTGGAACCGCCTCACATCAAAGGCATCGTGGCTCCAAACACTGACCCCTTTTTTTTCCTAAGCCCCCGCTTCAAAACCAGCTGTCGGTGGGCCGATGAGGGCGTCTGCAGTACCCAGACTTTCCGCGGGGCGGCGCGGTTGGATAAGAAAAGGCTTCCCGGCTGGGGCGCAGAGCGCAGCTCAGGCACCTGCGGGATTCGAGATATCCCCACGAGGTGTCTTCTACACCAGGGCTGCATTCCCTAAATAATGAAAACTCCCTGCCCTTGCACTTGGTGCCTGGAGTGCGATGAAGAGGATGAAAGTATCCAGCCCTTCTCCCCTCCCTCCTCAGGCTGCTGATGTGACGTGCGTGTAACTGTCACCCCACGCAGGACGTGGAACACTTCCACCACCCCAAAATGTTCCCTTCTAATGGAATAATGTGTTCTGTCCGAACAAAAGAATAGCTCAATACTTTAAAGTATCAGTTGAAAGCTGTAGATGAAAAATCCCGTCCGCCCTTTGTTGCTTGTTCTCGCCTGTGGTATTTTTACCTTTCTTCATAAAATGATACAAAGAAAGCCCCAGGTCGCTGACCCCAACCTTTCTCGCACCTGAAGACGATGACCATCACTGATGCCACGTATTGAGCACCTTCTAGGCCAGGCGCCTTCTCCGTGCTTCTCCTCATCATCAAATCAGATCATCATAGCCAATCTGTCCTTCTGCAGAGGAGCCTGTTTCAGAGAAGTTAAGCACCCGATCTTATAATCCAGTGTTCTGACAAAGAAAAGCATTCTGGGAGTGGAGGTGGGATCTACCAGGGCGTCCTCTCCTATTCCAGAAGAGTGGGCAGGGGTGGGGGAGGACATAGATGCTCTCCCACTCTGCAGAAGGCAGTTAGTTAGGTGGCTTCTCCACTGGGCAGGGTTCCGCCAGTTCTCCTCTGGCAGCCAGTGCCCAGGTCCCATCCTGGTTGGTGGGGGCTGGGCCAACCCCTTGGCATCCTCGGGGAAGCCTGTATATACACCAGCACCTCCACTGGGTGCCAAGTGGCCATCCTGGCCAGCGAGTGTCCCCTGAGAACTGAGGGGGAGTAGGCTGAGGGTCTACCTGAGGGGCACACTGTGGTGCCTGTTCTCACTGCTGGGCCTGGGCCTTCCATGGTTTCAATGACATGAGCAACTCCCCTCTCCCCCCAGGATGATAAAGGGCACACAAAAAAAATAGATTTTTAAGTAGCCAATTGATCTTACTGCTTTAATTAAATGATTACCTTTTTGTCTAACATGGGGAAAAGGTAAAATAAGTTAACATGTTCTTCTGGGTATAGTGTTGAGCTCCCTAATCTGAGAGATTTGCAAGTTTTTGTTTTGTTGAGACAGGATCTCACTCTGACACCCAGGCTGTAGTTCAGTGATGCTATCATAGCTCATTGCATCCTTGAACTCCTGGGCTCAAAACAGCCTCCTGTCTCAGCCTTCCCAAGAGCTGGGGCCACAGGTGTGCACCACCATGCCCAGCTATTTTTTATTTTTATGTAGAGATGTGGTCTCACTGTGTTTCCCAGGTTGGTCTCCAACTCCTGGCCTCAAGCTATCCTCCCACCTTGGCCTCCCAAAGCACTGGGATTACAAATGTGAGCCACTGTGTCCAACCACAAGAATTATTAAAAGGAATTTTACTTAAGTATCTACTTCCAGATCTCTCCATGTTTTTTTTTAACTCTGCTAGTTACAAAATAAAAGAATTACCTCATCAGCCTCTGTAGGGGAAGATGAATTGTGTGGAATGGGTTTGAAATGAAGGATAGTTAGATGTAGAAGGTAAAGCAAAAGGAATCAGCTTTTTGTGTCTGTGACAGAGGATCTGACACTTGATGGTCTGACCACAAGGTATCTCTCAGAAATTGCCAGTCCTTTTCACCCAGTGAACAGCCAGCTGCTTTGAGCAGAGAGAGCCATGGTTGGAACTCCTGCTCTGTGACTTGGGGAAGGAGGCAGAGCTTGCCGCAGAATGCAGCCACTGCCCACAACCCCTGCACACTCCTCTTCCCTTGCGCTGGCTTCTTGCTGCCAGCATCTGCAAGTCTTTGCCTGGAGGTGGAGCAAGAGGGTGCTGGGCCCATTAGACAGGTGGCTAGGGCTGGAAGTTCATAGTCTTCACCCAGTTTCAGGTGGAGGTTGCAGGATATACGGCCCAGCTTCCTGGCCCCAGGTGGAACAACCCTGAGCCATTTCCCACAGGCCCCCCAGTGGGACTGAGCCCTAAGTTGTCTTCAGTGGCAATCTGCTCATTACCACTTCTTGTGTTGATTTTTTTTTCCCTGCACTTTCTCATGTTTCCATTTCCTTGTTGGTCCCAATTAACTATTTGCACATGAATCTTTGCCTCAGGGTCTGCACCTGGGGGACCCCAAAGACACAGACACTTGAGCTCTTACTCTGCCTTTATCTTAGATCTAGCATTGGTCTCCAGAGGTCACTCATGACTTAATGGCCCATCTTAATGGCCTCTTTCCCCGTGTGTTCCTTGGGAATGTTCACTGTTGATGCGTCTTTCTGTACCAAGTAGAGTTTTTGGGTGGCAAGGAGGCAGTTAGCACAGGGAACTATGTAGCAAGGGACATGGAGACTAAATAGCAGCTGGCCCATTTCTCTGGCTTCTCATGGCCAAGCCTGGCACACATAGCTGCCCTCGTGCAGATCCAGAACTATGGCTCTTGTTCCCTCAGGACCCATCCTCAAAGCTAGTGACTTGGTCTTTTCCTATGACAAAGGAGCTCTCAGAATGTGGCAGTCCCCCTTCTTAGGGGGAGAATCTGCCTGGGTCAGGCCAGTTTGCAGAGCCCCCCTTGGTCAGGTTCAGTGTCCAAAACACCTGAGGGGCAAGTGGCTTCTTGAAGTCCAACCCATATGGCTACTTTTGAGTTAGACATTCAGGGCACAGGAACACATGACACAGGCACAGGGTGTGACAACTGCATGCAGAAAGAGCCACTCTCATTCCTCAGAAGAGGCTGTGGAGATGAGTGGCTGAGCCATGTGCCCCAAAATTCATGTCGAAGTCCTAACCCCCGGTGTCTTAATGTGGCCATATTTAGAGGTAGAAGCTTTAAAGAGCGAGCGAGCTCGGTGAGAGTGATTCATAAGGAGAGGCCCCACTTCCGTGCGACTGGCATCCTTAGGAGAAGAAGAAATTGGGGTGCAGACACACAGAGGGGACAGCGCGTGAGGACATGGGGAGGAAATGCCAGCTGCAAGCCAAGGAGAGAGGACTCAGAAGAAACCAGCCCTCCCGATACCTTGATCCTAGACTTCCAGCCTCCGGAACTATAAGAAAATACATTTCTGTTGTTTAAGCCACCTGGTCTTAGAGTTCTATCTTGAATTTCTCTCTGCTTTAGACTTTTCTGTTTTGTTTTTTAGCCTAAGTGTTATTGAAAAGAGCAGAGAAGATAGAGTGCAGGCCCCTAGAGACAGGATGGAACGAAACATGCAGTGTGAGTCTGCCTCCTGCTCAGCATACGCTCTTGGTCCCCACTGGTCCATCTCACTGCTGACTGGCATCCTGCAGAACAGACAGATTGCACAGGGGCAGCTCTTTCCTCCAAAGCTGCAATGTGGTTCATTAAGTCCTCAGATTTGGGAAGTCATCCAGGCACTTGAGCTCAAACATACAGTTCTGATCTAAGACATCACAGGTAAGAATATCCAAAAAGGCGAGCTTTCTCCCTGGAAACCATGATTTCCTCAGACACAAGGAGAAATGTTTCAGCTGCCCAGGTTGCAGTTCCAAGTATGGAGGCTTCCATGTTTCAAGGTCAGGGTCATGGTGGAGCTGTTTCAGCTGCAGGTGGGATGCCACCATTTGCTCCTCCCTGATGTCTCCTGGCACCTTTCATTCTTCAGTCTCACCACTCTGAAGAAGCATGCTTGCGAGCGCCGGGGGATGATCCAGGACCTTCCAGGATTGTGGACGATCCTGTTCTTCCCATCTGTGAGGTAAGGCAGATTAGGAACATCCAGGTCCAGCGTGAATTTCACATCCAGCCATTGGCTGCCACCAGGGGCTCCTGCAGATGAATCACCGTTTCCCCTCCCAGGAGCAGGCAGGTGGTCAGCGCCAGCCCCAGAACATCTTGGCTACCCATCTCCATAGGGCTTGGATGACATGAGGATGCTCTCTGTGCCTTTGAGGACGGCGCCTTGGGTCTTTGTACACTAAATCCCACCTTGTCCTCTCCTCTAGTTGAAACAGCCATTTCCCAAATCCCAATCTGATGAAATCCTGTTCTTCCTTCCCTCGTGTTTCTCTAGGTCTCCTGTGGACTCTCAGAATGTAAAGTCATCATTCCCTTGAGCCTTTTGGGGACTTATAAGCACATTGCCCAAAGTCCACCTAATTCCAGGTGTATCCTGTAGAACCAGTATTCTAATTCCTACATTTAAAGGTCTTACAGGACCACAGGGTGTGCATAAAAAGCCTGCTGCGAATCAGAGTGCTTCAATTGAGTATTAATGAGATGGAGGAAAGAGGCTGTGAGTGCAGACGATGAGTCCCTGAGTAAATGGACTCCAGAGCCAAAGGTGTTCTCCACACAGAGAGAATGACTGTACCCAGGGAAGGAGCTCAGACTCACCTGGACAAGCCCTGAGGGGCAGCCATGTCCCAGCGTGGCTAGGAGGGTTTGGAGCTCTGGGCATGTACCACATGTCTGCTTGATTCCCCTCCCGCCACGTTCTACTTAGGTGAGTTGTGCTCATTCTTGCTTTCCCAGGGCCTGGATCACAGTTCCTCAAGCTTTGTGATACAAACGAATCACCTGGGATTTGAGTAAAATGCAGATTCACGTTCAGCAGCCCTGGCGTTCTGCATTTCTCATGAGCTCCAGGAAGACACTGGTGCTGCTGGGGCAGGACCACGCTTTGGGTGGTGAGGGATTGGCAGGCAATTCCAGGTGTTGCCTTAGAGATGGCCTGCTATTGCACTGCCAGTAGGTAGCTGCCACAGTGATAGCCGCTCCAGAGCAAGGGGAGAACCTTTTGAAAAGGGTCCTTGAATCATTTGGGAAATAAATCAAGCCATATGAGTAAAAAGTAATCAAAAAATACGTTGAATATTGGAACCAGAGGAAATCTTAGCATCATTTTGTAATGACTCCCTGCACAAATTTTCCAGACGAGGAAACTGACAAAGCCAGGTGGCCTGTGGCTGAGCAGCAAGATGCTCAGCGAGGTCTCCCTGCTGCACTCCCGTGCACTTCCACAGTGCTACCCTGCTGACAGACACAGGAAATGTTGAACACAGCTATCTTTAAAATTAAGACCATGACCGCCCTAAACATTTACAAAGGACCAACCATGAGAAAAAAGCCTGTACCAGAAATCAGAAGATGGCTTTTGTCCACGTACAACCTTGGACAAGTTAATTACTTACCACTGCTCTCTGAGCCTTTTCCCCATTGGTTACAAAAAAAAAGAAAAAGAAAAAGAAAAGAAAAGGATATGCCTGCCCTTCCTAATTCACAGGGCATTGCAGGGAGGTAAGGTAGTTAATATGCTGAATCACTTCAAAAGGGTGGAGCTGAACTCACAGTGGGAACCCTGTCACACACACATTTCCATGGCAAGGATATTGGTGAGGTGAGGGAGGTGGGGAGAGGCATGAGGATGGGAGACAAAGGGGTGGGATAGGGAGCGGGGGAAGGAGGAAGCCAGAGGGACAGGCCCAGGCTAGGCTCTGAAGTGAGAAGGTGAACGAGGCAGAGAATTAGCAGCACACTGTTCATGGATATTTGCGGTGATGGAAATGTACTGTATCCATGCTCTCCAATATGGCAGCCACTAGCCACATGTGGCTATCAAGCACTGGAAATGTAGCTAGTGTGATTGAGGAACTGATCTTTAATTTTTCTTTGTTATTAATTTCAGTTTAAATAGCCACATGTGGCCAGTGGCTTCTGTAGCAAAGATCTAGATCATTTGTTTGAAGCAGTAAAAAGAGAAATGTGGGCCGGGCGCGGTGGCTCAAGCCTGTAATCCCAGCACTTTGGGAGGCCGAGACGGGTGGATCACGAGGTCAGGAGATCGAGACCATCCTGAGCTACACGGTGAAACCCCGTCTCTACTAAAAAAATACAAAAAACTAGCTGGGCGAGATGGCGGGCGCCTGTAGTCCCAGCTACTCGGGAGGCTGAGGCAGGAGAATGGCGTAAAACCCGGGAGGGGAGGCGGAGCTTGCAGTGAACCGAGATCGCGCCACTGCACTCCAGCCTGGGCGACAGAGCTAGACTCCATCTCCAAAAAAAAAAAAAAAAAAAAAAAAGAGAAATGTGAATCCCCTCTTCTTACCTCCTATAACATGCTAATTAACATCACTGCAATTAACCACCATTCATAGCTCTTCAGCTGCTCTGTGGAACCTCAGCCCGCTCTGGAACAAACAGCCACAGTGGCAGGGGTTACAGAATGGGCTGGGAGTGGCAATGCAGATTCATTTCTTCACACACTCTTTATGCCCTCAATCAAAAATGCCCAGGCTGTGTAAAATTCCATAAATAATAAAGAGATTTTAAAAATATATTATGAGTCTTGATTGACTCCTTACTATATATCTGGCTGGAACTGGGGTGGGGGAGGCAAAGAGAGTGGCTGAGCACTCAGAAATGGCCATTACTGCTCAGCTGGAGGGAAGAATGGTGCCACCTCCAGAGGTTCTTAACACTTTGTGTCCCACAGGCCCCTTTGCCAGGCTGAAGACTCCTATAGAACCCTTCTCAGAAGAGTGACTTTAGGTTATAAAGTAAATTAGATTAAGAGGTAATTCTACCCCTTGGGGATGAGGGATTGCAGATTAAGGACTCTTACCCTGCAAAGAGTGACGGTGTCCCTTTGCTCAGGCACCCCTGCCCCTCCCCCACCAGCTGCCCTTTGTGCCAACCCTGGGTGAGTCGAGGAAAGGAGAGGACCAGCCAGGACTTCCCCCTCCCCTGGGAGGGGTGCCATGGAAGGCAGAGGACTGCTCTCTGTGTCAGAGCACCTGCAGTCACCATGGGCTACAACACGGTGAGACAACAGAAGGAACAGTATTGAAGGGCAGCTGTGCCCTGAGGTAGAATTTTGATCTTAATGGACATGTAGGCTGGGTGAGGGCTGAGATGGACTGCAGCATTGGCTCTTACGTTAACCCTTCCCCTCTCCCATCTCCTTTCTGTGAACATAATGGCATTTCATAAAATTAGGCATGCTATCAGCAAAAGGAGAAAATAATTTAACAAGGCAAATTGAAATACCACTCTTGATGCAAACACCCTTTTAAAGTTTGTCACCCTGATCCTATGCAATTAGACAAAGGAACTGCTGTCCAGCACCTTCTCCAGGCTCTCTAAGTGAAATGAAAGAGGCTCTAGTGGAGACTTGGTGGGTCAGTCCGGAGAGCCTGCCTCTGCAGGGGCTGCTGGAACAATGACCGAAGCTGGGTTAATTAATCAAATGAGGAAGCGGATGAAAATCCGTGTTGCAGCAGTAACCCAGAGGGTTCACATGCAGAGGCCGCAACATAAACAAGGCAATCCACACTTGTCTGAATCCTTACTGTTAATGAATATAAAGTTGGAGGATCATGTTCTGATCTGAGTTCAACTATGTGGCTGAAAAGTACGAGAAGACAATACTAGAGACTGCTTTAATAAAAATCCCAAAACAAAAAATTGGTAATGTTATAGTCAACAAGAAGTTATCCATTTTTACATGATTTTTTCTTTTTGTTTCCCCAACATTTATAATATATACATTTATGCGACAATATAGCCTTCATGAATTCTGATAAGGCTGGTCTTAAAAGCAAATTTCTCTCTTTAAACATTCTAATACCCCATCAATTTAAAAAGTTCTTCAGATTTTACAAGGCATGAAAGTTATTCAACTAGAATTTGGATGAATATTTTAATGACTGTTTAGTAATGGAATGAAGATGTTCATGGTTGTGGCATGTACTAAAAACATACTTTTACATTTAATATCAACATTTTAGAGCTCTTTGCTGAAAATTTCCATAAAGTCTGTTTCTAAAATGTATTATGGGCCATTGCCTTTTCATAAAAGTGACACAGTATGCTATACCATTTTGTACACAATGAAACTCTTAATAAGCATTAAAAATATGTGTCCTTTCTGAGTTAAAGAATTTAAATGCAGTGTGAACCACCACCAGAATTAAAAGCAGTCTCGGAGGTACTAGGGCGAGGCAATTTAAACTGCTCATTTTGTACCTCCTACATTGTGTGAATGTGTATTTCTATATGCATAACTCCAACACTAATACAAGAATAGCTAAAAATGTATCTTTTCAAACACAGTTAACCAGAAAAATAAAAGGCAGTAATCTGAGACATAAAATTCTGAAACTATCCCAGATGACTTTTTAATATGAACAAAAATTCCTGCCTTTTATATCGGACTTCAGAAAGTAAAGGACATTACTAACTAAAACCTACCCATCTTTTAAAAATTGGATTACTTGGCTAGCACAGTGACTCACACCTGTAATCCCAGCACTTCGGGAGGCCCAGGCAGGCGGATCACCTGAGGTCAGGAGTTCGAGACCAGCTTGGCCAACATGGTGAAACACCGTCTCTACTAAAAATACAAAAATTAGCCAGATGTGCTGACTCACACCTGTAATCCCAGCTACTCGGGAGGTTGAGGCAGGAGAATTGCTTGAACCCAGGAGGCGGAGGTTGCAGTAGGCCAAGATCGCGCCACTGCATTCCAGCCTGGGCGACAGAGCAAGATTCCCTCTCAAAAAAAAAAAAAAAAAAAAAATGTTGTTTATCCTTAATAATTCCAAACTCACTAAGGATCACCCAATAATTGATTATACGCTTGAAAAATTGTAGTTTGCACTATTTAGGTGGCATTTGAGGAAACTGACCCTTTTTTCTTCTTTTACTATGTATCATTATTTTCCCCCCAACATGAGGAAGTGGTCCCCAGCTTAATTAAAGCAAAACAGTGCCCTTCTCCCTCTCCACCGGCTGCCATCTTAGTCTTTCCTGATACATTAGCAGCACAGCCTTATCTTCAGGCTCACAAGCTGACAAAAAATTTCAAGCATGTCTGCATTCAGAGTGCTGATTCGTTTCTTCCCCTGCCCATTCCCCCAACAAGTCCAGGCAAAGCACTGAGCACAGCACTGAGCTGCAAAGCACTGAGTACAGCACCTGTCTGTTGTCGGTGTTTAGTACAAAGTCATCTCCCTCATTATCTTCCTATTACTACCATTATAATTATTTGAATGTGAAGTACTAGTTTAAGGTCCCGGCCAGCTAGGCGCGGTGGCTCACGTCTATAAATCCCAGCACTTTGGGAGGCCAAGGCGGGCAGATCACCTACATTAGAAGTTCAAGACCAGCCTGGCCAACATGATGAAACCCCGTCTCTACTAAAAAATACAAAAAATTAGCCGGGCATGGTGGTATGCACCTGTAATCCCAGCTACTCCATGAGAATCACTTGAACCTGGGTGGCAGAGGTTGCAGTAAGCCAAGATCACACCACTGCACACCAGCCTGGGTGACAGATGGAGACTCTGTCTCAAAAAATGATAAAATAAAATAAAATAAAGTCCCAGTTCTGTGATCAACTAACCCAAGTTTATGTTCTGAGGAATACTGGACTATATTAAATGTGATTATTCACATAAAGACTTTAGCATGGGCTCTGGTTAAGTGACCTCTTAATGAGTATCAGCTAATTTTATTAATAACAGGTACCAGTTAGTCTTCTTTTCTTCAGTTTTTTCCACCAGTCTTGATTGGTTCTACATATTATTTCAAATAAATCTTTGTAAATGTGATTTTGTGCATTCTTACTTTAAAACATGGCATGGCGCTTCGCTACCATTCACTTCCCTGGCTGGGTACCTGCCCCTGCCACCTACTTCCCCACTGCAGGGCTACAACAGCCTTCTGACTTATACCAGAAAGTTTTTCCATCTACCCTAAATGGCTGCACCTCTTTCCTACCTTGGTGCCCAATTTCTAGGTTTTCTTTCAACTGATGGAGGGGTTTAGTCCTGTGCATCCATCGTACTCCTCAGCTTGGCTGGCAGTGACTCAAGGGCAGAATCCGAGTCCCACTCCTGGTGGGTACTCAGTGTTCACTGTTGTTGACGAAGTAAAATGAGGAAATGCTATACAGCCCACAAAGCATGGTAGAAATGAAAGGTGTTCATTAAAATGTCACTGTTACATAGATTATTAATCATCATGATCAGAGAACTCTGAAGTGTGTTAACAATGAATCCAGGATCCTTCCAGGTGATCTGTCTTTCTTTCTGGCATTTGTCACTTAATGAATCTTGAATGTGGAGCCTGTGAGAGCTCTAGTTTAATAAAGATCCAAGTAACAGGCTGTGCTCAGCTCTCCTGAAAAAGTTAATAGAGCGGGAACTCCAAAAAGCCCTGGGCCATTGGCAATGCTGTGAAAAGCAAAGAAGTTTCTCAAATAAAGATACACACCCGTACCAGTCTCCCCAATGTCAGTAACTTAGTGAATCTTAAAGCTTCTTTATCAGGTTGTATGAGCCTTTGTTTTATTTTTCTCTCTGGAGTTAAGAGAGCCTTATTTTTAATTAAAAAAAAAATACATATTGCTTTTCTTTTTCTTTTCTCACCTTTAATGCCAAATTTGATAACAAAGACAGCTTTAACCAAAGAAAAACACTACTAGGTTTACTACGATGCTTTTAGAAGTCAGGATTTGGAATGTGCTATGAAAAGATGTCAGTTGGACAAATATAAAGTTCTTTTCCACATACATGTCATAAGTATGTTTTATAATATACTAGTGAATGTTTACTTTCACAGTATCAATGGTATATTTTGTCAACAGGGCAAGCTTTGATTTTTTTATTTTTATTTTTGGTATTTCAATTATTCCCTTAAGGTAGGGAGAATCTACCTTGAATAGTTTTGTATTATAATTCATTTTTTTTAAAAGCCAGTTTATGGTTTCACATCTGCCAGGCCAATTAAACCTACCAAAACAATTCTCTATAATTGGAGACTTCCTGCTGCAAAGGACATTTTAAATTCTTTTTTCTTTAACTTTGTATTTTGAAGTTATTTTAGACTTATACAAAATTACAAAAACAGTTCAGAGAGTTTCCATCTACGCTTCACCCAGACTCCTCAAATATTAACATATTGACATAACCATTGTGTGACTATCAAAACCAGGAGATTAACTCTGGTGTGACCTTCCTAGCTACAGACTTTACTTGGATTTCCCCAGTTTCCCCACTGCTGTTCTTCTGGCCAAGGACCAACTCCAGGACCCCACTTTCCATTCAGTTGTATCTTCTTATTTCCTCTCCAATCTGGGACAGTCCCTCAGTCTTCCCTTATCTTTCATGACCCTGAAACTTGTAAAAAGTATTGGTCAGTTACCTTGTAAATGTCTTTCAATTTGGGTTTATCTGATGTTTTCTCATGATTGAGAGTAAACTGTGCTTTTTTTTTTTTTTGCAAGAATACCACAGAAGTGAGGTTGGGCTTCTCTCAGTACATGATATCAAGGGTGTATGATGTTAATGTTGTATTACTGGCGATATTAACCTTGATTTGTTGGATAAACTGCTATCTGTCTGGTTTCTCCACCATAAGTTTACTATTTTTCCTCTTTGTAATTAGCAAATATCTTGGGATGGGGTACTTAGACCATGAAAGTAGCCTGTTCCTCTTCAAACTTTTGCCCTCTGGTTTTAGCGTCTATCGATGGATTTTGGCTGCAGCAATTATTAGTGTGGCATTGGCTTACTGGTAGTTTTGTATTTCCCTCCTTTGCAAGGACACTTTTGAATAGACCAGATGCTTTCAAAATAGGGTTCATGTTCTTGGAGATTTCTTCTTAATGGTAACTTCCAAAGATGTTAAAAGCTATCTCCAAGGTCATCTCGGGGCATCTACTTTCTTTCCCATACCCCAACAATTGTTCACAGTTGAAGTTTTGTCTTCATACTTAAAGTGTGCTATCTGTGTCTCTGTGGGTATTTTAGTGTTCATTAACTGGAATCTTTTTTCCAAAGGATACAGCAACTTGTCCTCAAAACAAATAAGACCATGCCACAGGTGGCCACAGACCTCTGCTTTGTCCTGTTTCCAGGACGGCACTGACCATCGATGTTCAATAAGAGTACCTTATTATCTGATTGGTTTCCAAAAGAAACATGGCCCAGGCGTGATGAGAGTTGTTTACCCAAGAGATGAAGGACTGACCAATCTTCCACCCTAAAATATAAGAGGCTTTATAAGAAAAAACTTCCTGTGAAAGGATCAAGGCTGCACAGGAACTATAAGTTATTCAAAATCCACAAGGAAAATAACGATGGCTCTGATTTTTGTAAGAAGACATTTGGAAACGAGATTGAGAAAAGTGTTGCTCAAAACAGGAGCTGCCCAACCCAGGTGAAATCCGAAGTCTTAATTCTGAAGTAATCCCCTTGCTGTCCAAGTTATCCATACCTGGCCAGGTAAGCTCTCAATACTGAAGATTGGGAGTGCTGTGGACTCAGTATCCTACAGATCTTGGCTTTTCAGAAGCAGGATAAAGAGTCTCTATTTGGTTGGATTCCAGGCATGGTCATAAGTGAAGACCATGTACATGATGTATAGGTGGTTATGGGCAGAATATGCCACAGAGAGACACCAGTTCTGTGCAAGTACCTTTCCTCAGGCTCCAGCTTCATACCCCTAGTTGTTACTGCTTTTCTTGGCCTTCTTTTCATCTCCACTGCATTGACTCAGATCCCTTCACTTTCTCTCATACACACAGGGGCACCAGTAGCTTTTGGGTTTGGGTTTGGAGGCATGGAGGTACAGCAGCACAGTGACATTCTTTGTATGGTTGACTGATTTTTAATTCAGGTGTTCTGGCTATATATTGATGCTTAACAAATCACCAACTTTTTGTGGCATAAAACACCATTTGATTCTGTGCACAGATTGTGCAGGCCAGGAATTCAGGCAGGGCAGAGTAGAGACAGTTTATCTTTGATTATCAGTGTCTGGGTCCTCAGATAATCTAAGCTGGAGGCTAGAGCCAGAGTGCTAGAGGAATCACCTCCAAGAAGGCTTCTTCATTTCCATGTGTGGTCCCCGGGCTGGGAAAGCTAAAAGTGGGCTCAGCTCAGACTGTCATGGACTATCAACCAGACGACTACATGTGCCCTTGCCAGCATGGTGGTCTTAGAGTAACTGAACTTCTTACCTGGACGTCTTAGAGTTCCAAAAGCCAAGATTACTTAAGGAAAAGACAGAAGCTTTATGACTTTTTATGACTTGGTCTTGGTCACAATGTAATTCTTTTGCCACACGCTGTTGGTCAAAGCAGTCCACTCAGATTTAAAGGGAGAAGATAGGTCCTACCTTGTTAAGTTCTTAATATGTCCCCCAAAATGTATACTTTGGAGCCTAAAATCCAATGTGATCGTATTAAGAAGCTGAGCCTTTAGAAGGTTTAGTCATGTGGGCAGAGCTCTTGTGGATGAGATTCTGACCCTTATAAAAGGGCTTGAGGGATGGCTATGCGCTCTTCCACTCTTCCACCGCACGAGGACACAGCATTCATCCACTCGGTAGGATACAGCAACACAGCACCACCTTGGAAGCAGAAACAGGGCTCTCACCAGACACCAGATCTGCTGGCGCCTTGGTCTCGGGCTTCCCAGCCTCCCAAACTGAGAAATAAATTTCTGTTCTTTATAAATTACCCAGTCTCAGATATTTTTTAATAGCAACACAAGCAGACTAAGTCACAACCCTTGATGAAAAGAGGTTTAAAGAATTTGCAGCTGCATTTTAAAGCTGCCACAATGAGGTACTTTTTGAAACCAAAGACTGCTTCTGCCACATGTTTATTTCCCATGAAAATTTTCCAGGAAGTCATTGAGAATGTTGCTCTGGCTATATTCAAGTGGTTCCTAAACTAAAGGGTGTATAAGAATCACTGAGGAGCTTGTGAAAAGTGCGTATGCCTAGGCTCCACCTCCCCAGTTTATCTCTTATTGCTCTACTTATCACCTGTAACCTGCACCCAGGTCAATCTGATACTTCTCTTTATTATTTGTTTTTCTTTTTGTACCTTTTCCTCTGCCCCTCTTAACTGATTTAGAAGTTATACAATCTATTTCTATTTTTTAGTGGAAACTTTGAAATTTTACCTTGCACATCTACTTTAATAAAGTCTTGTACTAATATCTTAACATTTCTCCTTTAATACTGTAGAACATTGAACTCTGATCACCCATTTCTCAAATGAAGACCTGCTGATGTTTAATATTTTAGTGCTATATATTTTGGATTCCAGTCCTGCCACAGACACTTTTGAGTGCCCTGCCATATCTCCCCAGTTGAGCCTGGAAGTCACTAGCTGCTTCAGTGGACAGTTCTTACACACATTGATGGCTGCCTGTCTCAAGCACCTGCATATCTCTTCTGAGGGTTTTCACTGATTGCAGGAGCGTATTCTGCAGGCCAGAAAAGCTGACACCAAAAGGCAATTCTCAGCCAATATGAAACAGCAGTTAGTAGATAAATGCCCCAACTTCATCACTCTTTGGTGAGAAAATTCTAAAATGTAGTACACACAGAGATTTTCATAGGATTCCCAGTGGGGTTGAGCCCTGTTGTCAACAGCAAGTAGTTACTTGCTCATTTATGCACCTTCTCTTGGCTTCTTTTCTGTTATGGACCAAATGTTTGTATGTCTCTCTGAAATATATATGTTGAGATCCTAACTCCCAGAGTGATGCTGTTAGGAAGTGGTGAGTTTGAGAGGTGATTAGGTGAATAGGATTAGTCCTCTTATAAAAAGACACAAGAAAGCTCTCTCTCCTTCTCTCTGCTCTCTACCATGTTAGGTACAACCAAAAGTAAGCTGTCTGCAATCCAGAAGTGAGTCCCCACCAAAACCTGGCCATGCTGGCCCTGTAATCTTAACCTTCCAGCCTTTAGAAAAGTGAGAAATAAATTTCTGTTGTTTATAAACTATCCAGTCTATGGTACTTTGTTATAACAGCCTAAATCTTAATATTTTTCTTGCATACTACTTTAAAACATTTAACTCTGATCACTCACTTCTCAACTGAAACCCTACTTTGTTTAATATTTCAGTGTTATACATTTTGAATTCCAGTCCTGCCACAGATACTATTGAGTGACCTGCTGTATCTCCCCAGTTGAGCCTGGAAGTCACCAGCAGCTTCAGCGGACAGTTCTTACACACATTGTTGGCTTCCTATCTCAAGACTAAGACGCTTCACTCCCCTATTGATGCTTCCTGGCATCATTTCCAAAATGAAGGGTTTGTACCTAAATATTTGTCTTAGGGTCTGCTTGGAGAAGAACCTGAACTAAGACAGGCCCCACAGATTAGAACTTTGTATTTTATGTAGAACAAACTTTAGATATACCATGCTTACTATGCTTACTAAATTCTTTGCTCATCTTTCCTTCTTCTAGCTCTGACATTTCTTCTAGTTTCATTTTCCTTCTTATATGCTTTGGTGGAAAGATCTAAAGGAGCCATTCTGAACCTCTCATCTGGCAATGGCATGTTCCCTGTCCCACTGTTGACCATGCATTCTGCAACCAAGACTTTTGTAGATTTCTTCTCTCGGTGCCTCCCTGAGGAGTACAGCAGCAAGGGCATCTTTGTGCAGTGTCCTGCCATACTTCGTAGCTACAAAACTGGCTAAAATCCGAAAGCCAACTTTGGATAAGCCCTCTTTGGAGATGTTTGTGAAATCTGCAATTATAACAGGAGGCCTGCAAATCCCAAACCAATGGATACCTGATTCATGCTCTTCTGAGCTCCATAATCTCAATCCTGCCTTCTTGGATTTATTTTAAAATACCATGGATATGAACAAATCTACATGGGCTTGCTATCCGAAGAAAACCAAGAATAATTAAGCATTGATAACTACATTGTAATTTGGCCAGATGCTCCAGCCTATGCATGTTCACTGCAAGGCACCCTACTGGTCTTGAAAATCTGAAGCTGTCGTTTGACCAAATGTTATCTTAATTAAGAGGAAAACAGAAATTGCTTTTAGGGGTCTCTGACATATATTCTGGATACTACCAGATGTAATTTTGAAGTTTAATATAAATGTTCATTTCGAATGAATATAGAACTAATATTGTCAAGAACAGCTAATAGGAAGGAATACTATTACAGCAAATCACAGAATGATAGACTCAAACATAAAACCAGCAGTTTTATCTGCTCCAAAATGCCATTGATCATTATTCCTATATTTTCTCTGAAGCTGATTATAAAAAGTAATGTCCAGTTATTCTTTTGTTTTTGACACTTTGAAGAAATGGTGATTAATTGATTTGATTTGTTTACAAGTGGATATACTGCAATTTACAAAGATCTCTTTAAGGTCTTACAAAATTATGTTCCAGTTTGTACATTTATATGGAATTGTTCTTTATCAAGGGTAGCTAATGACATAAAAATAATAATGAAATATGGAGTTATTTCTGACACATGAAGCCCACTAAACTATGCTTTCTTGTAATGCATATTTCTTCTCAGTTTAAATGTATATAAATATTGAAGCTATATGGTATGATTTA
Source organism: Colobus angolensis palliatus (assembly GCF_000951035.1). Lineage (NCBI taxonomy): Eukaryota > Metazoa > Chordata > Mammalia > Primates > Cercopithecidae > Colobus > Colobus angolensis. The sequence goes on along the minus strand of NW_012112808.1, from coordinate 8,031,711 downwards.
TAAAGATAAATGGGCCAAAGTGTACATTGAGACTGGCACCCATCTATGGTACCACTGAAACCCTGACCCAGAAAAGTGGCCTGCTTGGACAACCAGCCTTCTTTGTTTCTGCATTGAACCAATAATGCTCACATATGTGACATAGGCTAGTCCTATAAAAGTAATGACATCATAGAAATGGCATTATAATTTTTAAATTCATACTCTATAGGTAGGTACTAATATAATTAGTTTTAATAAAATATGCTGTAACCATGGTGTACAACACAAATACATTTCTTTGGTAATTGAAATTAAGGCCATATTTACACTGACTTAATATAAGATTGAGTTTTATCCTGCTTCATAACTTGTATGGAGAACTCACCAAGAAAGAATTCAATACTGTGAAATATGCAACAAAAAGATTGGCCTTTACATAGGTTGTGGTTCCTAAGCTCTGAGATTTAAGCACCAGTAGATTTGTATTAAAAAAAAAGTTGGGGTCTTAGTTGCTGGCTTTAATTTTGCCAGCTAAGGACACAAAATAAATAAATAAATAAATAAACCATCTGCTATCAGCATCATTACATAAAAGAAAACATATTTTAGCCCCTAAAATTAGGAAGAATATAATTTCAGAATAAAGGCTGTCATTTAAATTGAATAAATACAGCTTTTTGAAAGACAAAGAATATGTTTTAGAAATTTATTGGCCGGGCACGGTGGCTCACACCTGTAATCCCAGCACTTTGGGAGGCTGAGGCGGGCGGGTGGGATCACCAGGTTAGGAGATTGAGAACATCTTGGCTAACATGGTGAAACCCTGTCTCTACTAAAAATACAAAAAATTAGCCTGGCGTGGTGGCGGGCACCTGTAGTCCCAGCTACTCAGGAGGCTGAGGCAGGAGAATGGCATGAACCTGGGAGGCGGAGCTTGCAGTAAGCCGAGATCACACCACTGCACTCCACCCTAGGTGACAGAGTGAGACTCCATCTCAAAAAATTAAAAAAAGAAAGAAATTTATTGATGACTGTCTGGTTTTGTTTTTGTGTGAATGTGTCTTTATTTCATGTCCACTCTTAAAGGATATTTTTGCTGGGTGTAGAATTCTAGGTTGGTACTTTCTTTCTTCTAGCTTCCATTGCTGATGTGAAATCTGCTGTAACTCCGCCATTACTTTGTTGGTGATCTAACTTTTGGTCTTCTCTTGGTCTTCAGGATTCTGCGGCTCCAGTATAATTTAAGTATGTTTTTCCTTTTGTTTATCTGAGGATGCAAAAGTTTTTTTTTTCTTTTTTTTTTTTTGTGTGTGTGTGTTTTAGATGGAGTCTCATTCTGTCATCCAGGTTGGAGTGCAGTGGTGCAATTTGGGCTCACTGCAACTTCTGCCTCCTGGGTTCAAGAGATTCTCCTGCCTCAGCCTCCCAAGTAGCTGGGATTACAGGTGCACACCACCATGCCCAGCTAATTTTCGTATTTTTAGTAGAGACAGGGTTTCACCATGTTGGCCAAGCTGGTCTTGAACTCCTGACCTCGTGATCTGCCCACCTCAGCGGATAATCCCACAGTGCTGGGATTATAGGCATGAGCTACTGCACCCAGCCAAAAGTTTCATTTTCTATGCTTGTAGATTAATATCCTTCATCAGTTTCAGAAAATTCTTAGGTACAATTTCTTCAAATATTATCTCTCATTCTTTGTATTATCTCTTCTGGAATTCTGACTAGATACCTGTTACACCTTCTTATTTTATCTTTCATGGCTCCATACTCTGGTTCATATTTTCTTTATATATACTTATGGCCATCCATGCAAGGGTAACTCAGTCCTATACCTCTGAAGCCTAAATCCTGCTCTAGAAATTCAGATTTCCTATTTGTGACTCTATAGAACGTATGTCCCTGAAGGACCCATTGACTCCTCAAGTCAACATTTCCCCCACAGTCCAGCCTCTTGCTGCATCACCTTTTATATTTTTTATCGAAATAAAATTCATATAACAAAATTAACCATTTTAAAGTTTTACAATTTAGTGGTATTTAGCACATTTGCAATGTTTATACAACCACCACCTCCTTCTAGTTCCAAGATATTTTCACCACTCCAAAAGGGAAGCCCATATCCCATTAAATATTCAATCCCTGCTTCTCACTCCCTCCTGGCCCACTAGTCTGCTTTCTATCTCTATGGATTCACTAATTCTAGATATTTCATATAAATGGAATCACACAATATGTGACCTTTTATGTATAACTTCTTTCACTTAGTTTAATGTTTTTGAGGTTCATCCATAGTGTAGCATGAATCAGTTCATCATCCCTTTTTATGGTTGAATAATATTCTGTTGGCTATATATACTACATTTTGTTGATTTATTCATTAGTTGAACATTTGGGTTGTTTCATTTGGCTATTGTTGACAGTGCTGCTATGAACATTCATGTACAAGTATTTGTTTGAGTACTTCTTCGCAATTCTTTTGGGTCAATATCTAGAGGTAGGATCTGGATCACATGGTAACTTTTAATTTTTTGAGGAACTACCATGCTTTTTTCCACAGTAGCTGCACCATTTTACATTTCCACCAGCAATGCACAAGGGTTCCAGTTTCTCCACATCTTTGCTAACACTCATTTCATTTTTTAAAGGCCAACTTAGTGGATGTAGAATGGCACCTGGTTTTGGTTTTAATTTGCACTTCCCTAATGGCCAGTGATGTTAGCATCTTTTCATGTGCTTATTGGTCATTTGTGTATCTTCTTTGGAGTAATATCTATTCAAATCCTTTGCCCATTTTAAAATTCTGTTGTCCCTTTGTTCTATCACTTTATTTCTCTGTGCTGCATTTTGGGAAATTTCTTCAACTCTGTCATAATTGTCTAGTCTTCAGTTTAATTCACCCAATAACTTTTTTAACAACTATATTTTGTCTACAGCCATACCACCCTGAATGCACCCAAATTCATCTGATCTAGGAAGCTAAGCAGGGTCAGGCCAGGTTAGTACTTGGATGGGAGACAACTATATTTTTTATTTCTTAAAGTTCTAATTGGTTCTTTTTAAATCCACTTTGCCATTTTTTAGTCTCTTACTGATTCTTCATTTTTGTGATTCCATCTTCCATACATTGTTATTCTATATTCTATAGGTGAAGTTTCAATGTCTGAAGTCCTGGGGGTCTTAATCTGTTTTTTTGTTGTTTCTGCTCTCATTCCTCATGAACTTTGTGTGTGTGTGTGTGTGTGTGTGTTCTGTAATCTTTGATTTTGAGCTCATATTTGGACCTTTGGTGTATAGAAAACTTCAAAGTCTAAATCGAAGAGTCTTTACTCCAGAGTGGATTTGTAAGCGATTCTACAAAGATTCAGGGGTACTAATGACCTGGGATCACTTCTATCACCATTCAAAGGTTGCCAGCTTAATCCTGGAGCCTTGAATTTGCTTTCTATATCCCCAGCTCTCCTCTTAGACTTTATCTCTCAGACACACACACACACACACACACACATACATACAGCCTTTAACCCTGGAAATGCTGATAATGACCTTTGTGTGTGTGCATGCCTGGCTTATTGTTCTCCACTCCGGTTTCGGCTTACTTTTGTTTTTGCTACTCCTCCCCACCCCCACTGGAGATTTTCCTTACATACTTAAGTCCAGCAAAGGTCTAATTCTTCCACAGTAGAAGGATCCCTCAGGAAGTTCTCAGTTTACTATACTTCCCAAAGTGGAATGATTCTTATGTTTCTGTATCTTTGGCTCCCACATTAGGTAACACTGTAGAGTACCATATAGGGTGTATGTGTTAGATTTTATTACTGTTCAACAAATATTCACTCTCCCGTCTTTCCCCCTAGGACAAGTCTCTTCCCTTTTTCATTGATGTTAGCCTTGGCTATATGACTTGCTTTTGCCAATGGGATATAGGCAGAAGTGACAGACATTTTAAATGTCCAAGCAGACATTTTAAAAAATATTGGAATTTTTGCCAGTACTTTTGAACTCCTACCCATTGCCATAAGAGAGTGTGTCCATTAACACCCCACTGTCAACATTAGACTGTTCAACGAGACAGAAAGTTAACAAGGATATCCAGGAGTTGAACTCAGCTCTGCACCAAGCAGACCAAATAGACATCTACAGAACTCTCTACCCAAAACCAACAGAATACACATTCTTCTCAGCACCACATCACTCTTATTCCAAAATTGACCAAACAGTTGCAAATAAAACACTCCTCAGCAAATGTAAAAGAATAGAAATTATAACGAACTGTCTCTCAGACCACAGTGCAATCAAACTAGAACTCAGGATTAAGAAACTAACTCAAAACTGCTCAACTACATGGAAACTGAACAACTTGCTCCTGAATGACTACTGGGTACATAAAAAAATGAAAGCAGAAATAAAGATGTTCTTTGAAACCAATGAGAACAAAGACACAACATCTCAGAATCTCTGGGACACATTTAAAGCAGTGTGTAGAGGGAAATTTATAGCACTAAATGCCCATAAGAGAAAGCAGGAAAGATCTAAAATTGACACCCTAACATCACAATTAAAAGAACTAGAGAAGGAAGAGCAAACACATTCAAAAGCTAGCAGAAGGCAAGAAATAACTAAGATCAGAGAAGAACTGAAGGAGATAGAGACACAAAAAAACTTCAAAACATCAATGAAACCAGGAGCTGGTTTTTTGAAAAGATCAACAAAATTGATAGACTGCTAGCAAGACTAATAAAGAAGAAAAGAGAGAAGAATCAAATGGACACAATAAAAAATGATAAAGGGATATAACCACTGATCCCACAGAAATACAAACTACCATCAGAGAATACTATAAACACCTCTACGCAAATAAACTAGAAAATCTAGAAGAAATAGGTAAATTCCTGGACACATACACCCTCCCAAGACTAAACCAGGAAGAAGTTGAATCCCTGAATAGACCAACAATAGGTTCTGAAATTGAGGCAATAATTAATAGCCTACCAACCAAAAAAAGTCCAGGACCAGACGGATTCACAGCGGAATTCTACCAGAGGTACAAGGAGGAGCTGGTACCATTCCTTCTGAAACTATTCCAATCAATAGAAAAAGAGGGAATCCTCCCTAATTCATTTTATGATGCCAACATCATCCTGATACCAAAGCCTGGTAGAGACACAACAAAAAAGGAGAATTTCAGACCAATATCCTTGATGCACATCGATGCAAAAATCCTCAATAAGGTACCAGCAAACCAAATCCAGCAGCACATCAAAAAGCTTATCCACCACGATCAAGTTGGCTTCATCCCTGGGATGCAAGGCTGGTTCAACACATACAAATCAATAAACGTAATCCATCACCTAATCAGAACCAAAGACAAAAACCACATGATTATCTCAATAGATGCAGAAAAGGCCTTCAACAAAATTCAACAGCGCTTCATGCTAAAAACTCTCAATAAACT
>NW_012112808.1:8023270-8024993 GCF_000951035.1 Colobus angolensis palliatus | reverse complement strand
ACAATGAGATACCATCTCACACCAGTTAGAATGGCAATCATTAAAAAGTCAGGAAACAACAGGTGCTGGAGAGGATGTGGAGAAATAGGAATGCGTTTACATTGTTGGTGGGACTGTAAACTAGTTCTACCATTGTGGAAGACAGTGTGGCGATTCCTCAAGGAACTAGAACAAAAAATACCATTTGACCCAGCCTTCCCATTACTGGGCATACACACAAAGGATTATAAATCATGCTGCTATTAAGACACATGCACACATATGTTTACTGCGGCACTATTCACAATAGCAAAGACTTGGAACCAACCCAAATGTCCATCAATGATAGACTGGATTAAGAAAATGTGGCACATATATACCGTGGAATACTATACAGTCATAAAAAAGGATGAGTTCATGTCCTTTGTAGGGACATGGATGAAGCTAGAAACCATCATTCTGAGCAAACTATCACAAGGACAGAAAATCAAACACCACGTGTTCTCACTCATGGGTGGGAACTGGACAATGAGAACACTTGGACACAGCGTGGGGAACATCACACACCAGGGTCTGTCATGGGGTGGGGGAAGAGGGGAGGAATAGCATTAGGAGATATACCTAATGTAAATGACGAATTAACTGGTGCAGCACACCAACATGGCACATGTATACATATGTAAGAAACCTGCACGTTGTGTACATGTACCCTAGAACTTAAAGTATAAAAATAATTTTTAAAAAAGAGTGCGTCCAGGGTAACGATTGATCCTCCACTGCAGGTCCCAGAATGAAAGACAAAGACCTATAACCTAGAGCAAGGCCATTGCAGCTGACTCACAGATATGGGGCAAGAAAAACAAATATTTGCTTTTGTGAACCACTGAAATTGGGGGTAATCTGTTAAGCTACATAATGACAGAGAAGATGAATAATACTGTGATATAAAATTTGTGGGAAGTCACTGATTTGGACTCCCGCACTAAGTCTAACAGACCAAATCAATATGATCTCCTTCTGTTTCCTGAGACTTGGTACCCTAGACACAAAGAGGAAAGATAAAGTGAAAGGGATCCCCATTTCAGAGGATGAAATGTGTGAGTCATCAGCGTTAGCCGCAGGAGAAAATCCTGTATGAGGAACATATAGCCCAATAGACCAGAGGAATAGTAGTATCAAATATTCCATTTAAATCTTCCTTTTCTCTCCTTCGGAAATATTTGCAAGAATTTTGAGTTAATTGTGTTTCTTTGGGAAAGAAATGCATTGCTTTGGGTTCATCCTTTGAGACAAAGCATCCCTAGCAGAATTGCTGCATATGGTGAAACAGTGATGAGATAGTCAGAGGGAAGGATGTTGAAGCCCCATGCAAGCAGCATCAAGTCCACCAAGATGCATTTGTAGAACTTGACAGCATTTTTGGGAATTCTTAGGAATATGATATTAAAGAAACTGATGAAAGATAAGGACTTTCTGCTGAAGATGGGATTTCGGACATTATTACCAGTATTAAAGGGGAGGATGATCCTTGAAGGATGAAGACAGAGAACAAAGAGGTGCTTATTTATTTCTCTCTTAACTTTTTAAAAGTTTAATATTCACACACAGAAAGGACATATATAATAAGTATATGGCGGGCAGGGCGCGGTGGTTCACACCTGTAATCCCAGCACTTTGGGAGGCTGAGGCGAGTGGATCACAAGGTCAGGAGATGGAGACCATCCTGGCTAAACACGGTGAAACC
>NW_012112808.1:7978952-8022874 GCF_000951035.1 Colobus angolensis palliatus | reverse complement strand
TAAACTTTCTTAAAATATTCTGAGATTTTTTTGCTGGTTTTTAAAAAATTTTTTTTTATTTTTTGGTTCATCAGCTATTGTTAGTGTATTTTATGTGTAGTCCAAGATAATTCTTCTTCTTTCAATGTGGCCCAGGGAAGCCAAAAAGACTGGACACCCTTGCCTGAAACAGAACATTCCCAGCACCTCCAGAAGCCCCTATACTGTGCCTCCTCTCAGTCACTACCCACCCAAGAGTAACCACTATCGGACCTCTAACAGCATAGATTCATCTTGCTGGGGTTTATACTTTATATAAATGGAATTATACAGTATATATTTTCTTGTGTCTAGCTGAAATTCAAGATTGTAATTATGAGATTCTCCTGTATAATTCCATGTAGTTGTCATTTATGGCATTCTCATTGCTAAATTCCTTATGTGAATATAGTACAATTCATTTACCTAGTTTACTGTAGATGGGCATTTAGGTAGATTCCAGTTTGGGGCTTCTGAACTGCTTTTACTCACAACACTACTGACACCAAATGTGTTGGCTCTTGTCATACCACCAATCAGTTCTCCAATTCTCTGGCACCTACTGGGTGTCCTACAATTCAATTCTGACACTACTTAGAGTATTAGTGTCGGATTCTGCAGGTTTAAGCACTCAGTCCAAGAAGACTGTCCTTACTTCAGATGCCAGTCACAAGTATTATGTGCCCAGGCTACCCATGCTTCTGTCTGACTTGGCTACAAAGTTGAGGGTTCCCAGAACACCCAATCCTTTTCAGGTTCAATAATTTGCCAGAACTCACAGTACTCAGGAAATCACCTTACTTACTACTATCAGCTTATTATAAAGGATACAACTCAAGAACAGCCAAATGGAAGAGATGCATAGGGCAAGGTATGAAAGAAGCAGGTACATGGAGATTCCATGCCCTCTCCAGACACACCACCCTACCAGCACTTCAGTGTGTTCACCAACCTGGAAGCTCTCCAAATCCTGTTGTTTAGGGGGTTCTATAGAGGCTTCATTACATAGATACGATTAAGTCATTGGCCTTTGGTGATGGACCTTAATCTCCAGCTCCTCTTCCCTCCCCAGAAGTCTGGGGGTGCAGCTGAAAGTTCCAATTCGGTAATCATATGGCTGGTTGCTCTGGCAACCAGCCCTCATCATGAAGCTGTCTAGGGCTCCTACCAAAAATCACTTTATTTCAATCATAAACTTAGTTATGGTTGAAAGGGGTGTGTTATGAATAACAGAAGATAATCCTACCACCTCTATCACACAGAAAAGTTCAAAGTTTGTAGAAGCTCTGTGTCAGGAACTAAGGACAAAGACCAAATACATATTTCTTGCTGTAACATAAGACTACTATGAATATTGTCTTTTGGGTTTTTTGTTTGTTTGTTTTTGAGACAGAGTCTGGCTCGTCGCCCAGGCTGGAGTGCAGTGGTGCGGTCTCGGCTCACTGCAAGCTCCGCCTCCCGGGTTCACGCCATTCTCCTGCCTCAGTCTCCTGAGTAGCTGGGACTACAGGTGCCCACCACCACGCCCGGCTAATTTTTTCTATTTTCAGTAGAGACGGGTTTTCACCGCATTAGCCAGGATAGTCTCGATCTTCTGACCTCGTGATCCATCCGCCTCGGCCTCCCAAAGTGCTGGGATTACAGGGGTGAGCCACCGCACCCAGCCACAGTCTTGCTCTGTCACCCAGGCTGGAGTGCAGTGGCAGTAGCCTGGTCTTGGTTCACTGCAGCCTCAACCTCCAAGCCTCAAGCGATCCTCCCACCTCAGCCTCCGGAGTTGCTGGAACTACAGGCACGTGCCTCACATCTGGCTAACTTTTTGTTGCTTGTAGAAATGGGGTTTTGCCATATTGCCCAGGCTGGTCTCCAACTCCTGGGCTCAAGCAATCCACATGCTTTGGCCTCCCAAAGTGCTGGGATTCGACCATGCTTGGTCGAATATTGTTTTTATAAACATTCTAGTTTGTGTATATTGTTAAACAGATGTATACTTTTCAGTTGTATATATACCTAGGAGTGGAATTGCTGGATTTGCTTAGGTTTTAAAATATCACCTACTTCCAAAATAAATTTGTGACTGATTAAAACAAAAATAAGTCATACATATAATAAAATTCAAAAGTATTTGAAAAATTAAAGGTTCTAAAGAAGGAAGTGTATTTTTATATGTGCCAACAAGAAACTATTGTCCCCAAATACAGTTCATCTTGCTTATCTTCTTTTTGTCAAAGAACTAAAACAAACTCTATCTCTAAATTATGGATTAAAATATATTTCCGAATTGCCACCTTACTCTATGTGCAACTTTTACTTCTAATTACTAAAGAGCTGGGGAGCAATCTACTATATGGTGTGTTTTATGGCTTAGTATATGATCTATCTTTAATGTTCCATGTGAGTTTGAGAAGAATGTATATCCTGCTGTTGTTGAATGAAGTAGTCTATAGATGTCCATTATATTCAGTTGATCAACAATGTTGTTAAGTTCAACTGTGTCCTTGTTGATTTTCTGTCTGCTGGATCTGTCCATTCCTATAGATGGGTATTGGAGTCTCCATCTACGTTAATGGGTTCCTCTATTTCTCCTTGAAATTCTATAAGTTTTTGCCTTGTATATTTTGATGCTCAGTTGGTAGGTGCATATAAGTTAAGGATTGTTATGTATTCTTGTAGAATTGACGCCTTTATCATTTTGTAATGCTCCTCTTTATCCCTGATAACATGCCTTGCTCTGAGGTCTCTGTCTAAAATTAGCATAGCTACTCTCACTTTATTTTTTATTTTTATTTTTTATTTTTTCCTCTGTCCATAGCACCTCCATAGCCCTATTTTTCTTTTGATTAATGTTAGCATAATATATCTTTCTCCATCCACTTATTTTTAATCCATCTGCCTTCATATTTAAGGTGCATTTCCTGAAGACAATACATAGTTGATTCTTGTTTTATGATACACTCTTTTAATTGGTGCATTTAGACCACTGATGTTCAGAGATTGCTGATACAGTTGGATTCATATCTACTAAATTTGTTGCTGTTTCAATTGTTGTCTGTGATGGCTAATTTTAGGTGTCAAGTTGACTGATCTAAGGGATACCCAGATAATTGGCAAATCATTATTTCTGTGTATGTCTCTGAGGATGTCTCCAGAAGAGAAGGGCATTTAAATCAGTGAATTAAGGAAGATCTGCCCTCACCAATGCTGGCTGGTGCCATCCAATTCGTTGAGGGCCCAGATAGAATAAAAAGGCACAGGAAAAGAGAATTTGCTCTCTCTTCTGGAACCAGGACACTCATCTTCTCCTGTACTTGAACATTAGAACTCCAGGTTCTCTGGCCTTTGGACTCCAGGGCTTCCACCAGTGGAACACCAGCTTCTCAGACCTTTGGACTCAGATTGAATTACTTTACCAGTTTATCTGATCTTCCAGTTTGCAAATGATGTATCATGGGACTTCTCAGCCTCTATAATCACATGAGCTAATTTTCATAATCAATCTTAGCTAGCTAGCTAGCTATTTGTCTATCTATGTATCTATACATCCTATTTGTTCTGTTTGTCTGGAGAATCCTGACTAGTGTCCTTGTTCTTTGCTTCCATTTTTGTCTTCCACTTTTTTTCTGCCTTTTCTTTTAATTGAGCATTTTATGTAATTCCATTTTTTCCTCCTTTCTTGACATATCAGTTGTACTTGTTTTACTTTGTTCTTGGTTGCCCTAGAGTTTGCAATATGCATTTATAACTAATCCAATTCCACTTTCAAATAATACTACACCACTTCAAGGATAGTGTGAATGCCTCATAATAACTAAATAATCCTAGTCAGGCATGGTGACACGCACCTGTAAGCCTAGCATTTAGGGAGACCAAGGTGGGAGAATCACTTGAGGCCAGCAGTTCAAGACCAGCCTGAGCAACGTGACAAGACCCTGTCTCTGCAAGAAAAAATTAAAAAATTAGCTGGGCAAGGTGGCATACACCTGTAGTCCCAGCTACTTGGCAGGCTGGGGCAGAAGGATCACTTGAGCCCAGGAAATTGAGGCTGTAGTGAGCTATGACTGAGCCACTGCACTCCAGCCCAGGTGACAGAGTGATAACCTGTCTGAAAAATAAAAAAAACCTGATTCTATCCTTCCATCCCTTTCATCATTGCTGTAGTTCATTTCACTTACACATAAGCATATATGTGTGTGTGTATACATATAGACATATATAGGCATACACAGTTGAATACATTATTGCTATTATTATGTTGAACTATTAACTGTTGCTAAGAATGAGAAAAACAAGTTTCTTTACCTTCACTTATTCCTTCTTCAATGTACTTCTTTTCTCAATGTAGATCTGAATTTCTGACGTATATCATTTTCTTTCTCTCTGAAGAATTCCTTTTAATATTTCTTGTAAAGCAGGTCTACTGGCAACAAATTCCCTCAATTTCTGTTTATCTGAGAAAGTCCTTCTCTTTCACTTTGGAAGGACAATTTCTCAAGGCACAGAATTCTAGGTTGGTGTCCTTTTTTTCTCTCAGTATTTTAATTAATTCACGACATACTCTTCTTGCTTGCATGGTTTCCGAGGAGAAATCAAATGTAATTTTATCTATGCTACTCTGGAGGAAAGGTATTTTTTTCCTTCTGGCTTCTTTTGGGATTTTTTTCTTTATCTTTGATTTTCGGTGGTTTGAAAACAATACACTTTGGTGTAGCTTTGTGGCATTTATCCTCTTTGGTGTTCTCTGAGCTTTCTGGATCTGTTTCATGTGGATGTTTTACGTAAATGTAATCACATATCATGTACACCTTATATGGTAGCATACTAGAGTACTTCAACTTGCATAGAGTAATCAGGGAGAAGAAAAATCATGAATTGTTACTCCATAGTCAAATCATGTTAGAAGATAAAGGTATACACACAGCACGTCGTACTCACACATACATCTTTAACTATCTCAACCCCTTGAAAAAATTACAATGTTATTAGTTGTCAGGACCCTGAATCATGGACTTATGAGTATGGAGGCATCCTAGTTACAACAAATTCTCCAGTACTTTCATAAAGTCATTGACAAACCAAAAACAAAAAAGAAAGAAACCTTGAACCAAATATAAGTAAATTTACCATTAAACACTTGTAAAATATGGGGGGAAAGGATTAACTATGAAAATATCTATATTGAAAACTTTGATCCATATAGCAGATCTGGGTGGTGGTTGATTGGAAGGTCATAGTGCTGGAATAAATTGTCTTAGTGCATTTTGTGCTGCTATAACAGAATACCTGAAACTTGGTAATTTAAAAACAATAGAAATTTATTTTCTCACAGTTCTGGAGACTTGGAATTCCAAAATCAAGACATCAGAATTTTGTATCTGATAAGGGCCTTCTTGCTGCATCTTCATATGGCAGAAGGTAGATGGGTAAGAGAGCAAGTTAGCTGAATGCTGCATGAAGCCTATTTTATAAGGGCCTTAATCGCATTGAGGAAGAAAAAGCCCTCATGGCCTAATGATCCCTTAAAGCCCCAAATACTTAATACTATCACATTAGCAACATCTGAATTTTGGAAGGGACACATTCAAACCATAGCAGTGTAACTCCTTGGAGGGTGTTCTGACAGGAAGCAAAGGAAAGGAAGCTGTTCTTGTCCAAGGTGACAAGAGAGTCAGATGACTCATCTACACTGCTCAATACCATGCAGATGCAAACTGGAGGCCAAATGGTAAAGAACTGACACCAGTAGCCAAGAACAACCACATCACAACTGCAGGTCCAGGGTGAGAATGAAGCACTTTCCTTCCTCAAGAGAATCTAAATAATCCATGATGACTGTGCAACTAAAGTAAAGGTGTTCAAAGGAAGCATGAACATAACTCTTGATAACTGGGCAGAGGGGAGGGTCTTTTTAGGCATGACATGAACATCAGAAGTCCCCCACTAAAATTTCTGGTTGTAAATTTCTCTTTGTAACTTTGTCAGTTTTTGCTTTATTTCAAGGCCATGTTGTTAGGAACATACAGTTCCTGAATTTTATTTCCTTGTTGTAGAATATAACTTTTATCATCATCCCTATTTATGTTTTTCACTTTAATTTTTTGACATTATTGCCACATGAGCTTTCTTTTGATCAATATTTGCATGGTAAGCCTTTTTCCTTGTTCATCTTGATTTATGTATTAGGATTACTAAAATATTTGAACTGATATCTACCGCCTTCTATTTTATATTTACCATCCTCTTATGTTTACCTTTGCTTTTCTTCTTTTCTGCCTTTTGTTGTATTTGTAACATTTTACCTATTCCCTCCTTTGATCCTCTGCTCATTTGAAAGCTTGCTTTATTTATTTATTTATTTATTTATTTATTTATTTTGAGACAGAGTCTCGCCGTGTCGCCCAGGCTGGAGTGCAGTGGCATGATCTCAGCTCACTGCAGCCTCCACCTCCCGGGTTCAAAGGATTTTTGTGCCTCAGCCTCCCGAGTAGCTGGGAATACAGGTGTGCACCACCATGACCGGCTAATTTCTGTATTTTTTTAGTAGAGACAGGGTTTCACTGTGTTGGCCAGGCTGGTCTTGAACTCCTGACCTCAAGTGATCCACCTGCCTTGGCCTCCCAAAGTGCTGGGATTACAGATGTGAGCCACCACACCTGGCCAAAAGCTTTATTCTTTTAATGGTAGCCTTTCAAATATTACCATGCACAATTTCTGTCCAGTTTTTTTCAACAGTTATTCAATATGTCTCATTTCCTACAGACCACAATGACTTTAGCATATTTTATCCATTGAATACTACTCAACACTGCCTTCCTCATATTGTTATTATTTAGAATTTGAGTTTTACCTTTTTTATACCCCAAAAGAGGTTTCTCTTTTTTTAGTTTTACAGTCAATAAATAATTTTACCAATATACTTTACCAATTGACAGAGTCACTTTTGTTTCTGATAGCCCATAATCTCCTGTGATTCTGTGATATCTTTTTTTTTTTTTTTTTTTTGAGACAGAGTATCACTCTGTCACCCAGGCTGGAGTGTAGTGGCATAGTCTCAGCACACTGCAACCTCCGCCTCCTGGGTTCAAGTGATTATTCTGCCACAGCCTCCCGAGTAGCTGGGACTACAGGCGTGTGCCACCACATCTGGCTAATTTTTGTATTATTAGTAGAGACAAGGTTTCACCATATTGGCCAGGCTGGTCTCGAACTTCTGACCTCGTGATTTGCCCGCCTCAGCCTCCCAAAGTGCTGGGATTACAGACATGAGCCACTGCGCCCAGCTGGTATCTTTTTTTAAAATTTACTCAAGTGTATCTTTAAAAAAATGCTATTTAAGAGACAATCTGAAAATAATATTTGTATGGCTAAAAATATTTTTATTTCGCCTTCATTCTTGAAAGATAGGTAAACAGCTATTTTTCCCTCAACATCTTGAAGATATTGCTCTGTTGTCCTTGACATTTATTGTAGCAATGAGAACTCTGCTCAGTTGAGCCACAGTTCTGAGTGGGAAGCAGGGGATTCCCTCAACCCTGCCCTCAACATCCTTTAAAAAGTAAGATAAAATTGTATCCAATGAAATGCATAGATCTTAAATACATAATTGGATATGTTTTGATAAATGTCTACATCTATGTAACCCCCTCCTAATGAAGATCTAAAATATCTCTATCACTCTGGAGTTAGAACCTCAGTGCACTTTAGGATTGTTGGTTCATCCTTGCTCTTCCATGACCTCATTGTGATGGGTCTAGATGATTTATTTTTCTTTATCTTTTCTGGAGTTGAAAGTGCCATTCTGACTTGAGGACATGTGGCTTTACTCAAATTCTGGAAAACTGTAAGCTATCACCCCTCTAAACTTTCCTCTTCCATGACCTCCATTCACTTCTGTATTCCCTATTAGATGACTGCTGGAGTCATTTAGTCTATCATCTATATCTCAACTAATCTTTCCATATAGATGTGTTTCACATATGAAATGATTTTAAAGTTGCTTTCTATCTCTGTTCCACATCTGAGTGAAATCCTTTTAGCTTCCAATTCACTGATTTTTCTTCTCTTTAATTTTTTGATATAAGAAACAACATGGATTAATCTCAAAATCATTACGTTGAATGAAAAAAGCCAGACATAAAAGAACATACGTTGTATGATTCCATTTATATAAAGCTTAGAAACAGGCAAAGAGTAATCTATGAGAATAAAAGTCAGAATAGTCATTTACTCTGGTGGAAGTATTTATGAACTCGGAAGGAACCTAAGAGAACCTTCTAGGGTAAGTTTCCATTCCATGCCAGACAGAAAATGTACCCTGTCTGGAATGGAATGGTCGTTATACATGGGTGTTTACATATGTGAATGTTCGTAAATATATATAGTTTGCGGAGCTATACACTTAAAATTATGCACTGTATGTTAGACGAAGGAAGAAGGAAGGAAGGGAGGGAGGGAGGGAAGGATGGAAGAAGGGAGGGAGGGGAGAGGAAAGAAAGAGGAAAGAAAAAAGGAAAGGATGGAGGGAGGAATGGAGTGAGAAAGGGAGGATGAGAGAGCAAGAAAGAAAGAACCAAACCCAGGAATTGTCATCTTTTAGCTCCTGGGGTTGCTAGGAATGGCAGATCCAGTAGGACATTTCCTAAATAAGCACTGAGGTGAAAAATTGGACTAATTTGAAAACAGGAGACTGATAGGCTATTATAAAGACACTGGGCCTCATAAATACCTCCAAAGGTAACGGCAGGGCCAAAACAGGGACATCATTTATCAAGTGGCCAGAAAGAAAACAGAACTGGTTAATTCATTTCCTATACCACCATTTGAAATTCATACTCAGTGTCACTGAATGTAAGCAACACTGACTCTGTACTAATAGTGCTCTCTTATGCTGCACCAAGCCCACATTTGCCAGGGACTGAAATAGGTGCCATGAGATGATTTGCTGCTGCTGCTGCTGCTACTGCTGCTGCTTCGGAAGCTTAGAAGCAATATGAAAGCATAGTAATAAGGATTAGGTTTGTCTGGGAATGAGAGAAAACCCTAAACGACAGTAGCATTTTGTGATGCTTAATTGTATGCGTCAACTTGACTGGGATAAGGGATGCCCAGATAGCTGGTAAAACATTATTTCTGGCCTGGGCATGTTTGCGAGGGTGTTCCTGGAAAATATTAGCATTTCAATTGGTAGGCTGAGTAAGGAAAATTCCTCTCACCAGTATGGGTGAGCATCATGGTATTTGTTGCAGGACTGAATAGAACAAAAGGGTGGAGAAGGGTGAATTTGCTTCTATTTGAGCTGGAACATCCATTTTCTCCTGCTCTCCAACATTGGCACTCCCAGTTCTCTGGTCATCAGATGTGGACCAGGACTTACACCTCTGGACTCAGACTGAATTATCTACCAGCTTTCCTGATTCTCCAGCTTGAAGATGACAAATCATGAGGCTAAATCACTTCTTAGCCTCCATAATCATGAACCAATTTCTATAATCTCTCTTTCTCTCTCTCTCTCCCTCTCTTTATATATAGATGTATGTGTATTTGTATATCGTCAGCCCTCAGCATCTGTAGCTTCAACTTCAGATTAAAAACTTTCCAAAAAAGGCCGGGCGCGGTGGCTCAAGCCTGTAATCCCAGCACTTTGGGAGGCGGAGACGGGTGGATCACGAGGTCAGGAGATTGAGACCATCCTGGCTAACACTGTGAAACCCCGTCTCTACTAAAAAATACAAAAAACTAGCCGGGCGAGGTGGCGCCTGTAGTCCCAGCTACTCGGGAGGCTGAGGCAGGAGAATGGCCTAAACCCGGGAGGCGGAGCTTGCAATGAGCTGAGATCCGGCCACTGCACTCCAGCCCGGGCGACAAAAAAAAAAAAAAAAAAACTTTGCAAAACAAACTGCATCTCTACCGAACATGTACAGACATTTTTTCCTTGTCATTATGCCCTAAACAATACAGTTAGCAATTATTTACATAGCATTTACATTGTATTAGGTACTATAAGTAATCTAAAGATGATTTAAAGTATATGGTGAAGGGGCCAGACACAGTGGCTCATGTCTGTAATCCCAGCGCTCTGGGAGGCCAAGGGGGGCGGATCACCTGAGGTCAGGAGTTCAAGACCAGCCTGGCCAACATAGTGAAACCCCTTCTGTACTAAAAATACAAAAATTAGCTAGGTGTGGTGGTGCATGCCTGTAGTCCCAGCTACTTGGGAAGCTAAGGCAAGAAGATCGCTTGAACTCGGGAGATGGAGGTTGCAGTGAGCCGAGATTATGCCACTGCACTCCAGTCTGGACAACAGCGTCTAAAAAAAAAAAAAAAGTTAGGTAGGAAGAGGTAAATAGGATATACATAGGTTACATGCAAATGCTATGCCATTTTATATCAGGGACTTGAGCATCTACATATTTTGTTACCCATGGGAGGTCCAGGAACCAATCTCCTGTGGATACTAAGGGACAAATGTACATATCCTATAACCAATAGGAAATATGTGGTGTGTGTGTGTGTGTTTCTTATTGGTCTGTTTCTCTGGAGAACCCTGAATAATATACTTATATAAGATAGAAATTATTTTTCTCTCTCGCAAAATAAATGTGGAGGCATACAGTTCAGGACTGGCAAGGCACCTCTGCAAAGTCATCAGAAATCTGGCTTTCTGAAGTTGTCTGTTCTACCATCTCTAGAATGACCCTTTTTCTCATGACCCAAGATAGCAGTTGGAGGCCTAGCCGCCCACATCCACATTCCAAAGTAGCTGGAGAAGTAAGGAATAAAGATGTGCCTCCACTCTTCAAGAAATACCATATAACACTTCTGCTTTAAACTCATTGGCCAAAACCTAGTCACATGGCCTAGTCGCCTAGCTGTGACACTGGAAAATGTGGCCTTTTAGTGGATAATATGGTTTGTCCTAAATAAAACTAAGCTTCTATTAATATTATAGAAAGAAGGAAAGAAGAGATTGTGCTAGGCAAACAGCAGTCTTCCACAGAAGTCAATATACATGAAGAATTTACAATCATTTCCTCCACAATACACATTTTTGTACACGAATAATGAGTTAGATATATTTTTAAACACTGTGGCTGTCCATATTGATAAAAGATGGTCATTATTATTAAAGATGTTCATTATTGTCTTGCACTTAAAGTCAGTCTGTATAGCTGAAGTTGGGCAAATAATTAAGACAATCAACTTATTGACAGTATTGAGAAAATAATCTCTAGGTTTTTATGTTCGTACTCACAAAATCTTAAAAACTAAACAATGCAAGGAATTATTCGATATTTCAATACATTTTTGATAATTTGTATCACAAAGAGCAAGACACCCCACTTACCTCTAATGAATTAAGGGATTAAAGATAAACAGTGTATGAGGAAGGCTTAATTTTCATTATTTTCCTATCATTTGAAAGAAAGTTTACCATCTACTTATATTACCTCTTCAAAACTTTTTGTGGGCGGGGTTGCTCTGACACCCAGGCTGGAGGGCAGTGGCACACTCATAGCTCACTGCAGCCTCGACCTCTTGGGTTCAAGTGATCCTCACATCTTGGCCTCCCAAAGTGCTGGGACTACAGATGTGAACCACTGTGCCCAGCCAGTAAAAACACTTTTTTAAAGAAAAAAGTGTGATTAAGATCCAAGGCTATCTTGTTTCTATGCATTTGGGAAAGAAGTGGGATTTGGGGATAGTGAGGTTCAAAATCAGCAGAACTCTGACATCCCTATGCCTTTTGAAGGCTCATGCAGGGAAACGTAGCTTTGAAATGATGGTCGTGTTGCTTTGGCCATGTCTGTTATTTTAAATAGAACCCATTTGTTCTCCTAGTGACTCATAATATGGTTTAATAGAAGCCTAAATCAAGAAACTGGTGCTCCCTCCTTCCTCAAGGATGCAATCCTTAGACAAAGAGTAGGCTTAGATTTGGTTGTAGTTTACATTTCAGTCATGGTTATTTATGATTCTTCTGTTATGCCTATTCTAAACTCTACTATCATTTAAACAAATTTACTTTCAATTCTCCACTGAGTTCACCAAAGACAAATAATCCTTCTGCAACTGGCAGGGCTGAAGATTAAACCACCCTGGGCAATTAAGTGTATCCCAAGGTTCAGCTGGTATGCTGTAGTTTACATTCATTACAGCCATTTAGCAAGGTTCGACAGCTTATACTCCTGCTCTGAAGGAGGATTTGTATCCTTCATTAGCATTCTTGCATTCGGCTAGGATGTTGTGGCATATACCACTGTCAGGCTGAGTCCCAGCATTACAAGATTAGGGCTGCAAATTTCACCCTTCTGCCACTAGTGGAACCCTCTAGGACTTGGCTTCTGTAACCAGCTGTGGCAGCTTTTGAAGAGAAAGCTGGAATGTGTACCAATAAGGAAGTATAAACAACTGGGGTTGATTATCATGGTTATATAATTTGAAATTGGGAATTCAGTTTTGAATCAGGACCCACATGGGTACAAAAGAACTTAATTCAGGATGTCCAATGTGGTGTCCTTTAAAAAGGGGGCTACAAATATGGTAGCAATATGGCATATCAGTTAACTATTGCTGCATAATAAACATCTTCAAAAGAAATCTCAGCAGCATACAACAATAAGAACCTCAACAGCTTGCAGATATTTGGGTAGGCTGAGCAGTTTAGCTGACTTCAGTTGGGCTTACTCATGTGTCTGGGCATCAACCAATCCAGCCTGGGCTTGGCTAAGGTGACTGAGCTCTGCTTCACATGACTCATCCTCCTGGCACTGGCTGGTTAGCCTGGCCATGTTCTTCTCACGATAACGATGGAGGCAAAAGAAAAAGACTTCACACATGCTCTCCCAGCTCTTTCTTTCTTATCTGCTGATATCCCACTAGCCAAAACAAGTCAGGTGTGCAAAAGTACACCCCTTCTTTGCAAAGCTACATGGCAAAGGACACAGATTCAGAAAGGGATGAAGAATTTAATGCAATCTACTAGATGGGACAAAGAGACTTGAAAATATATACCTGATTAACCCATTTACGCTTGAGGTTGCAATTTTTTGAATTTGAAAAATCAGACCTTGGCAATGACCTTGAGCAGTAGAATATAAATAACTCCCACATGCTTAGCATTCCAATAATGGAACATTAGGCACAAATAGGTTCAGAATAAAGAAAGAAAATGAGTTAATGAACAATTAGGTCCTTCACTGAAAAAGTTGCTAAGACTACCAGCTATGTTGAAGACCTAAAGAATCCTGGAATAGTACAGCTCAAACTGAATTTAGGGTTCTATAGATCAGTGGTTCTTAGCCTTTGTGAGGTCTGAATTCTTTAAATATATGCATAAATATACATTTTACAAGCATTCTGTGGACTCTCTGAAAGCCATCTGTGAACCCCTTGGAAATTCATAAACCCATTGTTACAGGTGGAGAGGCTGAGTTACATTATGATTTATGCTCAGAGAGATCTTCCAGCTAGTGGGAAAACTGCATTTAGTTTAATTTGGTGTTATATCAAAGTGAATATAAGCCAGACAATAGTCTACTGCTTAAGAATCTCCTAAAGCATTCCTTCACACAGTGTAAAATCCATACTCCTTACTATGGCCTTCAAGGCCCTCCAAGGCCTGATCCCTGCCCACCTTCACAAACTTGCTTTCCCTCTTGCATCAGCACCCGACCAGACAGGCTTCTGTGCTGTTTCTTGCACTTGCCAAGTTTGGGGACTGCGCAATTGCTGTTCCCTCTGCCTGGGATGCTCTTTTCCTGCCAACTCACACTGCTCTCTCCCTTACTTCATTTAGGATTCTGTACAAATAAAGGCCTTCTCTGAACATCACATTTAAAATGCCACCCCTCAATCACGCTTGATTTATTTATAATTTGAGCCATTTGTTTTTTTCTCTATGCTTGTGGTAGATACAACTACCTGAGCGTAGGGACTTGATTTATTTGTTCCTTCACATATCCCCAGCATCTAGCACCAGGAATGAAACAGAGAGGGCACTTGAGTAGGTATTAAATGAGTAAATTGACATGTTACACTATAACATATATATCCACAGAGAAACCCAGAGATGAAAATACACCAGAATACATTTCACAACCAAATTGTAGGAAAGAGATTTCATACAGTTCAGTCTTGCAAAGAAAGTGGAACCCTTCTACTAGCTTTCTGAATGGTTTTCATTTAAGAATCTTGTTTAATTTCAAATAATAACAACTCATCAAATCAAATGATTAGTCATAGCTAATTAGCCCTACCAAGGATTTTGTAGAATTTTTATTATTTAGTAATAGATCCATTGGTGCAGGTGGGAATGTTGTCTGAAATAAAGCTTTGGAGCAAAAACTTGTAATTGACTGATCAGTGGGAATGTGTGTTTCTTTACAGGTGGGCACCATAACATAAGGCTTAGTTTCTTGGTGTGTAGCTTTCTTCCGTATAACCTGCCTAAGATTTGGAGCATCTTATCAAATACTGAATGGAGATGATGAGTTGGCTATGAGGAGGTTATAAGTTGTCCCTAGCAGTGATTTATGGAGGCTCTGATTTCAGAGGTTAACAAAGATTTGCTTTAGGTTTATGTGCCGTTTTCCAAAGTCATTCTGAACTGACAGATAAATTTGTAGCCCTCTTTGCTGG
This sequence comes from Colobus angolensis palliatus, assembly GCF_000951035.1. Classification (NCBI taxonomy): domain Eukaryota; kingdom Metazoa; phylum Chordata; class Mammalia; order Primates; family Cercopithecidae; genus Colobus; species Colobus angolensis. Next base: position 8,008,222 of record NW_012112808.1, on the reverse strand, counting down.
CGCCTTTTATGGGTAGGTGCAGCTGGATGAAAATCAGTCACAAAAGAGATCCCAGTGTTATCATTAACGGTGACTGGGTAACAGATGTTGTCTACATATTAGGGGAGGCTGCTTAATTTGTCTCTTGCAAACATGAAGCCTCTTAAAACTATTATGTACTAAACATTGTCTGGAAAATTTCATTCTTTTGTAACACAGTCCTCCTTTAGGAAGAACAGCAGTTTGAAATTAAAAGAATAAAAGAAAGACTCAAATGAAGGAATACTGTGTGCATTACATTTTTGTTCATCATGATTATGGTGAAGAGACAAAAAAAAAAGACATTATGGTATTGCCAAGGGAAAATACACGTATTAAAGACAAAAGTCTAAATGAATAGGTACTGAGAAAGTGATGAGAAATTAGGGCGGAGATGGGGTTTTGCCTCCTGTCGTTTATAAGCAAGCATCCCCATTGACTTACTGCCTAGGAAGAACAGAGTGGGTGACAAAGAGTTAGAAATCTTCCCATAATGGTAGAAAAGTGATTTCATTCCACTCACCATCTGGTCAGCTCAGCCTATTTTTCAGGCAGAAGATTAGTCGTTTGTTAGGTACATTAAGCCCCAATTCTTTACAAAGCCCACCACACACACACACAGTTGTGATAGTCCAACACTATGTTTCTCTACCTTTTCTTCTGTCTAAAAATATGCATGAATTTCATTTTCATTTTGGAGAGACTTTGGGGAGTTTATTATGCATATAACACAAATGGCTTCCACTTTTTTCTCAGTAAATAAAAGAAGGCTTTCATAAGACCATAAAAAGAAAGTTGTGTATGGGAGAGTTGTACATTGGTATAGTCATTTTGGAAAGAAATTTGGCAATTTTGTCAAGAATTAAAACGACTTCAAACACTGTGCCCCAAAACTTCGCTTCTGAGAATCTGCTCTTAAAAAGTTCAAAATAATAAAAAGGCACATCATAAAAATACATTTATAATAGCAAAAATGGCATGGCATTTTTATAATAGTAAAATTGGAAGCAAACTCAAATTCTTATATTAGGTTATATTTAAATAAATTATTATAAGTTACCTAACAAAATAATTTTAGCATTAAAATTCTAGATATGAATACTACATAATAACCTGAAGACATTTATGCTATATATTAAATTTTAAAAAGGAATGAAAAATTGTACATAGATGATTTGTATCCTTGTAAAATATGAATATGAAAAAAGTCTGTAGGGAAATATACCATTAAGATAAATATTTTTGTAAAAAAAAAGAAAAGAAAAAGATGGCTATAGAACGAAAGCATATTGTATCCGAAGAATAACTGTTTCCCTCAGTAAGCACCAGCTAGTATATTTTAGAAGCAGTTTCCTGCATATCAAACTACTTCACTATGTGTTTATCATTCCTGGCAATCTTCCTCCCCTGCCATATTTTCAGATTATTCATTAGATTATCAGTATAAATAAAAAGGTAAATGTTTGCATCAGCACTCATTTTAACACTAAAATGGCAAGCCTGTTTCTCCTCTTGATTTAGGGGGCCAAGGGGTAGAAGTCTTTCCATCCTATTCCCAAGGAACCTCCAGATTCTCAGAACAAAGGTAGTATGGGAGAACTGAAGCAATAACATGTCCTGCAATGTTTCATGTAAATTAATTCCCCAACACAATGGTTTCAGGGTATGTCATTGCAATATATACTCAATAAACACCTTTCCACTTTGGAATCCTTTCAGTATTCTAAGTGGAGAGAGGTTGGTTGACCTAAGAGATTAATAAAGACCTCCCAGACTGCTTGCATTTTAGGGCCAGTGTAAAATACGGGTCTCGGGCATTATCACTGGCTGCCAAAGAGCACCACAAGCTGGGGTCAGGGAATATCGGTGAATTTATAGATATCCAGCTTCAAAGTCAAATGTAACCTTCCAAAAACTTTTTAAAATAGTTGCCAATGCCATATTGCTCAAGTACTGTAAAACAATTTACCTGAGCTATACCTTTATTTTATAATTAATCCCCTCCACCAACAATGAGGTGAGAAATCCTTAGTTTAAAACAAAATCTTTGTGCCACCAGTAGACCAAGCAGAATGTAAAGATTATCCAGGATGTGGGGAAGAACATGCCTCTGCTCTATGCCCAGTGCGGGCCTGGCTTTTGGTTGTTTCAGAAGCATCAGGTGTATTCCCTGCCGTCAAAGACCTTTGAATCTTGTAGAAGGACACAATGTGTGAGTAACTGATGAAGCAAATGGTCTCTACTCAGCAGGCAATAGACAGAAACTGGTTTCTATTTCTCTAGCCTCTGCTTCCAATTTGGCCACATCAGATCCCTTGTTCTAGTCCTCATCTTAGGCCTGTCAGAGAATTTCTCCTCTAGTTGCTTTTGATTATTAAATTCAGTACATAGAATTCCACTGAAATCTCCTTCCCTCCTGTCCCCAGTGTGGGCTTCAGCAGAGACCCCGACTGCATGGAGTGTGGAGAAATGGAATACACAGGGTTGGAAAATGATGTTGGGATGAGGAGAGAAGGAAGAAATTTGTCTCTTTCTTCAGCTGGCAGCAGCTGGCATTCTTTCTCTCCTGAAGTCATTGCTGCCCTGGCTGACAGTGCCTGGCCCTGAGGCCCACAACAAGGCAGGCTCCATGTATCAGCTCTCCTGGGATATGTGGATAATTTGGGGGAGATCCAGCAGCAGCACCTCCTAAAGTTCCCTGACATGGAGAACTACCTTGCTAAGAATTGTCATCATTCTCCCTTCTGGCAGGCCTTGTCTCTATTGGAGTCCTATGGAAGCCCCCTGTGACCCCCTCAGCACTCCCACTGCCCCACAGGGATGAAGGGGATAACCCGACCCTGCTAACCTTTCCCTTCTCCAAGGTCCACTCTCCCCTCCCAGTGTCCTGTCGAAGAGATGAGAGGTAGGCTGCTTGTAGGAGCGTTTGTTGAGCTTAGGTGATATGTGGAGGGGAGGTTCTGGCTTTAGTTGTTAGCTGCTTTCTTAAAATTAGAACATTGGCTCCCAAACTCGGTTACTCATTAGAATCATTTTGGGAAGTTTTTTAAAACTACCGATGTCTGGGCTGGCCCACCCTATGCCAATGATAGCAGAGTCTTGGGGGACAGGCCTAAAAGACAGGGTAATTTTTCAAGAAAGGTGGTTTGAATCTGCAGTCAGGACCCAGAGCAACTACAGTATGAATATTTAGAGTGGAGGTTCTCAGCCTTAGCTGCACATTGGATTAACCAGAGGGCTTTGAAAAGTGCATATGCTGGGTCCACCCCACAGATTCTGATGTCATTGGCTGGGCACTTCCACTGCTGTGGGAGCTCCTGTTTTCTTTTTTTTTTTTTTTTTAAGACGGAGTCTTGCTCTATCGCCCAGGCTGGAGTGCAGTGGCCAGATCTCAGCTCACTGCAAGCTCCGCCTCCCGGGTTCACGCCATTCTCCTGCCTCAGCCTCCCGTGTAGCTGGGACTACAGGCGCCTGCCACCTCGCCTGGCTAGTTTTTTGTATTTTTTAGTAGAGACGGGGTTTCACCGTGTTAGCCAGGATGGTCTGGATCGCCTGACCTCGTGATCCGCCCGTCTCGGCCTCCCAAGGATTACAGGCTTGAGCCACCGCGCCCGGCCGCTCCTGTTTTCTGTAGCTGACATCACAGAATCCCAAGAGAAGGCTACAGGGAGGAGGGGATCCTCAGGCCACAGAGGGCACCCAGGCCTGGTGCACCTCAGCAGCTCTGCCAACCTGAGCTTCGTCTCCTCTCCCTACAGGAGCTTTGCCAGTGATCCTTCATCACCTTTACCCCCACCCACTGCCACCCAGCTGCTTCAGTCACACACTGGTCTGAGAAATAAATCTTCACATCAAACTGTGTGGTGAGGCTTTTAGCTTATTGTAATGAGGAAAATTCAAAATACAGGTTGTACTAATAACAGAAATTTTATATCATCCTTGGTTTACCTTAGCACAAGTTAAGAACAGAGGAACCCTGTCTTGGGCTATCATGGGTCTAGTCTACCTATGGCTGCTACCCTCACAAACACTCAGAAATGATACTGAACTATGGTTTGAGTTTTCCAATATTATCCTTTTTTTTCAGCTTACTCTAAAACAAACCCATCTGATAACTTTTCTGGGGCTTTCTGGTGGCAAATTATACAGAAAAGCTAACAGGGTGCTGGATGGGAGTCTAGCTTGTGAATGCTTTTCATCTTTCCTTCTCTTCTTTTATCTAAATTTTGTTCAACCTCCAAAGCTCCCCTTCACCTCCTCCTTGAAGCCATTCCTGACATATCCTGCTTATTAACTCCTATCGCTATTAAATCCAAAACCTCAAATATCAACACGCATATTTTGTGTATGTGTCCATATTTTTCTACATACATGAAACACAACGTTGAGCGGGAACTTCTTTGTTGCCCTAGAATCAATGGCTGGAGAAAACAGATTCTAAGTCTCAAGCTGGGCTACATATCAGAATGCCTTGGGTCTCTCACAAGCCACCAGGTGTTCATGCAAAGGTCAGAGGCCTCAGCAAGACTTCTGGAAGATCTGGAGAGGAAAATTCAGACACTGGCAAAGTGACTTTTCATCTGGCAGACTCATCTGGTTTGGTCGTAGAATCAGCACTTCTCAGGCAATGTGAGAATGTGGTCTGGGAGAGCAGCGACCTCAGGGTGAAGGGCCCAGTACTGGGGGACAGGGAGGGAAAAGTGGAACTCAACAGCTGTGGACCCTGAATGGTTGAAAACACAGTCAGAATCCTCTCAGAAAAAAACTCCATAGTGGCATTTTGACACAGAGGGTCTTTAAGAACAAAACTCAGTCATTCAGACTATAGTTGAGTAAGAACAGGGGTAACAGCAGTTACGTCTCCAAACAACAGAATTCTCACCTCCGTAATGTGCAACTGCAGCCTAAAGATGCCAAAGACATCTCTCCTTCAAGGAAAGAGGGAAGAAACAGAGTAGCTTCCACGTTCCCAGGGAGGGTACTAAGGATTTTCACAAATGTCATCTCACTTAATTCCCACATCAATCCTTTCAGGATAAATAATAACATTCCTGTTTTCACAGCCAAATAAAGCAAGGCTCAGAAAAGTTAAGTACTTTGCTGATGGCAGAGTTGGGATTTGAACCGAGATCTGACCCTACATCCCTTAAGCCCACTTCAACTCCCAATTTCCTTTGGGAGGCCTCAAGTGACTCCTTTTATCTTTCTAAAGTTTCAGGTAAAGTACATATCCACAGTGTCTCCCATCCTTGTCCAGGTTACCAGGGGAGACCCAGGGCAGTGATGCCTCGAATTTCCTAGCATTGGACACCAGTCATGGAGGGGCACATTGTCTGCATTTCATCCTGGGAAGAGGATGGCAGGCCAAGAATAAAGGACACCACTGAATAGGAAAATCTGGGAGATTAGCAAATACATCCATTTGGGTGATGCCATTATTTATGTTGTCATGCTCTTACCCAGTTTAAAAACAAAGTTTATTCAACTATTCAAAAGAATATATAACAAATCCCCAAACACTCATGCAATTTCCACAGTTACCTAGATGCTGCGACATTTGCTTCATCTATCCCTTTTTCTTGCTGAACTGTTTTAAAGCAAATCCCAGACACGTCATTTCGCCTCTCCATAATGTAATACACATCTCTAAAAAATGTAAATATTTTGTTATGTAATCACAATGCCATTATTATACCTCAAAAAAAAAAAAAAGGTATAATACTTGACAGGTATGAGACTCAGGTGAAGTTAGCAAGGCACCTAGGGCATGAAACTGAAGGAAGCATTGCTCTCTCGGCTGTGCCAATGCAGGGTCAGTGACTCCTTAAAGTTTGTACCCCAAGGCATAGTGTGCCTCACCCCAGGACCAGCTCTGTTATTTGGCACTCAGTCCATAATTTTATTTCCCCTATGGTTTCAAAATTTTATTTCTACACTTTGTTGTTCAAAACAGGATTCAAAAAAGAGCCAACTCTTCCTTACAGTCGCCATGTATCTATGCCTTTCATTTAGGACAATCTTCACCCCCTTCTTTTCCAGTTACTGATTTGTTGCAAATACTGGGTCACACTCTGCATTTGTTTCCTTCTTGATATTTGTTTAAGCTTATTTCTCTCTTCTCTGTATTTCCTATGAGTTTGCAGTATATGGTGCTAGGAATACATGCAACTATATACCTATTATTTAGAAAATATTTACTTCACCTACGGTTTTTTATTTATTAGCATAAAATTACCCACAGCAGTGTTTTGTAAGTCATGTTCTCTGCATCTGTAATTATGTACCTTTTCTCATTTGCAAAAGATCTCTGTTTTATAACCACAATTCTATTTTATTAATATTTCGAAGAATCAGCTTTGAATTTCATTGAACTACTCTTCTGGGTTCTTTAATCTTTTATTTATTTGTATTTTATCTTTTTATTTATTTATTTATTTATTTAATTTATTTATTTATTGAGACAGAGTCTTGCTCTGCCACCCAGGCTGGAGTGCAATGGCACAATCTCAGCTCACTGCAACCTCCGCCTCCTGGGTTCAAGGGATTCTCCCACCTCAGCCTCCTAAATAGTTGGGATTACAGGCGCACAGCTAATTTTTGTATTTTTGTAGAGACGGGTTTCACTATGTTAGCCAGGCTGGTCTTGATCTCCTGACCTCAGGTGATCCACCCGCCTCGGCCTCCCAAAAGTGCTGGGATTACAGGCAAGAGTCACCGCATCCGGCCCTTTTTAAATTTTTAATTATTTTCATAATTCTCTTTTCTTTGTTTTGCTGCCTGACACCTCATAGAAGTAGGGACAGGTTTGCCAGGCTGCCTCCAGTTCTAACCAGAAATAGTCCTTCCCAGGACTCACTGAACAGGTGTACCCATCCTGTAGTAGGCCTCCCTAGGAATACCTTGGGATAGTTTCTTCTTTCACTCAATTTCACTTGTTTTCTACTTTTCAAGGATTCATCATTATTCCAGTACTGCATACAAACCATTTCAAACTTGATGGCTTAAACAGTAACAATTATTTATTTTGCTCAGGAATCTGCAATGATGTGGGGTTGGACAGAAACAGGTCATCTCTGCTCCATGTGGCATCACCTGGAAAGGTGCAACTGAGTACTGGGGAGCTGCTATTAGATGGCTCATTCACATGGTTGGTAGCATGGTAGAAGTTATCAGTTAAGAGTTCAACTGGAGATGTGGGCCAGTGGTCTTGGGTCCTCTCCACAGGCTGCTTGGGCTTCCTCACAACATTGAGACTCTGTTCTCTCCAAGAGAACAAAGCACAAGTGTGTGACATTTTTATGACTTCTCAGACATCATATAACATCCATTATACTATCTCTATTGGTTGACTCACAGAATATCTAGGTTAAGTGGAAGATCTACACCTTACCACTGGGTAGGAGGAACGTCAAGATCACACCGTAGCATGCAGGCAGAGAGATATTGTAGCCAATGCAATCTGCCACTCATTACTTCTGATATTTTTCTGTTTTCCACCACCATTGTGACTTTACATTAAATAAAACTTGCAGTTATTTCTGGGAGCAGGAGCACATATTGATAGGTAATTTCATGTTATTTTCTCTTTCTGATTAGAACTTTTCAAGCAACTTATAATCATTATTAAAGCTCATTAATGAGCTATTAGATGAGAATTTTTGAGGCTTGGCTAAGTCTCAGACCTTACTCCCTTAAGCACTATGGATTAGCACTTTCTTCTGAAAGACAAATAAGGTCTCTTTTGTGGCTGACACATGGGTTTCCTTTCCAATGGAGAGGAATGGAGGAGCCCAGGAGTTTAGAGGTCACAGACAAAGATTATCTTTCTGCCATGAATGATCAGAAGCACAGTTTGAGTCTGTGCAGCTGAGCAGCAAGGAATAGTAACTGTGTTTGTCCATAGGGAATAGGCAGCCGTTTTCATTCATCTTCAGGCTGGTGAGCCTCTGTGTGCCCCTCCCCCAGTCCCATTTTCCACCCTTCTCTACCCTGCTCTGCTCTGTGCCCTGGGAGTCTGACCTCTCTGTGCCATGTGCTCTGGGATCCTGTGCCCCTCTGGCTTCCAGTTGGGAGATGAGGGAGCAGGAAGAGAAAGGAGCTGGGGTATTTATTCTCCCTTCATAACTTCCTCTATCTACGGTTAAAGAGAAAATCCAGAGGAAGGGAAAAAAGGAAATACAACTTTTTAAAAGTGAATCACAATGAGATCATACACACCTTTAAATTTCACTAAATTTTTTTTAAACCCATGGCTTACTAAAGTTGATACCTGGGTATGCCTTTGTCTTTAATGATAAGAATTATTTTTAGTCTAGATTTAAATACACCTTATATAGTTAACTTACTGAATAGAATTCAAATAAGTATGAATGAGCACATGAAAACTTTTAAATGTTAACTGGTACTGAGTGAATGGTTGTAAAAATTGCAAACAATTACAATTTCAATTTTTAAAAATTTGATATTTGGTAAAACACAAAAATTATATTGTATTTCTAATGAACTACATAATGGAACTTGCTGATATGAAAATAATGTAATACTTTTGTGAACAACTCTGTATTTCTGACTTCATTTCTGATTATTTCTCAGTATACACTCCTAAAGAGGAACTACCAGGTCCAAGGCTATAATAAACATTTTCCTGCCCTTGGTCCACACTGCCAAAGTCTCTTCCAAGTTGGCTGTACCAATTGGCATTCCCAGCAGCCATGATACATCCTCAGTGGCATCATCAATTTTCAGTCTTTTCTAATTTTATAAGTAAAGTGGTTTCTCATTGCTGTTTTAGTGGACATTTCTTTCATTATGGATGAGTGTGAATTTTTCACAACCTTTTTGTCATTTAGGTTTATTTTGCAAAATTACCTGTTCTTGTTCTTTGTCCATGTGTCTATAGGGATTCTAGTGCCATCATATTTGGAAGCCATAAATTTTCTTTCCTTTCTTTTATTTATTTATTTATTTTTTTTTTTTTGAGACAATCTCACTCTGTTGTCCAGGTTAGCGTGCAGTAGCATGATCTTGGCTTACTTCAGTCTCTGCCAGGTTTAAGCCATCATGCCCGGCTAATTTTTGTATTTTTAGTGGAGACAGGGTTCTGTCCTATTGCCCAGGCTGGTCTCAAACTCCCGGCTTCAAGTGATCTACCTGCCTCAGCCTCCCAAAGTGCTGGGATTACAGGAGTGAGCCACCACCCAAAGCCTGGAAGTCATAAATTTTCATACCTTCTCTTTACTTTTTAGTATTTACAGAAATAAAAGTTTATAAACTCAAAAACGCTAATCTTTCTCTTTGTGATTATTTTCATTAGTTTTATGCTTAGAGAGTTTCTCCTCTTCTAGAGATTGGTTAAATATTTATCAAAATTTTTTCCAAATATTATTACTTTTTGTACATTTAATCGTAAATGTATCTAAAATTCACACTGAATTATTTTTTTCTTTTGTGATGGAGTCTCACTCTGTTGCCCAGTCTGGAGTGCAGTGGCACCATCTCGGCTCACTGAAACCTCCGCCTCCTGGGTTCAGCCTCCTGAGTAGCTGGAATTACAGGCACATGCCGCCAGGCCCAGCTACTTTTTGTATTTTTAGTACAGACAGGGTTTCACCGTGTTGGTGAGGCTGATCTCGAACTCCTGACCTCGTGATCCTCCTGCCTCGGCCTCCCAAAGTCCTGGGATTACAGGTGTGAGCCGCCGCACCCAGCCCATAGGATTTTTTTTTTTTTATTTCCATAGGTTTTTGGGGAACAGGTGGTATTTAGTTACATGAATAAGTTCTTTAGTGATTCTGGTGCACACATTACCTGAGCAGTAGACACTGTACCCAATTCCTCACCCCATTCCCATTCTTTCACCCAAGTCCCCAAAGTCCATTGCATTATTCTTATAAAATATACATAGGAATTTAAAAGAGAAGGAAAAACTATGCTTTCCACCAAATAGCTTGCCAACTTTCTCAAGACATTTATTACATTATTTTCCTTTTACCTATTGATCTGTGATGCTTCTCTTATCAAATCTGTTTGGAGGCTATCTATTCTGCTACATTTATTTTGTTCTTTTTATATCTTAATCACTCTGTTTTAAATACTATAGCTTTAACACATGCTTTTACATTTTATTTAATAGGTGATCTCCTGTGACTGGCTTTAAAATACCTGCTTTTTCTCTTTCTCAGGTGAACTTCAGAATTATTTTCTAAAAGTCCTCAAAAACAAACCTTAAATTGCATTAAGTAAGTTACCTAATTTGAGAAGAATTGGGTCGCATTACCCAGTTTAGCCATCCTTCCCAGAAACACAAGTATCTTCATTTACTGGAGTTTTCTTTTATATTTATTTTTTATTGCTGGGATTTCTTGCTAAGATTAGATGTATTTTTTAAATGGAGTGTGCAAATCCTGTTACCTATAATATTTTCAAATTAGATGTTATATGAATTGTCTTCAAGTGCTCAAAAGCATCAGTTATTTTCCTGGCTGTTATGCATGTGTGTATTTCCATTTTAGTTTCAGTTATGCCACCTCTAATTGCTTCTTTTAGGTCTTATCTATACAGGCAAAATATAATGAAGAAACAAACTTAAGACCAAAATAAAAATTGCATGAATATTTCTGATAAAAGGGAAAGAAAGAGAGTGCTGCTTGTTTGAATTGGATCCTTGGTACAGGTCTTACATTAACTTTCCCTAAGTAGACATAGCTCATTAAAACAAACTACTTAATTTTGTAATGGTTATTCTACTTTACTATGGATTCATCTATGCAGAACATGAAAAGTTAAATGATCACAGTACTTGTTGCACATAGCTTTTCTCCTCATATCTTGAGTTTCTGATACTAATTTGTCTGTCAAATAGTTCCAGAAGTATTTGGGTTTTGCCTTATTTGGACTGGCTGTTAATCTGGTTAATCTGGTTCCTGATATTAAAGCCACTGAAGAATCCTCCATAATTCAAGGGTCCATATGAAAATATAACATTTTATGTATGTTTGATATTATTATATTGTATAAGTAATGCCCCCAAATGATTTTGTTTCAGAGTGATTCATTTCTCTCAAATTTGGACTTGACACTGGTGATTTCTTCATCTCATTCTTAGAGAACATTTGTTAATATTGAATACATTCGTGTCACCACTACTTTACTTATAAAATAGGTGTATGAATTGCATTTAAAAATAAAAAAAATCCATAAATATCTTTTAACTCTAGAAAATATTATTAGAACGTTATATTAGAAAGTTTTCCAAATGCAGAACACTTTGCTAAAGATGATGCGAGATTTGTAAAAATAATGCAATCAATGTGCCACCTAAGAGAAAATATTTTATAGATAACACTAGTTCTCAACCCCGAATGTCTGTAAGTTTACATAACTCAACATATGTGAAACTTAATTGCCACAGACATTCTCCCGTGTGTCTCTCAGTCTGCATTTGAATTTTCTACATGGAGTCTCAGTAAACTGCAATTCTTTCCTGATTAAGTATTTGAGTGTGGTCAGTGATTTTTGAAATTTTTCAACGATTTGCTTAAGTTCCACTTCAGGCACACCATGATCAACCTCTGAATCAACTTTCCCGTTTTCCTGCAGCAAACGCTTTCTGAAGGATACTCATGAGGCCTCCATCACATCTGCTTCAGAGAGCACTGAGCAGCAAGCTATCTGGCCTAAGCTCTGGAGAGCTGGACACTGCTTGATAGGTAGGAGTCCAGTGATATATTTTTCATCCAGGAGACTAAGTAATTCTTTTGAAGAATTTTAGAGGCCAAGCCACACAGGGATCCTTGTGACAGCTTAATTGACAAGCAGCTCTCCAACCAGACTGAAATTCCAAATCATCTTTCAGCATTTGTCATATTGATCAATACCATTTTGAATATCTGTGACTAGTTTTCTGAATTTCACCTTAACAAAATTCTGTCCATGAGTTCTTTTCTTTCCCTTAACTTCAACCCACAGTCCCTGTCCCCTCCAGTAATATTTAAAATTTTTTTCAGTAGTAATAGTGTTTTGGCAATTGGTTGCTTTTTTAAAGTTCATATTATAGATAGAAAAATAGAGTACATATGTTTTCTTACAGCCAGGAAACAGATAAGAGTACATTGACAGACTTTTGTCTACTCTGCCTACATTTTTGAGAAAAAACTAGAGATATTAAACATTCAAAGAGGTTAAACATAAGAAACTTTCATGTAATTGCAGAACCTTAAGGACAGAAAGGACTACAGGTCCTCCTTGAGGACTACAACTTTACAGATATTGTAACTACAAGTTAATCTATAAACAATTGCAGAATTAAAAACATCTTGGGAGCCAGGCATGGTGGCTCATGCCTGTAATCCCAGCACTTTGGGAGGCTGAGGCAGGTGGATCACTTGATGTCAGGAGTTCGAGACTAGCCTGGCCAACGTGGTGAAACCCTGTCTCTACTAAAAATGCAAAAATTAGTCGGGTGTTGTGGTGCATGCCTGTAATCCCAGCTAGTTGGGAGGCTGAGGCAGGAGAATCGCTTGAACTCGGGAGGCGGAGGTTGCAGTAAGCCAAGATTGCACCACTGCCCTCCAGCCTGGGCAACAGAGTGAGACTTGGTCTCCAAAAAAAAAAAAAAAGCACACATCTTCTTGGGGTCTCATCATCAAAATCATCAAGATTCACAAATATGTGTGCTATGATGTTTCCTATGTGTCAGTCCCTGTGATTAGTATTCATATAGATTAACTCATTTAAGCCATATTTTTATTCTCCTAGGAAGATGCCATTATTATTTTCCTTTGTAGATGAGGAGAAGTTTAAGCTATTTCCCGTAGGAAGTGGCAGCTGAGATATAAGCCCAGGATGGATTCCTGAGCACTCAAGCTTCACCACTCACTCTACTGTCCTGCTTTCTGTCCTTGAGCTTCAGCCAGGAATCAATCCTTGAATCTCCTTTTCCTCCACCCACTCTATTCAATTACTCATTGAATCCCATTGATTCTACCTTGGCTCTCAAAACTGCTGATGCATGGATCTCAAATTTCCATCCTCTCCATGACTGAGCTTGCATCGGCACACATCATCTTTCTCTTCTGCAGTGCCTACTGCCTCCCTACCTCAGTCTCCCTCCATTCTAATCAACCCTCTGCATTGGCACAGAGCAAGAACCAAACAAGACCAGGTTCCCCTCTTCAAAAACAGAGATGTGGCCATGCCATTCTCCACTAACGGCAGGATAAAATTCCAAGTTTCAATCTTGCCAAAGATGGTTCAAAGTTCTTAATGTTCAGGTTACAACCCACCTGAACCTGCCCTTCATTCCTGTGAGTCCTGTGGTCCAGTAATCCAAGACTACCCAAAATTACCCATACAAACCAGGGACTTTCCTTTCCCTGGGCCTTCGCTCCAATTCTTCCCTCTATTGAAATGTCCTCTCTGAAACAAGCAAATGGAAAAACATTCCATGCTCATGGATAGAAAGAATCAATATCATGAAAAAGAAATTTATAGATTCAATGCTATTTCTGTTAAACTACCATTGACATTCTTCACGGAATTAGAAAAAACTATTTTTAAATTCATATGGAATCAAAAAAGAGACCAAATAGCCAAGACAATCCTAAGCAAAAAGAAGAAAGCTGGATGCATCATGCTGCCCAACTTCAAATTATACTGCAAGGCTACAGTAACCAGAACAACATGGTACTAATACAAAAATAGACACATAGACCAATGGAACAGAATAGAGAACTCAGAAACAAAACCACACAGCTACAACCATCTGATTTTGACAAACCTGACAAAAACGAGCAATGGGGAAAGGATTCCCTATTCAATATATGATGCTGGGAGAACTGGCTAGCCATATGCAGAAAATTGAAACTGGACCCCTTGATTATACCATATACAAAAATTAACTCAAGATGAATTAAAGACTTAAAACCCAAAAACTATAAAAACCCTAAAAGACAACCTAGGCAATACCCTTCTAGACATAGGAATGGGCAAAGATTTCATGACGAAAACACCGAAAGCAATTGCAACAAAAGCAAAAATTGATGAGTGGGATCTAAATCAACTAAAAAGCTTATGCACAGCAAAAGAAAACTATCATCAGAGTGAACAAACATCTACAAAATGGGAGAAAATTTGTGCAACCTATCCATCTGACAAAGGTCTAATATCCAGAGTCTATAAGGAACTTAAATTCACAAGAAAAAAAAAACCCACAGACACATCTCAAAATAAGACATTTGTGTGGCCTACAAACATATGAAAAAAAGTTCAACATCACTGATTATTAGAGAAATGCAAATCAAAACCACAATAAGATACCATCTCACTCCAGTCAGAATGGTAATTATTAAAAAGTCAAGAAACAACAGATGCTGGTGAGGTTGCAAAGAAAAGGGAATGCTTTTACAACTGTTGGTGTGAGTGTAAATTAGTTCAACCATTGTGGAAGACAGTGTGGTGATTCCTCAAAGATCTAGAGGCAGAAATACCATTTGACCCAGCAATTCCATTACTGGGTATATACCCAGAGGAATATAAATCATTCTATTATAAAGACACATGCACCTGTATGTTCACTGCAGCACTATTCACAATAGCAAAGACATGGAATCAACCCAAATGCTCATCAATGATAGACTGGATAAAGAAAATGTGGTACATATCCAACATGGAATACTATGCAGCCATAAAAAGAAACGTGATCATGTCCTTTGCAGGGACATGGATAGAGCTGAAGCCATTATCCTGAGCAAACTAATGCAGGAACAGAAAACCGAACACTGCATGTTCTCATTTGTAAGTGGGATCTGAATGATGAGAACACATGGACACATGGGGGGAACAGCACACACTGGGCCTGTAGGTGGGGTGGAGGGAGAAAGAGCATCAGGAAGAATAGCTAATGGATGCTGGGCTTAATACCTAGGTGATGGGTTGATCTGTGCAGCAAACCACCATGGCACACATTTACCAGTGTAACAAGGCTGCACATCCTGCACATGTACCCTGGAACTTAAAATAAAAGTTGAAGAAAAAAAAAAAGAAATGCCCTCTCCTTTATCCTACCTCTGATTCCTATTTTCTGCTAATTGAAAGCCTATGCTTTCTTCAAGACCCTGCTCAAGTGCTGTCTCCTTTGCAAAGCCTTCTTTGACTCAAGTTGGAAGTATTTGCTCTCATGAGAGTTTCAACAGATCCACACTACTTTGTTCACAATTCAGAAATGTAAAATTCTCTGAAAACTAAGTTTTTTTGTAATTTTGATGCAAACTTTTTTGGTGGCCTGACCTAATCTGAACTGACATGAGACTCTTTGTAGTCAAATACAGATATTCATGCCTCACTTTAGAAATATTGGCTTTACTTTAGAAATCAAAATTGGGTTTGATTACTGCATGCTGGCCCAGATCCCAGTGGAGAGTTACATAAAATATAGTATATGTGTCACATTGCCTTAAATTCTGAATTTCATAACACATCTGCCTCAAGTCTTCCAGATGAGGGACTGTGGACCTACACCTAGCACTCACCACAGTATTTGGCACTAAAGTTAGTTATCATCTATCTCACCAACCACCCAAAGGCAGGAATTAATGACAGTTTCATCTCCACAGGACCAGGCATATATATGTGGCTGACATCACCACATTCTTTATGGAAAGCAATGAGGGGCATCAGGTCTGAGTGAACCTCGGTACCTCCTCCATTCCCAAGTAGTTAAACCCAGCCCTGGCTCTCGCACAAGTTCCAGAACAACATTATCAATAGCCTAATGGTAAATCTCTCATGGATGTTTCCAACTTTACCCAAATTACTTTATTTCTCTCTCCCTTCAAACCATCTCCTTCTTCTTTAGGAATTTCACTAAAATTCCTAACCACTCATTCTAGCTTCAAACTACAAGACTGATTTAACTCCTCTCTTTTCCTCCCTCCCTCTGCCAGCCCATCCTCTCCTCCACCCTTAGCCTCTAACAAGGACTGGGCCTGGCTGGCTAGAAACCTGCCCAAGTGGCTAGTACTAATGACACCATCCAGTCTCTTACTGGATTGCAGGCCACATTCCTTAACATAAGAGTCAGAGCCCTTCCCCATCCAGGGGCAGTGTGTCTTTTGGCTTTACCTCTGTGTGACAGACACATCGTACCATCTTTGCATTCCTTCACTCTTCTGCATGTGCTGTCCTGTCTACCCTCCCTGAGCCCTCCACCTGATGATCCTATTCATTTCTCAAGGCCCAGTTTAAATATCACTTCCATTATCAAGTCTTTCCTTATCCTTCCTATGAGATTTAATTGCACCATATTTAATTCTCTGCATTCCCAGAGCACTTGATTTGTTCCCAGAGCACTTGATTTGAACCACTGTTTTAGTGCCATCTGCAAACTAAAGGATAGCCCAGTTAATGGCATACATACTTGTCTCTCCCTCCAAATTTTAAACTCCTAAGAGCCAGGGCCATGTGGGATTCAGTTTTTTTATTTCCAGCAACTCCCAAGCACATCGTAGGCTGCCAACAGAAGTTTAAAAGGACTTTCACTTCTGCACACTGCAATTACTCTGGTTGCCCTGAGGCATCTCTAGCAAAGTCCACCAATCTTATTTGAAGTGCCTTTGTTATTAGCCCAATTACAGCTCTTCATTCCTTTTTCTATGGCTCATTTTCAGTTGGTTCCATACATAAAGCCTTGGCTTCCACTTTGCTTCTTACCTCTTTCCTGCCCCAAGTCCTGTCTGGTATCCTGAACTATCCTGACGTCCCACCTTCCTCTTTCCTGCTGTCTTCTCTGGAACCTGACTTTCTGGAAGAGGTGGGATTACACCCTGACTTGCAAGAATGGTAGAGGCAATCATTCAATTCTCTCCAAAGATTTTCATCCTATTCTTTTGTCCCCATTCTCCAGCCTCTGCCAGGTGAGCTGTGCTCTGCACTGTGCTCTGCACTGTAGGCTGCACAGCTACCGTATTTAAGCTCCTCGAGAGACCTCACAAAGCATCCAGTATAAACCCTTCAACTTGCAGGTGAGAAAACTGAGACTCAGAGAGGTATGAAGACTTGTCTAAGGTCACCTGGGCAGTTGGCAGCAGCCTTTTGAGCCCACTGTTTTTTCTACTTTACATCACCTCTGGTAAAAGAGCTTCCCAGGCCAGGCACGGTGGCTAATGCCTGTAATCCCAGCACTTTGGGAGGCTGACGTGGGCAGATTGCTTGAGCTCAGGAGTCTGAGACCAGCCTGGGCAACATGGTGAAACCCCGTCTCCACAAAAAATAACAAACATTAGCTGGGTGTGGTGTTGTGCACCTGTAGTTCCACTGTAATTCCAGCTACTTGAGAGGCTGAGGTGGGAGGATGGCTTGAGATCAGGAGGTGGAGGGTGCAGTTAGCCAGCATCGGGCCACTGCATTCCAGCCTGAGCAACAGAGCCAGACCCTGTCTCAAAAATAAATAAATAAATAAAAATAAAAGAACTTCCCACATCATCACTCATAATTTTGAAAATCTTCCCATAAAAGCGTATTTCACAGCCCTAGCTCGTATTATTTAGTAACAAGCAGTCATGTTCCAATTTTTGATAGTTGAATGTATTTTATTTCTTCATGTTTGCTAAGTAGGCTTTCATATATTGTAAATAACACAGGAGGACAATATCTCACATATGGAAACTGACTAAATATTGACCTCTAATTTGGTAGATAATTGTAAAATAATAACTACCTGAGGAAAAAAATTCAGATATAATTTTCTATGTCATATTGTCTTCAATAACACTGGATTTGATTAACATGGAAAAAGAAAACCATAGCTGAAAAGAGAAATAATGTTATTTACATACTGGTTTGTTTGTATGTCCTCAAAGACACTGTAATGTAGCACAATTTCAATGATTGTCACAAAATTGGTAGTTCTCAACAGCACCGAAGACGCTCCATTGACCTGATTGTTCCTGGAATTCATCATAAAAGAAAGATAAGGATAATTTTCCTGGGATTATTCTCAAGCATCTGATTGTGTAAGCAACTACCATTTTCAGGTGTTTTCTAAGCATAAAAGCATAGCAAACAGAAAGCAGTGATTAGGAAGAAATCCACAAAACATGTTATAGTCAAACCTTCTTGCATGTTCCTGTATTTGTTCTGTCTTCTTCAAAATTAAAAAATCAGGCCAGGCGCAGTGGCTCACGCCTATAATCCCAACACTATGGGAGGCCGAGGTGGGCAGATCACTTGAGATCTGAGTTCAAGACCAGCCTGGCCAACATGGTGAAACCCCATCTCTACTAAAAAATACAAAATTAGCCAGGCGTGGTGGCGGGTGCCTGTAGTCCCAGCTACTCAGGGGGCTGAGGCACGAGAATCACTTGAACCTGGGAGGCAGAGGTTGCAGTGAGCCGAAATCGCGCCACCACACTCCAGCCTGGGTGACAAGAACCAAACTCCGTCTCAAAAAAAAAAAAAAAAAAAAATTAAATTAAATTAAAAAATCAAAGAAGGCAAACTCTTACTTACTGGTTTCACCTTTACTTAGCACTACCTTCCTAAAGATCATGTAAATGTTCTTCCTACTTCTTGCATTTGGCATGTGTTAAGTGCTTTATTTTTAAAAAATCTTTTAAACAATGCGTGACCCATTTCCAAAATAAAATGTCTTCTCCAACTCCTAAGGGAAGTATATGCAACTACAAACAGAAGTTTAATGATGCCTAATATGAGTTTAACTATACAACCATTCATGTGATGATGTGCCTCCCTCACTTTACAGCAGGACGTCCAATCTTTTGGCTTCCCTGGGCCACACTGGAAGAAGAATAATTGTCTTGAGCCACACACAAAAATACGCTCACACTAATGATAATTGATGAGCTAAAAAAAAAAAAAAAAACAAAAAAATCTCATAATGTTTTAAGAAAGTTTACAAATTCATGTTGGACTGCATTTGAAGCCGCCCTGGGCCACATGCAGCCCATGAGCCATAGGTTGGACGAGCTTGCTCTACAGTAAGTTCCATTAAGCACAAATGGTTTGGTTTGGTTTCCTCTGGTAGCAGGTACTCCTTTTAAATGAAATTCTCCTAATTTTGTGTTTGTCTGACGTTTCCTTGAGATTATAGTGAAAATATTCTAATGACTATTAGAGTGAGAATCCTCTAAAAATACTCAGCCAGAATGCTGCACAGGTGATGTCATGTCCTTCTCAAGATAATGCATTTGAAGGCACACAGTGTCTGTCTTCCCCTCAACTGGTGCTGTTAATTTTGATCACCTGGGCAAGACATTGCCTACATTTCTCCACTGAATAATTACTGGGCTTTAATTTTCTCCTAGTAACTGATAAGCAGTCTGTGAGGAGACACTTTAAGACCATAAAATATACAGTTCCTCACCAAAATTTCCCCCTAGATTTAGCACCCATTAATGACTCTTGCCTGATCTCATCTTTACTATAATTACTGAAAAGAATGATATTTCCAACTCCTGCACTCCCTCCATATTTACAGCTCAGCATTCTACTGCAAGCAAAAGACCTTCCTTTGCCTCTGTTTATTAATCCATCTGTTATCAGCAGGGAATCATGAATTCCTCTTTAGAAAAATTGATTACTATACTTAATTATTTTGGTCCTCAAATTGTTCCAGAGGTATCCAGTGGGAACTATGTAAGGCTGGCTCCTGTGTCCTTGTGACATGACTCATGATTTGTTTGAACACTACTTTATTTGCTGGCATAACAAGATGATTCAGGATCATCTTGCACTTACCCTGCCCCAGCCCTGGAATCAGCCATTTGTCCATAAAGCCCTGGTTCCTTTTAATGGAAAATAGTATTAGAGACCAAGATTTGGTCTACAGGTGTGCTCATTGCTATTTGGGCGTCTTTGCTTCTTGGCCCTTGTAGGGGAAAGGGCTAGGAAATATATGCATGTATATGCATATGTACACATACATATACATACAATACACACATGTATATACATACCTACATATTTACTTATGCACATAAATATGCACATATCTATTTTAGAAATCATGAGTTTATACCAATAACTCCAATTCCAGTTCATCCCTACAGAGTTATTCCCTGCTTTATCCCATTCCGTATTTATATATTCCTTCTCCCACAGTGAGAATCCTGGCTCCTAACGACATTAACACATTTGCTTATTTGCCCAATTTGAGAATATATCCAAAATGGATTCAAAATTGAGGAAGACACTTTTTGCCAGATTACTTTTCAGCATTCCTCAAATTCAACAGATGCTTAATAACAGAATCTGCTTTTACTGTAAGGCAGATGGAACGAACCTAAAACAGACAAAACCATCCAAGTTTCACCTACCAAAAGATATAATACCTGAAAAGAGGTAGGAAGTTACTTTTTTTTTTTTTTTTTTTTAAGACAGGGGCTTCTCTGCAATGCTTATGCCAGAATCTACATGTCTGCCTAAGGGGTGAGGTGCAGTGGGGAGGCAATGAACTGGGAATTTTATAACAAGCTAAGATTTATAAAAGCAATATAGAGTTATGCTACAGGGGCCCAAAATGTACCATCCATATGCTCCTCTTTAAAAACACATAAATAAAGACACAAATATAGAACCAGCTGCATATTAAAATTTAGTATATGATAAAGGCAGCATCTTAGCTGCTTTAGTAGCAAAAAGCTATTTGATTTAGGACAACTAGGGAGTCACATGGAAAAGTTTTTAACTGAATCTATTCTTCATGCTATGCATCAGAATAAATTCTAAATTGATGAAAGATTTCAATCTAAAAAATAGGAAACATATAAATACTAGAAAAAAAACATGAATATCTCTTTAACCCAGGAGTAAGGTTGTGACTTAAAAATCCAGAAAGAATAAGGGAAAGATATTAATTACCTAAAAATAAATATTAAAAGCTTTACATGTCAAAAATACCATTAGCAAAGTAAAAAGACAAATGACAAACTGGGAAAACACTTTTGCTACTTACATCAAGGCACAGGGTTGACATTCTATGTAGAAAGAGCTTGTAGACATAGAGAAGAAAAATGCCAATGCCCTTTTTAGAAAAATGGGCCAGGAAAATGAACAGAAAATTTCAGAAAAAGAAATTCAAATGGTTTGTAACCATATAAAAAGATGCTCAACCTCACAATAAGAAAAATACAAATTAAAACAATACTGAAATACCATTTCTCATTTATCAGACTGACAAAAATTACAAAGGATGACAACACACACTGTTGGCAAGTCTGTCTCATATGCTGACGGTGAGAATAAAAAATGGCACAACCCCTTTGGAGGAGAATTTGGGAGTATGTAGCAGAATTATACATGCAGTTACCTTTGAGCCAGCAATTCCATTTAAAATACATATTGGCAAACCAACAAAATGATACATGCCATTCATTGCAGCATCATTGGTAATAGCAAAAGACTGGAAACAACTTAAACTTCCATCAGTAGCAGACTATCTGAATAACTTTGGCATATCTATACCATGGAGTACCATGCAGCTATTTAAAAGAATGGAGTTGGACTGGTGGCTCTATAATCCCAGCGTTTTGGGAGACTGAGGTAGGAGGGTTACTTGAGGCCAGGATTTGAGACCAGCCTGGAAAACACAGAGAGATCTTGTCTCTACCAAAAAAAACTTTTTTTTCATTAGCCAGGCAAGGTGGTGCATGCCTGTAATCCTAGCTAATTGAGAGGCTGAGATGGAAGGATAGCTTGAGCCCAGGAGTTTGATGCTGCAGTGAGCTATTTCGCACCACTGCAGCACTCCAGCCTGTGTGATAGAGTGAGACCCTGTCTCAAAGAGAGAGAAAGAGAGAGAGAATATGGAAAATATATTTATATCTCTATAGAGTGATTTCTAGGATATACTGTTAGATTTAAAAAACAACAACAACAAAGTAAAAATAAGTGTGTATAGGATACTCACATTTATATAAAGAGGATATATGGATGGATTGATAGATAGATAGATACACATATACAGTCACGTATGAACAATGACTGGATATTTTATATCACAGAATTATACTTACTTTTATATCTGATAATAAATAGTACTATAGGCTTTTTCATAAACAATACACCTAAAAAAAAAAGCATTAGAAGGTATATTCCATAGACCAAGAGATTGGGGGGAAAAGCAGAGCTCAAAAAGTAGAGAAGTAGAACAGAGATGCAAAAGTCTTTTTAAAATTTATGAAATCCATTATTTTATAAAAAGGATAATGCACCATAACGAAGTAAGATTTATCCCAATAAGGCAAAATTGGTTTGATATTCTTTAAAAATCAACATAATTCACCACATTGATAGAATAAAGGAAAAAACCAGGTCAGGCACTGTGGATAACTTGAGCTCAGGAGTTCGAGACCAGCCTGGGCAACATGGCGAAACCCTGTCTCTACAAAAAAAATTATCTGGGCATGGTGCTGCATGCCTGTGGTCCCACCTACTCCAGAGGCTAAATCAGAAGAATCCAGAGCTTGAACTCGCGCAGCGAAGGTTGCAGTGAGCCGAGACTGAACCACTGCACTCCAGCCTGGGTGAAAGAGACCTTATCTCAAAAAAAAAAAAAAAAAAAAGGAGAAAACCATACGCCTAAAAAGCATTTGACAAAATTCAGCATTTATTGAAGATAAAAACTCACAGCAACCTAGAATTAGAAGAAAACTTTCTCAAACTGATAAAGGGCACAAGGAAAAAAAAAAAGTAGAGCTAGCATAATACTTACTAGTGAATGACTAACTGCCTTCCCCCTAAGTTTGGAAATAAAGCAAGATTGTTTTCTTTCATCATTTCTATTCAATATTGAACTTATCTTTGCTGTAAGTCAAGAAAATGAAATAAAAGCAAGAGATTGAAAAGGAAGAAGTAACACTATATTCATAAATAAGATCATATATTTTAAAAATACCACAGGAATCTACCAAAAAACACTAGAACTAGTAAATAAATTTAAAAAGGTCACAGGACAC
Source organism: Colobus angolensis palliatus (assembly GCF_000951035.1). NCBI lineage: Eukaryota > Metazoa > Chordata > Mammalia > Primates > Cercopithecidae > Colobus > Colobus angolensis. The sequence continues at coordinate 7,985,234 of NW_012112808.1, read as the reverse complement.
AAGGTAAACATGCACAAGTCAATTGTATTTTTATATACTAACAACAAACAATCCAAAAATTAAATTTAAAAGACATCATTTACAATAGCAACAAAACTATAACGTATTTAGAGATAAATTTAAATATATGGAATACACATACACTGGTAAAACATTACTGGTAAAAATTAAAGAAGACCTAAATAATGTTCATGAATTGCAAAACTCAATATTGTCAGAATGATAGTTCTCCGTAAATTGATCTATAGGTGCAACATAATTAAATCAAAATTTCTGTGGTCTGTTTTGTTGAAATTCAGCATGTCTACTGAATGACTCTAGGCCCCTTGGAATTTTACACAACCCATTCTAGACCTGCTTGAAGCCACTTTCCCAGGATCAATGATGTGAAACAAGACTGATCACTCTCAAAGAAGGTTGTATAATATTTGTAATCTGCCAACCAGACACTCAACTGGAATATTACATTATTTGAAATACTTTTTTTCATCATATATTTAACACTTCAAATTTTTGCTGAGAGAACTTGAGCTCACGCCTAAAAGATGTTGCTTTCCTTTGTCAGCCACACAAGTAAATTCACCTTTGATTAAGAGGAGGAAAAGAGAGAAAGAAGTGATGGTATACAGATTGGTAGTTTATATTGTAATAAACTGAAATGGAATTCAAAATTTTGGTTATATTCAGCACTTTGGGAGGCCAAGGTGGGTGGATCACTTGAGGTCAGAAGTTCGAGACCAACCTGTCCCGCATGGTGAAACGTCATCTCTAATAAAAATACCAAAAAATTAGCCAGGCATGGTGGTGCCCACCTGTAATCCCAGCTACTCTGGTGGCTGAGACACAAGAATCGCTTGAACCCAGGAGGCGGAGGTTGCAATGAGTCAACATCACAGCACTGCACTCCAGCCTGCACAACAGTGAGGCCTGTCTCAAAAAGAAAAAAGAAGTTTGGTTATAAAACCAAAATTAAATATAAAAAAAGTATGTTGTATATATTACCACAATAAAAAGAGAAAAAAAGTTAATCTTTTAAATTTACTTAAAAATGTAAAAATCTATAATGCAAATAAAATTATACAACCACCCTTCACAAAAATTACAATAAAATATAATGTAAAAATTTACCAATTATTTGGATCTAAAACTCAGTAACATAAAAATAGAAATGAGGAGAGGAATGAAATTATGCCAAATCTCTTGCTTAATAAAAGAGACTTTGTATTTTCTTCTGTCTCTGAAGAGTATAGAAATAAGGGTTAAATACTATTTGTGGAAACTTAAAGGTAATCATAGCAGAATTTAAAACAGGATATATCTCTTTTAGATCACTGAAGATGAATGAAAAACACATAGTACACACACAGAGAACTATCTACAAAAGGCAAAAGATAAAAACCAGGAAACACAAAACAAAATGACAGAAGCAAGATAAGACATACCAGTTATAATAATTATCAATTATAATAATAATTCAAATAAATTAAAAGACAAATTCTTTGATTCAGTAACAACAATGTGATATCACAAATGCTAAAGGTCAGGCCAGTGTCTATCAGACAGATTCAAAGAATAAAAAAGCAGGAGTACAATACTAATATCAAACAGATTAGAATTTAGGGCAAAATATTAAATGGGAAAAGAGTATCAGAGTAAAAAAAAAAATACAACTCAAAATTAATTAGCTTCATGACCTTGTAATTTCTAAATAGAATTGCATCAAAACATACAAGAGTTATATATTTGTATCTTGCACTTGCAATAATAAATTTACCAGTTTTCATATAAGCAGGGCAGCAGGAGGTAGAATAGAAGCAAGGAAAGAATCTTTTCCGATTCTCCCTCTATCTCTGACAGATCAAAGAAACAAAAAGTAACTATCATAGGTCAGGTTCTCCAGAAACAGACTCTGAGACCGAGGTTGTGTTGCATTCAAGAGTACTCTGAGGAATAATACCTGTAATGGAATGGTGGAAATAGGATTGGCACAAGAGGAACTTCAACAAAGGCTTCAGCAGATCCTGCAGGGAGCTCTGGAGCCAATGTGGTGCTTCAAAAAAAGTCCCCCACTTTTTTTTTTAATTTTTTGGAGACATAGTGTCACTCTATCACCCAGGCTGGAGTGCGGTGGTGCAATCTCGGCTCACTGCAACCTCCGCCTCCTGGGTTCAAGTGATTCTCCTGCCTCAGCCTCCCGAGTAGCTGCGATTACAGGCACATGCCACCACGCCCGTCTAATTTTTGTATTTTTGGTAAAGACAGGGTTTCACCATGTTGGTCAATCTAGTCTTGAACTCCTGACTTCGTGATCTGCCTGCCTCAGCCTCCCAAAGTGCTGGGATTACAGGCATGAGCTACCGTGCCCAGCTCAGGTTTTTTTTAAGTCCATTGTTATGTCTTTATTTTTATTTTTTGCTTAACTTTTTTTTTTAATATACTTTAAGTTCTGGGATACATGTGCAGAACGTGCGGGTTTGTTACATAGGTATACACATGCCATGGTGGTTTGCTGCACCATCAACCTGTCACCTACATTAGATATTTTTCCTAATGCTATCCCTCCCCTAGTCCCCCACCCCGCGACAGGCCCCAGTGTGTGATGTTCCCTTCCCTGTGTCCATGTGTTCTCATTGTTCAACTCCCACTTATGAGTGAGAACATGCAGTGTTTGGTTTTCTGTTCTTGTGATAGTTTGCTTAGAATGATGGTTTCCAGCATCATCCATGTCCCTGCAAAGGACATGAACTCATCTTTTTTTATGGCTGCATAGTATTCCATGGTGTAAAAGGGGTTAAATCATCTGTAATAAGAAGTAGGAAACCAAGAGTGTCTCTGTTTTAAGAGTGCCTCATTGCCCAATTTATAAAACTTAGCCATACTGCAGGACTTTCCCCAAAAAAATGCCATAAGAAAAGTATAAATAAACAAACAAAATGTTCCCATTGAGGCAAGGAGGGCAGACCTTCGTATTCCTGTATCTATCAACCAGTCATTGGATGTAGACTGCCCCCAGCGACAAGGCTTAACACTTCTGATGACAATTCTTGGGGAGAGATTCACCACTGAGCTGAGTAACCAGGACTATAATAGTATTGTTCTCAACAAGAGAAGCAGGACCCAGAATAAATGAGGCCCATTGGATCAGAATAAAACGTATGGAAGAGAGGTGAACTGAGCATAAATTTCTGATTTTTCTGATATGCTTTTTCCAATCCAAGTCAGAAGCATTGAAATCTATCTGAATAACATAAAGGTTGGTTTAAATGATAAGTATCAAGCTTTTTACTTTAAAAACAGAACTTACCTTCTTATCCAGCATCAGGAAACATTTATAAAATTTGATCAAGTATTTAGGTTATAGAAAATAGTTATGTACCTTAAAAACATAGTCTCTACAATGTTGTAGTGGAAGTAATAATCATAAAAGTTATAAGAGAATAACTAATCAGTAAAAAAATTCAAAGTAGAGTCCAACATAATAAAGCTAGAGTCAAAATGACAAATAGAAATGAAGTTACTATTCCTAACAAACAAAAGGTGCTTATAAATTAAACAGGAAATGAATAAACACCTTAATAGAAACAAAAAGCATTAACAGACAATTCAGAAAAATAAAGACTACTCATGACTACTTAATATGTGAAATATGCTTGGCTTCACTTAAAAATTTTTAAATGAAAATAAAACAATATCGGCCGGGCGCGGTGGCTCAAGCCTGTAATCCCAGCACTTTGGGAGGCCGAGACGGGCGGATCACGAGGTCAGGAGATCGAGACCATCCTGGCTAACACAGTGAAACCCCGTCTCTACTGAAAAATACAAAAAACTAGCCGGGCGACGTGGCGGACGCCTGTAGTCCCAGCTACTCCGGAGGCTGAGGCAGGAGAATGGCATAAACCCGGGAGGCGGAGCTTGCAGTGAGCTGAGATCTGGCCACTGCACTCCAGCCTGGGCGGCAGAGCGAGACTCCGTCTCAAAAAAAAAAAAAAAAAAAAAAATCAAAATACATTTTTCACTTATCAGTTTGGCAAAAGTTAAAATGATTGAAAACCCCATTGCTGCCCAGTCCATCTCCTGCAAGGATGGGGAAAGAGTATCTAAATTGGACCATCTTCCTGAAAAGCAGTTTGACATTTGAATAAAAATATGCATGCCATTTTACTCAGCCATTCTACTTTCATTTATCCTTTTGTAGCAGCATTTTTAAAGTTGAAGTATAATTTACATATAGTAGTGAAATTTGCCCTTTTTAGGGTACTAGTTTTGACAAATGTACATTCATGTAACCACCACAATACAGAACAGTTGATTATCCTTCCTTCCAAATTCCTTCATTTTACTGCTTTCTAGTCAAACCTTTCCCTCAGTCTTACCACTGATCTGTTCTCTGTCACTAGACTGTCATCTTTTCCAAAATGTCATACAATAGAATCATATAAGATGTAGCCTTTTGAGGCTAGCTTCTTTCACTTAGTATACTACATTTGAAATCCATCCACGTGGTTGTATGTATTCCACCATATAGATGTACCAAAATTTGTTTATACATTACCCAGTTGAAGAATATTTCAATTGTTCCCAGTTTTGACAATTTAATAGCTTTTTTCTTTTATGGATTGTCATATCTAAAAAATCTTTGCCTAACCAAAGATCACAACAATTTTCTTCTGTTTTCTCTGAAGAGTTTTATAGTTTCAGGTTTCATATCTATTTAGGTCTACAATCTATTTTGTGTTCTCTTTTTCTTTCCTTTATTTATTTATTTATTTTTTTGAGAGAAGGAGTCTTGCTCTGTTGCCCAGGCTGGAGTGCAGGGGTGCCATCTCGGCTTACTGCAAACTCTGCCTCCCAGGTTCAAGCGATTCTCCTGCCTCAGCCTCCTGAGTAGCTAGGACAACAGGCACACACCACCATGCCCAACTAATTTTTGTATTTTTAGTAGATGGGGTTTCACCTTGTTGTCAGGCTGGTCTCAAACTCCTGAGCTCGTGATCTGCCTGCCTCGGCCTCCCAAAGTACTGAGATTACAGGCATGAGCCACCACGCCCAGCCCATTTTTTATTTCTTTCATTAGAGTTTTGCAGTTGTAAGCATACAGATCCTACACATAGTTTGTTAGATTTATATTTGAAAATTTCATTTTTTGTGCTATTTCATTTTGGGGGGCTATTTTGATTTCAATTTCTAATTATTCATTCCTAGTTACAGAAATATAATTATATTTGCATGTTGACCTTATATCCTATTACCTTGCTAAACTCACTCGTTAGTTCTAGTAGCTTTTCTGAAGATTCCTTGAGATTTTCTACATAGTCAATTATGCCATCTGCAAATAAACACAATTTCTTCCTTCCTAAGCCATAAGTTTTTCATTTCTTGTTCTTGCCTTTTTGCATCAGCCAAGACGTCCAGTATGTTAAATATGAGTGGTGAGTGGACTTCCTTGCCATGTTCCCAACATTAGGGAAACAGCACTTTTTTTTTTTTTGAGATGGAGTCTCACTCTGTTGGCCCAGGCTAGAGTTTAGCAGCGCAATCTTGGCTCACTGCAACCTCCACCTTCTGGGTTCAAGCAGTTCTCCCTCAGCCTCCTGAGCAGCTGGGATTACAGGCACGCACCACCACACCCAGCTAACTTTTTTGTATTTTTAGTAGAGACGGGGTTCCACCGTGTTGGTCAGGTGGGTCTCGAATTCCTGACCTCATGATCCACCCACCTCAACCTCCCAAAGTCCTGGGATTACAGGTGTGAGCCATTGTGCCTGGCCAAGAAAACTCTTTTTATCTTTTATGATCAAATATGATGTTACTGACAGGTTTTTTGTAGAGATGCTTTGTCAGGTTGAGGAAGTTCCCTTCTAGTCCTAGTTTTCTGAGAGTTTTTATCATGAATGGTAGTCAAATTTTGTCTCATTCTCTTTTTGCATCTATTGGGATGATCATATGCTTTTTCCTCTTTCATTTGCTGACAAGGTAAGTTAATTACATTGATCAATTTTTGAATATTGAACTAGCCTCGTTCATATTCATAGTTTTGTTATGATGTGTTATAAGGACTAAAAAGGAAGAATTAAAATTTTCCTTATTCACAGACAATATGATTGTATGCATGGAAAGTTTAAACAAATCTACAAATAAGTTAGTGAATTTGGCAAATTTGCTGGATTTGAAGTATTTATATACAACTATATTTAATATAATAGTGGCCATTAGAAAACGAAAATTTAAAAATATACCTTATACAGGCCGGGCACGGTGGCTCAAGCCTGTAATCCCAGCACT
>NW_012112808.1:7967427-7977687 GCF_000951035.1 Colobus angolensis palliatus | reverse complement strand
GTCTGTAATCCCAGCACTTTGGGAGACCAAGGCGGGTGGATCAACTGAGGTCAGGAGTTTGAGACCAGCCTGGCCAACATGGCAAAACCCCATCTCCACTAAAAATACAAAAATTAGCTGGCCATGGTGGCAGGCACCTGTAATCCCAGCTACTCGGGAGGCTGAAGCATGAGAATTGCTTGAACTCAGGAGGTGGATGTTGCAGCGAGCCGAGATGGCACCACTGCACTCCAGCCTAGGCAACAGAGTGAGACTTTGTCTCAAAAAAAAAAAAAAAATTGTTGATAGCAAATGGCCAAAGCACTAAGGAGAGATCATGTGAAGCTGTATGTTTTAGGGGTCCTATGCTGTTCCACTAATTGGCAACTAGGCAGTGATCAATGGAAATGACAGCAGGAAGATACTGCATCGGTCGGTGCTCTTTGAATCTATTTGACTTGTAACACTACTGCCACTGCCACCATCAGAGAGAATACAACTGACTCTTCTCACTTCCACACACAAATGTCAGACCACATAAATGTTCTGTGATTACTTCCCCCTTCTAGATCAACCTGATTTTACCTTGTAAGTGAGAAAAGAGGGAATAAGGAATATAATTTTCTCTGCATCTCAGCCCTAGCACAACAGGAACACTCATTTTATAACTTGTCTAGAGACATGTGAAACAGGCTGTTTGAATGCATGGGGAAGTCCCACAATGGAGCCATCTCTATCTTTTCAGGCAGGAAATTAATACCATAATTCTTCTCTCTGTGGTTTATCACCACACACAAAATCCATCTTTCAACATTAAATAATTTTGTATTTTTAGTAGAGCCATGTTGTCCAGACTAGTTTGGAACTCCTGACTAGGTGAGCCACCCGCCTCAGCCACCCAAAGTGCTGGGATTACAGGTGTGAGCCACCTCACCCAGCCAACTTACATTTTCAAAACCTTTCTGATGGGTTTATCAGGGTATTAAATGCATTTTACATTTATGATGTTTTCAACTATGGTGAGTTTATCGTGAGATAACCCCATCATAAGTCAAGGAGCATTTGTATTCATTTTTTAATTACCAGTTAGTCAGGGTTCTCCAGAGAAACAGAACCAAAGGAGACATATATATATATGAATTGACTCATGTGATTGTGGGAGCTGGAAAATCTGAAATCTGCAGACCAGGTTGGAGACAGAACTCCTTCCGCTGGGGACCTCGCTCTTTTCTCATAATGTCTTTAACTGATTGGACAAGACCCACTTACATTATGGAAAGTAATATGCTTAACTCAAAGTCTACTGATTTAAGTATTAATCAGTCTAAACAACACCTTCACAGCAACACCTAGACTGGGATTAGACCAAACAACTGGGCACCATGGCTTGGTCAAGTTGATACATAAAATTAGCTATTATAAAGTTTTAGAATCTTTAGTACAGATTCTATATATTAGAAACATGAAAACATCATGCCACTCCTAATCCAGCCTTTCCAAATGCTTTAAGATGTCCTGGAATCCCATGCTAAAATCTGACTCACTGACCAAGAGAAATATGTAACTACTTACTAACACAGCAGCCCTGAACATGGTTCCATGATTTATTCAGACTTCTTGAAGGATAACAGAAACATTCTAATGGTAAATGAGAACAATATTTGACATTGCCATATTTTCTTATGAACATAAACTAGAACATTAAATAGTAACGTTGGAGGATCATCAGATTGTATTAAAGTTTAACATTTTATGAGACTGACATGCTGCCAACTATGCCAACAGGATGATTCAAGTTTAACATTTTAGATACCTGTTTCGGGGAAATTATGTCTGAATATCATGATTATACTTTTATAGCATTATTTCATCATCATATTAGTATCATGTTTATTTTCATAAGGAACAAGATATAGTTCTCTTTCAATAATCAACGTGTAGGTACACTGAATGTAATTTTGACCAATTATAATGATTACATTGGTCATGTTATACTATAGGTTCTGTCAGCACAGAAATTTTTCTGAGTTTAGAGCTTACTGATTTAATTCCATTTGACTTAATTAGCAAATCTAATCCATGTTAATGCTGACATTATGATTTATTTGCATTTTACTACTGAGTTTATAGTTTTAAGTACAAGAAGCCAATATCACTCATGACTTGAAAATTATTGCCCTTATTTTAAGTAAAAATTTTTACAACATTTTCCAGAAAAGCTGGATCAAAGACTATTACTTTCCCATTTTTAATTTTTGAGAGGTTTCTATACTAACAATTTTTATTTCTGCCAAATATGTCTAGCAAAGAAATCTCCAACCTCATGAACTTGATCTAAGTGTGAAATTCCTGTTGCTGTCTCAGAAATTTCTGGTTTGGAATTCTGACAAGCAGAGAAATAGAATTAAAAGGATTTCTGTAGTGAAAGACACTTGAATAATGCCTTGAACAAAAGCAAACTAACATATAATAAAAACCTATGTAGGAAACATGTATCAAAGGATTTTAAAAGGCATAGTAGTATAGAAACAAAAGAACAGAATACTAATCTTTTAAAAACAAATAACTACAAATGGAATTTATGACATAAGAGCCTGGTATATGACAAGCTTTACAGAATGCAAAAATTAATCACATAGCATAGCATTAAGTGGTGAAAGATGAGTAATATTTGATTCTTCAGTTTTGCCAACCCAATCATTCAGGCCTTGAAAATTAGTATTGAACATGGAGTCCAATTTATCTCAAACTAAAAATGGTTACAAAGATATATGTAGTTAATCTAAGTCAAAGAACCCACTGAACTCAAATGGCCATTTACCCTCTCAACAAAAGCAGGCATATCCAAGAAATAAATTCTCTATTACGTCAGTTTGTACTGATCAAAGTGGTTACCAAGAAAGACAGAAAATCTGAAAAGCAAGCAGTCAAGAGCAGTAGCTGCTGCCTAAAGAGAGAGTAAGATTACTGACAATGATGGAATGGTTTCAGGAGGAAATGAGAAAATCACATATCAACAAATGGAATTTTCACAAAGGAAAATAGCCACAGTTCACCCGAGTTTTGATACTCAGTATGCTAGAAATAAATGCATTGCTGACATCTGATTCATAGGACATTAGTAACTAAATCACCAAGTAATGAAAAAACTCAGAGGACTGTCATTATTGTTAGAGGAGTATAAGGTGGTTGTATGTCCACGTGGTTGAGTCATTTAAAATCTGTCTCAACATAAAAGTCGGGGCCATCCAGCTGCCTCAGGGTAGATGTGGTCTACACCCACATCATGATCATTTGAAGCTTCTGACACAAATGTTTTTATTTTTTAAAATGGTTGGTTGGTTGTCTCTCACCATTAGCAACTACATAAATATGGGTGTAAACCAGCACTTTGGGGGAGCAAACTCTCAGATATACCAGTGCTCCCACCCTTCAGCACTTGAAGGAGTCTGAGGATATGTCAATGTAACTGTTCAGTGACTGGCGATTATAAGGGGTCTAACTCTGGTTTTTGACATCTGACTGCTATCTGCTTTTGAGCCTCACCCTCCTTCTGCCACTCTGCCCCATAACTGGATAAGCTGATAAGAAACTCTGGGGGCTCCCTCCTTTGGCACTGGGGGAAGATTTCAACTATGCAAACCATTGCCTGCATACAGGAACCGTCTCTCCAGCCCTAGCCACAACCCCAGTGAAATCCCTAGCCAGGCTCCTCCTTTCCTGCCCTCTCAAGCCATTTGAGACTCACTTGGGATGCCTGCTCTGCTCTCTCCAGAGACCACAATTATGTACATAATTAACCTTTTCACACTCTCTTGCTGTGTGTGTGTGTGTGTGTGTGTGTGTCATCAGTCTCAACATCTGAAACAAATTTTGAGAGGGTGTCCATTCTGTTTCTCAGAGTGGCTACAAGAGTAATTAACATATTGCTTAGCCAGGCTTCTTTCCCTTTATACAGAAAAATCTAGCCTGACTTGTTAGTGGCTTACAGATTATAAAACTGGTATAGATTTGACTAAGGCTGAAAAAAAAGGTTTGTTCAACTTGATAACAATAACAAGAGAATCATAGATTCTACCTCTCATTTACTAATGAAACACTTGAGGAAATTGTGTAAACCTCTGTGTAGACATACCAATGTCATCAAACTGGGCTCTAGGTTCTACCTAGTTCCTGCAGTGTTCATAAGATTCCAGACCTGCCAAAAGGTGACTTCAGACTACCCTTCTACCATTCACATGGGAAGTCATTCTACCATAATCATCCTCATAACAAGACAGATCCTCCATGCATAAAAGATTTTTAAAAATCATTGGAGCAATAAAGACATTTAAATATTTTTATAATATTTGATCAGGAAAAGAATGCAAAACCAAAAGCCACAAAGGAAACTACAACAGATTTAGTTGCATAAAAATTTTAAAGTCCGTTTAGTAAAAGACATTAGAATCAAAATTAAAAAACAAACACCAAACTGAGGGAAATATCTGTAATGTACACACAAAACAAAGAGTAAATATTTTACCATATAAAGAACTCTTACAAAGCAACACAGAAAAGATGAACACCACAGTAGAAAAAAGATATGAACAGACAATTCACAGAAAAAATCCAAATGACTAGTAAGTATATTAAATGATGCTCAGTCCCATGAATAATTACAGAAATGCAAACTGAAACAATAAAATACCAGCTTTCCACTGGTATGGGTATGGTCTTAGACAGATGAAAAAGAAGGCTAAAATTCATTGCTAGCAAGTGTGTGGGGGAAAAGGTGACCCTTATATACAGCTGGTGAGAGTATAAATTGGTGCTACTTTTCTTTTGAGACGAAGTCTCGCTCTGTCACCCAGGCTGGAGTGCAGTGGCGCAATCTTGGCTCACTGCAAGCTCCGTGTCCTGGGTTGACGCCATTCTCCTGCCTCAGCCTCCCAAGTAGCTGGTACTACAGGCGCCCGCCACCATGCCCGGCTAATTTTTTTTTTTTTTTGTATTTTTAATAGAGACGGGGTTTCGCCATGTCAGCCAGGATGGTCTTGATCTCCTGACCTCATGATCTGCCCGCCTCGGTCTCCCAAAGTGCTGGCATTACAGGCATGAGCCACCGAGCCTGGCCAAATGGTGCTACTTTTCTAAAGGGTAGTGTGTATCAAAATGAAAGTTCCATCAGTTCCACTTCTAAGAAAATCATTGTTCAGGTGTACAAACCTGTATATACACTGACGTCCATGGGACCGTTGTTCACAGCATCTGAAAATTGTAGCAACAGGAACAACAGTCAATAAGGACCTGGTGAAGTAAACCATGCTAGAATTATACAATGGAATTTCATGCAGCTGAGAACATGAAAAATGCCATCAATATAGGAGTACATGAAGAGAAGCCTACAGTATGTAGTATCACCCCATGTATGTAAAAAAGGGAAATGTATAAAGGAGTCTAGAAGACTACATACCACATTTTTAAATGGCTGCTTCCGGCAGTTGTGTCTTGGGGAGGAGGGTAAGGGCAGGCACGACTAAATGCCCTGGAATCATTTGCACAGGTGTCCCCCTATAAGACTGAGATCTGGAAAGCCACACAGAGTGATGGAGACTGCAGGTGAAAGCAGCTTCTCTTCTGACCCCAGCTGGCTTCTGTTTGAAGGGAAAGAAAGAGAACTAAGGGGAGAGATGTTCTCCAATTACAGAAGTCCTTATAAATAAGGTACCATAAGCACAATGAGGGTGGGTGGCTTAGTGGGAGCCTTAGAATACATTTACTTAGCACCACTCAGCTAGTTATTCCTGGCTGTAATGCCCTCAAGAAAAGGGAGATAAAAGGGTCTGTTGTAACACTGGGGTAGAGTGAGGAGGAGGGAGTGTTGCAAAGTGCTGAGGAACTCTGTAAACCCCCAAGCCTGGCATAATGAGTTGTGCTCTGACATTGGCAAAGAGGTGATAAGGAGAACTATTGCTTTATCAGGGAGAGAGGTAAATGACATCAAGAAAAGAGCAGTAACCTGTCTTTTGTGAGTCATCCAAGAGTGCTGGGACAGAGTACCTTCAGGGTCACACTCCACAAGCAGTCAATTGGAAGACAGGCCCAGGGCTTTAGCAAACAGAAAACACCACAATGTAGTGAAGGCAACCTGGTGCCACCATCAGCAGTTGCAGGAATGTTCCTATCTGTAAGCCCAGCTCCAGCTTTTTGGAATCTGGTGCTGAGCCATGTGCATGGTACAGAGTGGAAGGAAGCTTCAGTCTGTGAAGAGTGCCAGGGCAGAGATGAAAGTTTCCAAAGCCAAAGAAAGTTGCCGAAGGGTACTTTGAGAATAAGAGCCACTGGTGAATAGAACAGATGAGATCAGGGTTCCCAGGATGGATCAAGGTGAAAAACTTCCCCTCTCATTCCTTTCCCCCAACAGCCATGGCTATGCCCAGGAGTGACTAATTCAGAATTCCAGATCCTGGAGGTAAAGGGAGGAGCACAGTTTTTAGTGGTCGGTGCTCTATCTCTACTTCCGACACCACCACTGCCAATAGAGACAAAATCTACCTACAACTAAGTATAGGCTTGGAGAGAAAGAGTATCTTAGAAATAAATTATCTGGTGGACTACAGCTCTTGTCAAAGGAACCAAGGAAGTCTTGCTTTGGATGTAGGCAAGGAAAATGTCAGGGTACCCCCAATCTCGATGCACAATTCAAACTCAGGACAGGCAAGATGAAGTTAGACAAAAACAAAGACACTTTTACTAGGAGGTCAGAGAAAGAACTATCTCTACTTTCTCAGTAATGTTTTATTCTTGAATATTTTAAATATTCAAACGGATTTTCTGGAAGCCAGAAAGTAATTATGGGACCAGAGACAATTCGTGACAAGGATGGCATAAATGGTTTCACTGCGACATCTGAAATATTTTCACATGACAGGTTTAAACATGTTAACATTTTCATTTCATTACACTGGCAACATAATTAGTTTCAGGATATAAGTACTGAAGGTGTTGATCCAAATGTAATCTCTGTATTTTAGCTCTGAGACATAAATGTCAATGAGTTGCAGTTGTTTGAGGCATTTTAAAAAGTCAAAAATATAAAGAGAAATAGCTTTGCTTTGTACTTTTTTGGCATGTCACAGCTCTGGTAAGTAGTGAAATAGTGATGACAGTAAGTGTTAGGTCTTAACCAGACTAATCAATTTAAAACTTGTGAGGTTTATAGATATACCCATCAATGAAATAAAAGAGAGAGCTCAGAAATTTTTGGTGTACACATATGTAGTCAATTGATTTTCAGCAAAGACAAAAAGGCAGTTCAACAAACAGTGCCCAAATAATTGGACGTTCATTTGCAAACGAAGGAAGGAGAGAAAGGAAAGAAACTAGGTCAACACTTCCTCACACTTTACACAAAAATTGGCTCAAAATTGGTCACAGACCTAAGAATAAAATCTAAAACTTTAAAACACCTAGAAAAAGAGTGAATTTGAGGGGTTAATGAAAATATTCTTTATTTTGACTATGGTGGTCAGTACATGACCCTACGCAGTTCAAAATTTATTGAACTGAATATTTTTAAAAGCTGAATTTTAATGTATATAAATTATGCATTAATTTAAAATTTTTCAATGGCCAGGCGCAGTGGCTCACGCCTGTAATCCCAACACTTTGGGAGGCCAAGGTGGGTGGATCACTTAACGTTAGGAGCTCGAGACCAGCCTGGCCAACATGGTAAAACTCCATCTCTACTAAAAATACAAAAATTAGATGGGTGTGGTGGCACATGCCTGTAATCCCAGCTACTCGGGAGGCAGGAGATTTGCTTGAACCTAGGAGGCAGAAACAAGCCGAGATCATGCCACTGCACTACAGCCTAGGCAACACAGTGAGACTCCATCTCAAAAATAAATAAAATAAAATAAAATATTTCAAAATTGTAAGTGTTAAAAAACAGGGGATCAATTTAAATAAAGCCAATCAACTCTGCCACTAGCCATCAAATGTGACCTGGGCAAAACTTAAGTTTCAGGGCTCAGTTCTTTAATTAGTATACTGAAGTCAATATAATTAGCATCTGGAACATAGAAATATATTCACAAATATATCTTGGATTGATTAGAATAAGGAAAACAGTGAATTATGTATAATTTAGAAAATATGAATTACATAAAATTCAGAAATATTATTACCTCAAAATGCTATTTCTTAGCCCTTGAAAACAACTTTTAAAAGAGTCTGTGGCCGGGTGCGGTAGTTCACGCCTGTAATCCCAGCACTTTGGGAGGCCGAGGCGGTCGGCTCACTTGAGGTCAGGAGTTCAAGACCAGCCTGGCCAACATGGTGAAACCCGTCTCTATAAAAATACAAAAATTAGCCAGTGTGGTGACGGGCACCTGTAATCCCAGCTACTCAGGAGGCTGAGGCAGGAGAATCGCTTGAACCCAGGAGGCGGAGGTTTCAGTGAGACGAGATTGTGCCACTGCACTCCAGCTTGGCCAATAAGAGCAAGACTCCATTTCAAAAAAAAAAAAGATTTGGTGTTTTTTTTTTTTTTTTTTTTAACCTTTGGGAACATAAATATTTCTTCAAAATAAAACGGTAAGACGTAAAACAACCAATCAAGGTTTTTCCCTCTTTCATCATTAACAATAAAGCTTCTAGTGCAAAAAACAATACAAAGTTGCCATACCATGCCCAAGCTCTGTATTTTCAAAAAGCTAGCTACACACAGCAGTTTCCCAGCAATGCAGATAAATTCCAGGACACCTTAGGCCTATCTCTTCCCTGAATGAAAGCTCCTGAAGGAGAAAGTTGGCTTATTTGGAGGCTGTGTACAGGCATACTCTCTCTCCTTGCCTGATAGGCACACCTGTGAGCAATGTCCCTCTAGTCCTGCTACGCAGAAATGCATGCTTGGTGGCTGAGGTCTCTGAGGTCTCGTTGGGAGCATAGCTATGGGCTGGGCTGGTCGCATGTGTATAATCTGCTGTGAAGCTCTAAGCCCAGCCTCACCTGCAAACCTGAAATGCAGCTCAGGACACCACATCAGCTTCCTCAAAGGCCATCACCATTATAAATGGGTAAGTGGATTTAAACTCTATTTAGACCAAAATTTGGTTGAGAAGTAGCCTTTTTCTCCTTTGGGAAATTTAAAAGACACCTTGCAATCTGGAGAGACAGGTGAATCCAGAGAGTTACAACCATCAACTGCTGATGTGGAACAGAAATGCTAGAGTCTTAATCTGAAAGGAACACTTAATTGGTGAGTGATGAATTGGAGGTTAAGGGTGTACTAGTGTGACAGTGAGAAACTCTTGGAGAATGCAGCCTTGCCGAGGGAGTGTGGCGCGGGGGTGACATACTTTCATGGGTTTTACCTCCAGGAACCCCACCAGGTTTTTGCAGTAAAAAGTCAGGAAAGAGTCCCTCTAAGGCTCTGTCAGGGGAATGGAAAAGTGACCACTGTGAAATACACCCAGAGCATTCCCCTACAAATACCCACTCTCAAGGGAGAAGCACCTTACCAGAGACTTGCCCCATCTGGGGGAAGAACAATTCTCCAACTCCAACCCCAGCTAGACTTCCCAACTCACCAAAGGGTGCAGGAGGCAAGAAACACTTGTGAAGATCACAGCCAGGAACACAGATCCATGAAAAGACTGAGATTTCATCAATAGAATGAGAGTTCCATATTCATAAACATGACTTATAAGCAAGATCATTTAATTCTATAATCATAAAATCACAAAATTAGAGAACTTTTCATCTTAACCATAAATTTAAGATTTCTATATTGTCGTAAGATTATAGAACTCCCCCACATGTTAACACTAGACCAACAGGGCACCAGTATGACGGCAGTGGATTATAACTGAAAGAGCTGTAAGATTCAGACTACATTTAAGAAAGAAGCCCCAAAACAACAGGCAAGCACACTACAGAAATCTGAAACCTCTGGCACCTACAGCTATAGACATGAAACACAGCCCAACTCCTAGCTAGATTAACATAAAAACCTCCCTTTAAGGCGTATTTACCTCAGTTCCTATTACTTGATATATATTTGTCTTTCAACAAGAAAATTACAAAGCATGTTAAAGACAAGAAAAGGCTGGGCATGGTGGCTCACGCTTATA
Organism: Colobus angolensis palliatus; assembly: GCF_000951035.1. Classification (NCBI taxonomy): domain Eukaryota; kingdom Metazoa; phylum Chordata; class Mammalia; order Primates; family Cercopithecidae; genus Colobus; species Colobus angolensis. The sequence continues at coordinate 7,967,590 of NW_012112808.1, read as the reverse complement.
ATCTCAGCACTTTGGGAGGCCAAGGCGGGTGGATCACCTAAGGTCAGGAGTTCGAGACCAGCCTGGCCAATATGGTGAAACCCCGTCTCTACTAAAAAATAAAAAAAATGGCCGGGCGCGGTGGCTCAAGCCTGTAATCCCAGCACTTTGGGAGGCCGAGACG
>NW_012112808.1:7957864-7967019 GCF_000951035.1 Colobus angolensis palliatus | reverse complement strand
AAAAAGAAAAAAAAAAGGCAAGAAAAAGTCCAGTCTGAAGAGGCAAAGCAAATATAAGAACAAGACTTAGATATGGCACAGATCTGGGGATTATCAGACAGGGAATTTCAAATAATTATGATTACATTAAGGGCTTTAAGGGAAACAACAGACAACATGCAAAACACACAGGTAATGAAAGCAGAAAGATGGAAACTAAGAAAGAATCAAAAGAAAACGCTATAAATCAAAACCACTCAGTGGGTTTGAAGAGATATTAATAGAAACTTCCCAAACTGAAATACAAGGAGAAAAAACAAACAAACAACAACAACAAAAAACACAGAGCATCCAAGAACTGTGGGACAAATTCAAAAGGCATAATATACACAAAGGGAACATTAGGGGGAGAGAACCAAGCAGAAGGTAATAATGGCCATTTCAAAATTAATGAAAGGCCAGGCGCAGTGGCTCACGCCTGTAATCCCAGCACTATGGGAGGCTGAAGCAGGCAGATCACCTGAGGTCAGGAGTTCGAGACCAGCCTGGACAACATGGTAAAACCCTGTCTCTAGTAAAAATACAAAAATTAGCCGGGCATGGTGGCGGGCACCTGTAATCCCAGCTACTCAGGAGGCTGAGGCAGGAGAATCACTTTAACCCAGGAGGCAGAGGTTGCAGTGAACTGAGATCATGTCACTACACTCCAGCCTAGGCAACAGAATGAGACTCTGTCTCAAAAAAAAAAAAAAAAAAAGTAATGATAGACACCAAACCAAAGATCCAGTAAGCTCAGAGAACACCAGCAGGATAAATATTTAAAAATGACACCTAGGCATATCATATTCAAACTGCGGAAAGCCAAAGACAGAGAAAATCTTAAAAGAAACAGTGGGGAGGGGAGACACCTCACTATAGAGGTACAAGTACAAAAATTATAGTGAACTGTTTATCAGAAACCATGAAAACAAGAAGAGATTAGAGTCAAATAGTTAAATGATCAACATGGTGGTAAGTGCTATGAGTAAGAGATAACATTATCTATAGCCAAAGAGTTAACTAACTGGGAAAAGGAGGTTAACATGTGAAAAATAGATAATCTTAACAATCACTGCCACATTTAAAAAGTGAAAATGCCTCTCTTTAATCCCATCTATTCCTATTCCCTAGGGGTATCTCCTTGTAACTGTTTGGTGTAATTCCTTCCAAATATTTTTCTAAGACGATAAAACTATAAGTATATATTTAAGATACACAATGGTTTCTTCCCTCCTCTTCCTCCAAAATGGGATCACATTGCATAATTTTACAACTTACCTTTTTTTCTCAACAAAATATCAGAGATATTTTCATGGCTGTGAATGCAGCTGAATCCAGTCTGCCCTCACTGTTTTCAGTGACTATATAACTTTTTCCTATTGATGAAAATTTAGATTATTGATAATACTACAAATTACCTACCACTACAAATTAACTACTAGTTGGACAGTTTTTATGTATATCTTTGTCCAGGTATTTTTTCAGGACACTTTCCTAGAAATGGATTTGATAGATCAAAGGGAAATATATTTAATATTTTCAGACCAAAAAGACTATATCACTTTAGGCTCTTATCAACCTGTAACCTTGTGATCCTATATTCTCCAACTCTGAATATAATGTACATCTTCATGGCTATTTTATGTGCCAGTACCTAATTCCACTGGGGAACAAGCATCTTTTCAGGTGGTTATTAGCCATTTGTGTTATTATTATTTTTTGTAAATTGTCCATTCTCTGTTGGCTTGTTTGAAGACTCTTTTTTTAAAATGTTAAGAGATGGAGGTCTCACTATGTTGCCCAGCCTGGTCTTGAACCCCGTGGCTAAAGCAATCCCCTCACCTCAGCCTCCTGACTAGCTGGGACTACAGGCATGTGCCATTACATCCAGTTTTTGAAGTCACTTTTGTAGTAGAAATATTAATCCTTTGTATATATGTTGCACACATTTCCCCATATATCTTTTAATCTTGCTTACAACATATTTTACTTCACAAAAATTTTGAATTTCTATAAAATCAAATCTGTAATGTTTTCCAGTAACAAGCCCATACCCTTCATTCTACATGTGTGGAAACTGTCAAGTCTCATGCCCAATTATATATTCCAAACTAGTACTAGAGCTGGCATCAGGATCCAGGTCTTTCCACATAATGTCTTCCAACAATGATAAAGCAACAACAAAAAAGATAAATGAAATCATTTAATAGGAACTCTTAAGTTGGAGTAGGACATCAGTGGAGAGGGAGAGCAGAAGGGCTGGCCTAACTGGGAGAGTCTTTATGGAAGAGAGAAAAATTTAAACTGAACCTTGAACTATGGATAGTGTGTGGATTGTTGGGAAGAGGACATGAAAAACACAGAGAGGCAGAGTGTGCTTGGCATATCTATGGGGTAAAGAGAAGAACAGCCTGACTAGATCACAAGATGTAACCTGGAAGTAGGATGACTAGGAAATAGGCATCCACAGAGAGAGATTACTGGAACCATAAGAACACTGAATTTTCTGTATATAAAGCAGGGGAATGAAATCCCTCTGTAAAATATTGGCTATTCACTTCCCTTAACTCATGAGACTGCTATGATGGTAAAGTCTCCAGGATGCTGAAGAGAAGTGGCAAAGCCAACCGCACCCACCTCTCCCTGCTGGCTATTCAGAAAAAGTAGAGAGAGGGAAGGATAGTAGCAGCAACCAGTCTGAAATTTACCAATCAAAAGCTTGAGATCTATTGCTGATTAGGATATGAAGGGCTCAGTTTTGAAATCAGTCATTATAAGGGGCAAAAATAGGAAGCGGAGTTAATCATAGGAATCATAGAATGAGCATGAAGTAAGCCCAGATGCTAAGGAAGTTTTCCAGAAAGCAAAGATGATCCTCAAAGGAATAAATCTTTCTACAGGTCCAGATCCACTGATATACTAATGTTACTTCTCAGCTATCTCCTTTGACATATTGGTAGCCAACCCAGGAGCCCACTGCTACCAGCACTGGTGACCCAAACCATCCCGGCAGTGACGCTGCCTCATGCCTGTGTGCAGTCCACAGGGGCCCAAGAACTGGCCCACCTCGGGCCTGCCACCTGGGTCCAGCCTAACTGGGACCCACTGACTCCACATCAACAAATCTGCCCCCTCTAGCAGAGGGGATGCTGCCCACCCACATGTGCCCCTCAGGAGCCCAAAACTCAGCCTATTCAATGTCCTCTTCCTCAGCAAACAAACAATCACAGCTTCCACAAACAATCACAGCCTAAGCCACTGAGAAACTTATGGATATTGCTGACATTGATTACAGCTGAAGAAATTATATGGCAACTACACTACTGCACTCAACCAGAAACAAAGCTAGAGTATCATACCCAACCAACACTATAGATACATCTACAGAAAAAGGTCTTTCCCTATGAAAGCTACTCCATAAAACTGGAAGAAGCGACTGCACATACATCAACATAGGGACAAAAGAAACATGATAAAGCAAGAAAACATTATATCACCAAAGGAACATAATACTTTTCCAAAACAGACCCCAAAGAAAAGGAAATATATGAAATACCTTTTAAAAATTCAAAATAATGCCTGGCCAAGATGGGGAAACCCTGTCTGTACTAAAAATGCAAAAATTAGCTGGGTGTAGTGGCAGGCTCCTCTAATCCGAGCTTACTTGGGAGGCTGAGGCAGGAGAATCACTTGAACCCAGCCAGCAGAGGTTACAGTGAGCCGAGATCATGCCACTACACTCCAGCTTGGGCAATAGAGTAAGACTCTATCTCAAAAAAACAGTTCAAAGTAATAATCTTAAGGAAACTCAGGAAGATAGAAGAGAACACAGAGAATACAAGGAAAGCAGGAAGACAATTCATGATCTAAGTCAGAAATTCAACAGAGATAGAAATCATTAAACAAAAAATCAGAAATCTTAGAACTGAAAAATTCAATGAATAAAATAAAAATACAGTTGAGAGCTTCAACAACAGACTAGATCAAATAGAAGAAAAACAACAAAAAACAAAACAGAAAAAAATGAGGAGGATGTGAGGGTGATCTGGCAGTGACATCTGTCACCCCACTAATCACCAGGGCTGATTTGGCTAATCTGTCTGGCTAAGCAGGTGTCCTCTTCCTCCCTCAAGACTCCATGTGTGTCCCTCCCTTAGTGCTTGGTTGAAGAGGATGAACTTCCCCAATAGAGGAGGACCATTCTTTAGCCAAGGGTATAAAAGTAGTTGCGCTCCCCTGCTAGGATCTCCAAACAAGCTCTCAAGGATGAAGAAAGCCTATGTAACACATGGGACACCATTAAGTGAACAAATAATCCAGAAAGAGAATATATAGGAAAGGGCATAGAAAACCTATTTAATGAAAGAGGCCAGGTGCAGTGGCTCACACCTGTAATCTCAGCAATTTGGGAGGCTGAGGCAGGAGAATCGCATGAGCCCAGGAGTTCAAGACAAGCCTGAGCAACATTGGAAGACCCCATCATATGGTTTGGCTCTGTGTCCCCACCCAAATCTCTTGTTGAATTGTGATCCCAAGTGTTGGAGATGATGTCTGGTGGAATGTGATTGGATCACGGGGGACAGATTTCCCCCTTTCTGTTCTTATGATAGTGAGGTCTCAAAAGATCTGGCTGCTTAAAAGTGTGTAGCACTTCCACCTTCACCCTCTCTCTCTTCTGCTCCATCATGTGAAGATTATGCCTGCTTCCACTTCACCTTCCAACATGATTGTAAGTTTCCTGAGGCCTGCCCAGCCATGTCTCCTCTACAGCCTATGGAACTGTGAGTCAATTAAACCTCTTTTCTCCATAAATTACCCAGCCTCAGGTATGTCTTTATAGCGGTGTGAGAATGAATTAATACAGAAAATTGGTACCAGAGAAGTGGGGCATTGCTATAAAGATACTTGAAAATGTGGAAGCGACTTTGGAACTGGATTATGAGCAGAGATTGGAACAGTTTGGAGGGATCAGAAGAAGACAGGAAGATGGGGGAAAGTCTGGAACTTCCTAGAGACTTGTTGAATGGCTGTGACCAATATGCTGATAGTGATATGGACAGTGAAGTCCAGGCTGAGATGGTCCAGATGGAGATGAGGAACTTATTGGGAAGTGGAGTAAAGGTCACTGTTGCCTTTAGCAAACAGACTGGTGGCATTGTGCCCCTGCTCTAGAGATCTGTGGGACTTTGAAGAGAGACGATTTAGAGTTTCTAGCAGAATAAACTTTTAAGAAGCAAAGTGTTCAATAAGTGACCCGGCTGCTTCTAAAAGCCAGCACTCATTTGCATAAACAAAGAAATAACCTGAAACTAGAACTTACATTTAAAAGGGAAGCACAGAATAAAAGTTTGAAAAATTTGCAATCTGACCATGCAGTAGAAAAGAAAAAACCATTTTCTGGGGAGGAATTCAAGGCTGCAGAAATTTGCCTAAATAAAGAAGAGCCAAGGCAATGGGGAAAATGCCTCCAGGGCATTTCAAAGACCTTCACAGCAGCCCTTCCCATCACAGGCCTGGAGGTCTAGAAGGGAAAAATAGTTTTGTGGGCCAGGCCCAGGGCCCTGCTGCTCTCTACAGCCTTGAGACATGGCACCCTGTGTCCCAGCCACTCTAGCTCCAGTCATGGCTAAAAGGGGTCACAGTACAGCTCAGGCCATGCCTTCAGAAGGTGCATGCCCCAAGCCTTGGTGGCTTCCACGTGGTGTTGGGCCTACAGCTGGGCAGAAGACAAGAGTTGAGGTTTTGGAGACTCTGACCAGATTTCAGAGGATGTATGGAAATGCCTGGATGTCCAGGCAGAAGTCAGCTGCAGAGGTGGACCCCTCATGGAGAACCTCTATTAGAGCAATGCAGAGGGGAAATGTGGGGTTGGAGCCTCCACACACAGTCCCCACTTGGACACTCCCTAGTGGAGCTGTGAGAAGAGGTTCACCATCTTCCAAAGCCCAGAATGGCAGATCCACTGACAGCTTGCACCACGTGCATGGAGAAGCCACACACACTCAGCCCCAGCCTATGAAAGCAGCCGTGGGGGCTGTACCCTGCCAAGCAATAGGGAGAGCTGCCTGAGGCCTTGGGATCCTACCCCTTTGCATCAGTGTGCCCTAGATGTGAGACATGGAGTCAAAGGAGATTATTTTGGAACTTTTGGATTTAATGACTACTCTGCTGGGTTTCAGACTTGGATGGGGCCTGTAACCCTTTTGTTTTGGCCAATTTCTCCCTTTTGGAATGGAAGAATTTACCCAACACCTGTACCCCCACTGTATCTTGGAAGTAACTAATTTGTTTTTTATTTTATAGGCTCATAGGCAGACGGGACTTGCTTTGTCTCAGGTAAGACTTTGGACTTGGACTTTTGAGTTAATGCTGGAATGAGCTGAGACTTTGGGGGACTGTTGGAAAGGCACAATTGTGTTTTAAAATGTCAGAAGGACATTTGAGGTTTGGGAGGAGCCAGGAGGAAATGCAAAGTTTTGGAGAGGCCAGGGACAGAATGATAGGGTTTGGCTCTGTGACCCCACCCAAATATCATGTTGAATTGCTTTGGAAGTGGGGTCAAGCATTGGAGGTGGGGCCTGGTGGGAGGTGACTGGATCATGGGGATGAATTTCCCCCTTGCTGTTCTCACGATAGTGAGTTCTCACATATCTGGTTTATTTAAAAGTGTGTAGCACTTCCCCCTTCACTCTCTCTCTCTCTCCTGCTCCACCATGTAAAGATTGTGCCTGCCTCCCCTTCACCTTCTGCCATGATTGTAAGTTTCCTGAGGCCTCCTCAACCATGCCATCTGTACAACCTGTGGAACTGTGAGTCAATTAAACCTCTTTTCTTCATAAATTATCCAGTCTCAGGTATGTTTTTATACCAGTGTGAGAACGGACTAATATATCCCTACTCCACTAAAAATATTTTAAAAATTAGCCAGGCATGGTGGCATACATCTGCAGTCCCAGCTACTCAGGAGGCTGAAGCAGGAGGTTCACTTGAGCCTGGGAGTTCAAGGCTTTAGTGAGTTGTAAACACACACTGTACTTCAGCAACAGAGAGTGAGAGAGAGAAGAAAAGAGAAAGGGAAGGGAAAAGAAGGGAAAGGGAGAGGAGGAGAAGGGAAGGAAGGGGAGAGAAGGGAAAGAAAGAGGAGGGGAAGGGGAGGAGAGGGGAAGGGGAGGGATGGGAAGGACAGGAGAGGGGAGGGATGGAGAGGGGAGAGAGGGGGAGGGGGAAGGGGAAAGGAATGGGGAAGGGGATAGGGAGGAAAGAGTAAAGAAAACCTATTTAATAAAATAATACCTAAAAATTTCCCAAATCTTAGAAGCGATATAGACATCCAGATATAAAAAAACTAAAATATCTCCAAATAAGAGTCAGCCTCCAAAAATCCTCTTTGAAGCACATTATAATTAAAACTGTCAAAAGTCTAAGTTGGGGTACAGGTGTAGTGACTCATATCTGTGATCCCAGTGCTTTTGGAGACTGAGGCAGGAGGATCACTTGAGGCCAGGAGTTCAAGGATAGCCTAGACAACATAGTGACATCCTGTCTCTACAAAAAATAAAAATAAAAATTAGGCCAGGTGTGGTGGCTCACGCCTATAATCCCAGCACTTGCGGAGGCCAAGGCAGGCAGATTACTTGAGGCCAGGTTTGAAACCAGCCTGCCAAACATAGTGAAACCCTGTATCTACTAAAAAAATACAAAAAAGTAGCTGGGAGTGGTGGTGATGCCTGTAATCCCAGCTACTTGGGAGGTTGAGGAACAAGAATTGCTTGAACCCAGAAGGCAGAGGTTGCAGTGCACTGACATCATGCCACTGCACTCCAGCCTGAGCAACAGAGTGAGAGACTTTGTCGAGGAAGGAAGGAGGGAAGGGAGGGAGGGAGGAAGGGAAGGAAATTAACCAGGGTGTGGTGGCATGTGCCTATAGTCCTCACTACTCAAGAGGCTGAGGTGGGAAGGTCCCTTGAGCCCAGGAGTTCAAAGCTGCAGTGAGCAATGATTATGCCACTGCACTCTAGTCTGTGAGACAGACCTGTCCCTAAAAACTAAAAAATAAAAGTCAAGACAAAGAAAGAAAATTCTAAAAACAGTAAGAGAAAAGCACCAAGTCACATATAAGGGAATCTCCATCAGACCAAGAGCAGATTTCTCAGCAGAAACCTCACAGGCCAGGAGAGAATGAGATAAGCTATTCAACGTGCTGAAAGAAAAAAACCTGCTAGTCAAGAATATTACACCCAGCAAAGATATCCTTCATAAATGAAAGGAAATAAAGTATTTTCCAGACAAGCAAAAACTGAGGGAATTCATCATCACTATACTGGCCCTATAAGAAATAATTAAGGGGGTCCTACATCTAGAAGTGAAACGAAGATATCTACCATCATGAAAACACACAAAAGTATAACAGTCGCTCGTAGTACAGATACACAAATGAGAAAGAGAAAGAGAAAGGAATCAAATGTTATCACTACAGAAAGCCACCAAACTGCAAAGATAAACTGCAAAGATAAACAATAAGATGGTTCATGCCTGTAAACCTAGCACTTTGGGAGGCCAATGCAGGAGAAACACTTGAGTCTAGGAGTTGGAGATGAGCCTGGATAACATAGTGAAACCTCATTTCCACACATACACACACACACACATACACATACACACTAGCTGGGTGTGGTGGCATGTGTCTATGGTCCTAGCTACTCAGAAGGCTGTGGTGGGAGGATTGCTTGAGCCCAGGAGGTTGAGGCCACAATAAGCCATGACTGTGTCACTGCACTCCAGCCTGGACAATAGAGCAAGGCCCTATCTCCAAAACAGTAATAATAATAAATAGTAATCAGAGTAGAAGAAAGGAAAAAAGGATATTCAAAATGACAAGAATAAGTCCTCATCTATTAATAACAACCATTTAAATCCCCCAATTAAAAGATATAGACTCACTGAAAGAATAAAAAATAAGACCCAACTATATGCTGCCTACAAGTAACTTGCTTCACCTGTAAAAACACAAAAAGACAAAGTGAAAGAAATGAAAAAGATATTCCATGCAAATAGAAACCAAAAGCATGCAGGGATAGCTTTATTTATATAAGACAAAATAGATTCTAAGTCAAACGTAAAAAGAGACAAGATAATTA
>NW_012112808.1:7934381-7957393 GCF_000951035.1 Colobus angolensis palliatus | reverse complement strand
GATGGTCTCGATCTCCTGACCTCGTGATCCGCCCGTCTCGGCCTCCCAAAGTGCTGGGATTACAGGCTTGAGCCACCACGCCCAGCCAACAATTTTAATATGTATGCACCCAATACCAGAGCACCCAGATATATAAAGCAAATATTATTGAGTTAAAGTGAGAGAGAGGCCCAAAAACAATGAAGTTAGGGGACTTCAGCACCCCACTTTAAACACTGGACAAATAATCTAGACAGAAAATCAACAAAGAAACACTAGACTTAAATTACCCTATGGACTCAATGGACCTAACAGGCATTTACCAAAAATTTCATCTAGTAGCTGCAGAATACACGTTATTCTTTTTTTATTTTTTTATTATACTTTAAGTTCTGGGATACATGTGCAGAACATGCAGGTTACATAGGTATACATGTGCCATGGTGGTTTTCTGCACCCATCAACCCGTCATCTACATTAGGTATTTCTCCTAATGATATCCCTTCTCTTACCCCCACCCCCCAACAGGCCCCAGTGTGTGATGTTCCCCTCCCTGTGTCCATGTGTTCTCATTGTTCAACTCCCACTTACGAATGAGAATATCTGGTGTTTTGTTTTCTGTTCCTGTGTTAGTTTGCTGAGAATGATGGTTTCCAGCTTCATTCATGTCCCTGCAAAGGACATAAGCTCATCCATTTTTATGGCTGCATAGTATTCCATGGTGTATATGTGCCACATTTTCTTTTCTTTTTCCCATCCAATTTTTTTTATTGTGGTAAAATATACATAACATAAAATTGACATTTAATCATTTTAAGTATACAGTTCTGTGGCATTAACTACATTCACATTGCTGTGTAAGCATCACCACCATCCATCTCCAGAACTTTTTCATCTTTTTATTTTATTTCTTTTTTTATTATTATACTTTAAGTTCTAGGGTACATGTGCACAATGTGCAGGTTTGCTACATATGTATACACGTGCCATGTTGGTTTGCTGCACCCATTAACTCGTCATTTACATTAGGTATTTCTCCTAATGCTATCCCTCCCCCACCCCCCAACCCCATGACAGGCCCCAGTGTGTGATGTTCCCCTTCCTGTGTCAAAGTGTTCTCACTGTTCAATTCCCACCTATGAGTGAGAACATGCAGTGTTTTGTTTTCTGTCCTTGCGATAGTTTGCTCAGAATGATGGTTTCCAGCTTCGTCCATGTGCCTACAAAGGACATGAACTCATCCTTTTTTATGGCTGCATAGTATTCCATGGTGTATACGTGCCACATTTTCTTAATCCAGTCTATTATTGATGGACTTTTGGGTTGGTTCCAAGTCTTTGCTATTATGAATATTGCCGCAATAAACATACATGTGTATGTGTCTTTAGAGTAGCATGATTTATAATCCTTTGGGTATATATGCAGTAATGTGATTGCTGGGTGTTCCACATTTTCTTTATCCAGTCTATCACTGATGAGCATTTGGGTTGGTTCAAAGTCTTTGCTATTACATGTGCATGTGTCTTTATAGTAGAATGATTTCTAATCCTTTGGGTATATACCCTGTAATGGGATTGCTGGGTAAAATGGTATTTCTGGTTCTAGGTCCTTGAGGAATGGCCACACTATCTTCCACAATGATTGAACTAATTTACACTCCCACCAACAGTATAAAAGCGTTCCTATTTTTCCACATCCTCTCCAGTATCTGTTGTTTCCTGACTTTCTAATGATCGCCATTTTAACTAGCATGAGATGGTACCTCATTATGGTTTTGATTTGCATTTCTCTAATGATCTGTGATGATGAGCTATTTTTCATGTTTGTTGGCTGCATAAAATGTCTTCTTTTGAGAAGTGTCTGTTCATATCCTTCACCCACGTTTGGATGGGATTGTTTTTTTCTTGCAAATTTGTTTAAGTTCTTTGTAGATTCTGGATATTAGCCCTTTGTCAGATGGATAGATTGAAAAAACTTTCTCCCATTCTGTAGGTTGACTGTTCACTGATGATAGTCTCTTTTGCTGTGCAGAACCTCTTTAATTAGATCCCATTTGTCAATTTTGGCTTTTGTTGCCATTGCTTTGGTGTTTTAGTCATGAAGTCTTTGTCCATGCCTATGTCCTGAATGGTATTGCCTAGGTTTTTTTAATAGGGTTTTTATGGATTTAGGTCTTAAGTCTTTAATCCATCTTGAGTTAATTTTTGTATAAGGTGTAAGGAAGGGGGTCCAGTTTCAGTTTTCTGCATATGGCTAGCCAGTTTTCACATCACCATTTACTAAATAGGGAATCCTTTCCCCATTGCTAGTTTTTGTCAGGTTTGTCAAAGATCAGATGGTTATAGATGTCTCGTGCTATTTCTAAGGCCTCTGTTCTGTTCCATTGGTCTATATATCTGTTTTGGTACGAGAACCATGCTGTTTTCGTTACTGTATCCTTGTAGTAGAGTTTGAAGTCAGGTAGCGTGATGCCTCCAGCTTTGTTTTTGGCTTAGGATTGTCTTGGCTATATGGATTCTTTTTTGGTTCCATATGAAATTTAAAGTAGTTTTTTCTAATTCTGTGAAGAAAGCCAATTGTAGCTTGATGGGAATAGCATTAAATCTAAAAATTGGGTAGTATGGTCATTTTCACGATACAGATTCTTCCCATCCATGAGCATGGAATGTTTTTCCATTTGTTTGTGTCCTCTCTTATTTCCTTGAGCAGTGGTTTGAAGTTCTCCTTGAAGAGGTCCTTCACATCCCTTGTAAGTTGCATTCCTAGGTATTTTATTCTTTGTAGTAACTGTGAATGGGAGTTCACTCATGATTTGGCTATTACTGGTGTATAAGAATGCTTGTGATTTTTGCACATTGATTTTGTATCCTGAGACTTTGCTGAAATTGCTTATCAGCTTAAGGAGTTTTGAGGCTGAGATGATGTGGTTTTCTAAATATACAATCATATCATCTGCAAACAGAGACAATTTGACTTCCTCTTTTCCTATCTGAATACCCTTTATTTCTTTCTCTTGCCTGACTGCCTTGGCCGGAACTTCCAATACTATGTTGAATAGGAGTGGTGAGAAAGTGCATCCTTGTCTTGTGTGGGTTTTCAAAGGGAATGTATCCAGTTTTTTTCCATTCAGTACAATATCGGCTGTGGGTTTGTCATAAATAGCTCTTATTATTTCGAGACACACTATCAATATCTACTTTATTATTTTTAGCATGAAGTGGTGTTGAATTTTATCAAAGGGATTTTCTGCATCTATTGAGATAATCATGTGGTTTTTGTCATTGGTTCTGTTTATGTGATGGATTAGGTTTATTGATTTGCCTATGTTGAACCAGCCTTGCATCCCAGGGATGAAGCTGACTTGATCATGGTGGATAAGCTTTTTGATGTGATGCTGGATTTGGTTTGCCAGTATTTTATTGAGGATTTTTGCATCAATGTTCAGCAGGAAGATATTGGCCTGAAATTTTCTTTTATTGTTGTTTCTCTGCCAGGTTTTGGTATCAGGACAATGCTGGCCTCATAACATGAGTTAGGGAGGAGTCCTTTTATTCGTATTGTTTGGAATAGTTTCAGAAGGAATGGTAACAGCTTCTTCTTGTACCTCTGCTAGAATTCGGCTGTGAATCTGTCTGGTCCTGGGCTTTTTTTTGGTTGGTAGGCTATTAATTACTGCCTCAATTTCAGAACTTGTTATTGGTCTATTCAGGGATTTGACTTTTTCCTGGTTTAGTCTTGGGAGGCTGCATATCTCCAGAAACTTATTTCTTCTAGATTTTCTAATTTATTTGTGTAGAGGTGCTTATAGTATTCTCTGATGGTAGCTTGTATTTCTGTGGGATCAGTGGTGATATCCCTTTATCATTTTTTATTGTATCTATTTGATTCTTCTTTTTTCTTCTTTATTAGTCTGGCTAGCAGTCTATCTATTTTGTGGATCTTTTCAAAAAACAGCTCCTAGATTGATTTTTTAAAGGGTTTTTGTGTCTTTATGTCCTGCAGTTCTGCTCTGATCTTAGTTATTTCTTGTCTTCTGCTAGCTTTTTAATTTGTTTGCTTTTGCTTCTCTAGTTCTTTTAATTGTGATGTTAGGGTGTCAATTTTAGATCTTTCCCACTTTCTCCTGTGGGCATTTAGTGCTATAAATTTCCCCCTAAACACTCCTTTGGCTGTGTCCCAGAGATTCTGGTACATTGTGTATTTGTTCTCATTGGTTTCAAATAACTTATTTATTTCTGCCTTAGTTTTGTTATTTACCCAGTAGTTATTCAGGAGCAGGTTGTTCAGTTTCCATGTAGCTGTGTGATACTGAGTGAGTTTCTTAATCCTGAGTTCTAATTTGATCGCAGTGTGGTCTGAGAGACTGTTTGTTATGATTTCTGTTCTTTTGCATATGCTGAGGAGTGTTTTTACTTCAATTTCAGAATAAGTGCTATGTGGTGCTGAGAAGAATGTATATTCTGTTGATTCGGAGTGGACGGTTCTGTAGATGTTGATTAGGTCCACTTGGTTCAGAGCTGAGTTCAAGTCCTGGATATTCTTGTTAATTTCTGTCTCATTGATCTAATATTGACAGTTGGGTGTAAAGTCTCCCACTGTTAGAAGGAAAACAAACAAACAGAAAGCAGTAACATCAACAACAACAAAAAGGATGCCTATGAAAAAAACCCCATCTGAAGGTCACCAACGTCAAAGATCAAACGTAGATAAATCCATGAAGATGACGAAAAATCAGTGCAAAAATGCTGAAAATTCCAAAAACCAGAAGGCCTCTTCTCCTCCAAAGGTTCACAACTCCTTGCCAGCAAGGGAACAAAACTGGACAGAGAGTAAGTTTGACAAATTGACAGAAGTAGGTGTCAGAAGATGGGTAATAAACTCCTCTGAACTAAAGCAGCATGTTCTAACCCAATGCAAGGAAGCTAACAACCTTGATAAAAGGTTACAGGAACTGCTAAGTATAATAGGCAGTTTAGAGAAGAACATAAATGACCTGATGGAGCTGAAAAACACAGCACGAGAACTTCATGAAGTATACACAAGCTGTTCGTTAGTTTTCCTTCTAACAGGCCCCTCTTCTGCAGGTCTGTTGGAGTTTGCTGGAGGTCCACTCCAGACCCTGTTTGCCTGGGTATCACCAGCGAAGTCTGCAGAACAGCAAAGATTGCTGCCAGCTCCTTCCTCTGGAAGCTTCACCCCAGAAGCGCACGCACCGGATGCCAGTCAAAGCTCTCCTGTATGAGGTGTCTGTCCACCCCTGCTGGGAGGTGTCTCCCAGTCAGGAGGCATGGGGGTCAGGGACCCACTTAAGGAGGCAGTCTGTCCCTTAGCAGAGCTTGAGTGCTGTGCTGGGAGATCCACTGCTCTCTTCAGAGCCGGCAGGCAGGGACATTTAAGTCTGCTGAAGCTGCACCCATAGCCACCCCTTCCCCCAGGTGCTCTGTCCCAGGGAGATGGGGGTTTTATCTATAAGCCCCTGACTGGGGTTGCTGCCTTTCTTTCAGAGACGCCCTGCCCAGAGAGGAGGAATCTAGAGAGGCAGTCTGGCTACAGCAGCTTTGCTGGCCTGTGGTGGGTTCCACCCGGTTCAAACTTCCTGGTGGCTTTGTTTACACTGTGAGGGAAAAACCACCTACTCAAGCCTCCATAGTGGCAGACGCCCTTCTCCCCAACAAGCTCGAGTGTCCCAGGTCGACTTCAGACTGCGGTGCTGGCAGCGAGAATTTCAAGCCAGTGGATCGTAGCTTGCTGGGCTCCATGTGGGTGGGACCTGCTGAGCAAGACCACTTGGCTCCCTGGCTTCAGCCCCCTTTTCCAGGGCAGTAAATGGTTCTGTCTCACTGCCATTCCAGGTGCCACTGTGGTATGGAAAAAAAAAAAAAAAAACTCCTGTAGCTAGCTTGGTGTCTGCCCAAATGGTGCCCAGTTTTGTGCTTGAAACCCAGGGCCCTGGAGGTGTAAGAACCTGAGGGAATCTCCTGGTCTGCGGGTTGTGAAGACACCAGGGGAAAAGTGTAGTATCTGGGCCGGATAGCACTGTCCCTCACAGCACAGTCCCTCATGGCTTCCCTTGGCTAGGGGAGGGAGTTCCCCGACCCTTTGTGCTTCCTAGGTGAGGTGACACCCTACCCTGCTTCTGCTTGCCCTCTGGGGCTGTCTTAACCAGTCCCAATGAGATGAGCGGGTACCTCCATTGGAAATGTAGAAATCACCTGCCTTCTGCATTGGTTTTGCTGGGGCTGCAGACTGGAGCTTTTCCTATTTGGCCATCTTGCCAGCTGCAGAATACGCGTTCTTCTTATCAGTACATGGAACATTCTCCAGGATAGACCACATATTAGGCCACAAAAAAACAAGTCTCAACAAATTTTCAGAAACTGAAATCATATCGAATATCTTCTCAGATCACAATAGAATAAAACAAGAAATCAATAGCAAGGAAAACTTTAGAAACTTTACAACTACATAGAAATTAATATGCTCTTGAATGACCAATGAGTCTGTGAAGAAACTAAGAAGGAAATCAAAAAATTTCTTGAAACAAATGAAAATAGAAACACAACATACCAAAACCTATGGAATACAGCAAAAGCAGTGCTAAGAAAGAAGTTTATTGCAATAAACATCCACATCAAAAAATTAGAAATATTTCAAATAACCTAATGATGTACCTTAAGAAAGCAGAAAAGCAGGCCGGGTGCAGCGGCTCATGCCTGTAATCCCAGCACTTTGGGAGGCCAAGGTGGGCAGATCACGAGGTCAGGAGATCGAGACCATCCTGGCTAACATGGTGAAACTCCGTCTCTACTAAAAGTACAAAAAATTAGCCGGGCGTTGTGGCAGGCGCTTGTAGTCCCAGCTACTCCAGAGGCCGAAGCAGGAGAATGGCGTGAACCCAGGAGGCAGAGCTTGCAGTGAGCAGAGATCACACCATTGCACTCCAGCCTGGGCAACAGAGTGAGACTCCGTCTCAAAAAATATATATAAAATAAAATAAAAATAAAAAAGAAAGTAAAAAAGCAAGGGAAAACCAAAGCCAAAATTAATAAAAGTAAAAACATAATAAAGATCAAGCAGCAGCCTGGGCAACATAGTAAGAACTCATCTCTACAAAATATCAAAATAAAAATAAATTAACCAGGCATAGTGGCATATATCTGTGGTCCCATGATCCCAAGCTACTCAGGCGGCTAAGGTGGGAGGATCACTTGAATTTAGGAGGTCAAGTCTACAATGAGTCATGATTGTGCCTCTGCACTGCAGCCCAGGTGACAGAACAAGACCCGGTCTAAAACAAAGGAGGGAGGACAAAAAAGATCAATGAAACAAAAAGATAAACAAAATCTATAAACCATTAGCTAGACTATGAAAAAAAGAGACACAACCCAAATAAAGAAAATCAGAAACAAAAAAAGATATATTACAACTGATACCACAGAAATAGAAAGACCATTAAAGACTATTAATAAGCAACTATACTCCAAAAACTGTAAAACCTAGAGGAAACAGATAAATTCATGTATACATATAACCTACCAAGAAGAAATAGAAAGCCTAAACAGACCAACAAAGACAAACCCACTGCCAGATGGCTTTACTGTTGAATTCTACCAAATGTGCAAAGAACTAAAACCAATTCTTCTGAAACTATTCCAAAAAACGAAGAGCAGTGAATTCTTCCTAATTCCTTCTATAATGCCAGCATTACCCTGATACCAAAGTGAGACAAGGGTACAACCAAAAAAGAAAACTACAGGCCAATATCCCTAATGAACATAGATGTAAAAGTCCTCAACAAAATACTAGCAAACCAAATCCAAAAGCACATCAAAAAGATAATACACTACAGTCAAGTAGGATTTATCTCAGGGATGCAAGGATGGCTCAATATATGCAAATCAATAAATGTGATACCTGTCACCAATAGAGTGGAGGACAAAACCTTATGATCAATAGATGCACAAAAAATATTTGATAAATTTTAACATTCCTTCATGATAAAACAAAACTCTCAACAAATTATGTATAGAAGGAACATACCTACACAATAAAAATCATATATGACAAACCCACAGCTAACATCAGACTGAACACGGAAAAGCTGAAAACTCTTCCTGTAAGAACTGGAACAAGACAAGGATGCCCACTTTCATTGCTCTTATTCAGCACAGTATTGAACATCGTAGACAAAGCAATTAGGCAAGAGAAAGATATAAAGGGCATCCAAATTGGAAAAGAGGAAGTCAAATTGGCCCTTTGCAGAGAACATGACCTTATAGATAGAGAAACCTAAAGACTCCATCAAAAAACTCTTAGAACTAGTAAATGAATTCAGTAAAGTTGCAAGATACAAAATCAACTTATAAAAATCAGTAGAGTTTCTACACACCAATAATGAATTATCTGGAAAACAAAATCAAGAAAGCAATCCCATTTAAAATTGCTACCAAAAGGCCAGGCTTGGTGGCTCGAGTCTGTAATCCCAGCACTTTGGGAGGCCAAGACAGGCGGATCACGAGGTCAGGAGATCGAGACCATCCTGGCTAACACGGTGAAACCCCATCGCTACTAAAAGATACAAAAAACCAGCCGGGTGAGGTGGCAGGCGCCTGTAGTCCCAGCTACTCAGGAGGCTGAGGCAGGAGAATGGCATAAACCTTGGAGGCAGAGCTTGCAGTGAGCTGAGATCCGGCCACTGCACTCCAGCCTGGGCGACAGAGCGAGACTCCATATCAAAAAAAAAAAAAAAAAAAATTGCTACCAAAAAATACTTGCGAAGAAATTTAATCAAGGAGGTGAAAGATCTCCACAATGAAAACTACAAAATACTAATGAAAGAATTTAAAGAGGACACGAAACATGGAAAGATCTCCCATGCCCACAGACTGGAAAAATTAATATTGTTAAAATGATCATACTATCCCAAGCAATCTACAGATTCAATGCAATCTCTATCAAAATATCAATGACATTCTTCACATAAATTTTTTAATCCTAAAATATGTGTGAAACCACAAAAGACAAGTAGCCAAATCACTTCTGAGCAAAAAGTACAAAGCTAGAGGCATTACACTATCTAACTTTAAAATATACTACAAAGCTGTAGTAACCAAAACAGCATGGTATTGGTATAAAAACAGACATATAGACCAATGGGACATAAAAGAGAAACCAGAAATAAATCAACATATTTACAGCCAACTGATTTTCAACAAAGGCATCAAGAATATAAATTGAGGAAAGGACACTCTCTTCACTAAATGGTGCTAGGAAAACTGGATATCCATATGTAGAGAAATAAAACTGGGCTTTTATCTCTTACCATATACAAAAATCAACCCAAAATGAATTAAAAACTTAAATGTAAGACCCAAAAGTATAAAACTACTAGAAGAAAACACAGGGAAAATCCTCAGGATACTGGTCTAGGCAAAGATTGTATGGGTAAGGCTGTTATGGGGAAGCACAGGCAACAAAAAACAAATAGGCAAATGGTACCACCTCAAACTAAAAAGCTTCTGCACAGCAAAGGAAACAACAAAGTGAAGAGACAATCTGTAGAATGGGAGAAAACATTTGCAAACTATACATATGAAACAGGACTAATATCCAGAATATATAAGGAACTCAATAGCAAAAAACCTAATAATCCAAATAAAAAGTTGGAAAAACAGAAAGGTAAATACCACATGTCCTCACTCATATACGAGCTAAAAAGTTCTGCTCATAGAAGTAGAGAGAATTGTTGTTATTAGACTGAGAAAGGCAGGAGTAGGAAGATAATGGTTAACAGATACAAAATTATAGCTAGATAGGAGGAATAAGTCCTAGTGCTCTGCAGCAATGTAGGATGAATACGATCAACAATAATTTATGGTATATTTTCAAAAAGCTAGATGATTTTGAATGTTCTCTACACAAAGCAATGATAATGTTTGAAGTGACAAATATGTTAATTATCCTGATTTGGTCATTGTACATTGTATTTGATCATTGCACATGTATTGAAATATCACTTTATCTCATAAACAGGTCCAATTATGAAGTGTTACCTAAAAAGAAAAAGAAGAAAATATATACTTTTGGGACATACAAAAAAGGAGAAAGGAATAAAAGAAATAATAAAGCAAATATTATCTAAAATTGCTATGATAGGTGATTTCATCTATTACTTAAACCTATTTAATCTAACCTCACATTTTTACAGATGAGAAAACGTAGATTCAGAAGGGTTAAAATCTGCCACCAAATTTTACAGTTTGGTAGAATGTGATTCAGCTACAGTTCATCTACCTTTTTTTTTTTTTTTTTTTGAGATAGAATCTCACTCTGTCACCCAGGCTGGAGTGCAACCTCCGTCTCCCAGGTTCAACCAATTCTCCTGCCTCAACCTCCCAAGAAGCTGGGACTACAGGCAAGTGCCATCACACCCTGGCTAATTTTTGTATTTTTAGTGGAGATGGGGTTTCACCACGTTGGCCAGGCTGGTCTCAAACTCCTGACCTTACATGATCTGCCCACCTCAGCCTCCCCAAGTGCTGGGATCAAAAGCATGAGCCACCACACCCAGCCTGAAGTCCATCTAATTCTAAAGCATAATTGCTTTTTACTAAACCATGATCCTCTCAAGGAAAAGTAACAAGGTTGAAAATAGAAATATGTTAGAGTGTAGGCTAAAATTTTCAGCTTGAATACTTCTATAATAGTGGTATTTCCGGGTGTTATTTTCAGGGGACTTTCCCCTTACAGTTTATGTATTTCTTGATTAATTTTCTTTTTGGTTGTTTAAATGAGCAATAGTATTTTTTAAGTAGAAGAGTATTAAAGAAATATTAAAGTACTTAGTAAAACTGAATTTAGACTGGTAAAAACCTTTTAAATTATTATCAAGTGTCGGTGAGAGATGTAGGGAGAAAAATCGTAACACTGCTAACTTGTAAACTAATGTATAAACTAATAGTCGTTTTGGAGGGCACTTTGGCAACCTCTACTGTGTAATAAATTTATCCTCTGACTGGCTGAACCAAGTGGCTCACACCTGTAATCCCAGCACTTTGGGAAGCTGAGGTGGGAAGACGGCTTGAGATCAGGAGCTCAAGACCAGCCTGGTCAACACAGCAAGACCCCTATCTCTACAAAAACTAAAAATATTAGCAGAGCACGGTGGCATGCACCTGCAGTATTGGCTACTCTGGAGGCTGAGTGAGGAGGATTCCTGTAACCCAAGGGTTCAAGGTTACAGTGAGCTATGATTGAGCCACTGCCCTCCAGCCTGGGCAATGGAGGAAGATCCTGTCTCCAAATAAACAAACTAAAAACTTATCTTCTGATCCAATTTTAGTTCTAGAAATCTATCCTGCAGACATTTCTGTATCAGTACACAAAGATCTGTATGTTCACTGCAACACTGCTTATAATAGAAAGGAAGAAAAGAACTAAAGAACAAAAGAATGAAGTGAGAAAGACAAAGAAAGAACAAACCTCGACTCCTTAATGGGGAACTGGTTAAATAATTTACCGTAAAACCACATTATGGAATATAAATAATCATTAGAAAGAATGATGAAGATCAGCTGGGCACAGTGGCTCACACTTGTAATCCCAGCACTTTGGGAGGCCAAGGTGGGAGGATCACTTGAGTCTAGGAGTTCGAGACTAGCCTGGGCAACATAGGGAGACACTGTCTCTACAACAAAAAAAAATTTCTGTATTAGCCAGGTATATTGGTGCACACCTGTAGTCCCAGCTACTTGGGAAGCTAAGGTGGGAGGATCACTTGAACCCAGGAGGTTGAGGCTGCAGTGAGTTGAGATCACACTAATGCACTCAGAGTGAGTAGACCTAGGCAACAGAATAAGAGACACTATCTCACAAAAAAAACAAAAATTGTGAAGATGTGCACTGCTGTGAAAACATGTATTTGTATTGACAAATATATGTATAGGTTCTGATGTGGAAACTGAAACAAAATACAGTTAAAGAAAGGAAATCACAGAATATATATATAACATTATATTAAAAAGGGTAAATATGTTATAGATACATAAATAAAACTAGCCATAGGATATATGTAGGTGTGTATACAAAGAGATACACAGACATATATAGAAAGAAAGATCTAGAAAAACAAAAAAATATCCTAATAGTGACTGCTTCTAGAAACAAGTGTGGGATTGGGTATATGCCTAAGTAACTTTCTCTTTTACTCTTGCAGAGGTTGACCCACATTTTCTGTAAAGGGCCAGTAATTAAATATTTTAGGCTTGTGGGCTATACAGTCTCTTGCAATTACTCAACTATGCTGCTGTGTAGCAAGAAAGCAGTCATAGACAAAGGAGTGCAAGTGTGTTCAATAAAACTTTATGAACACTGATATTTGAATTTCATAGGATTTTCACACATCATGAAATATTATTAATCTAATTTTTTTCAACCATTAAAAAATGTAAAGACCACTCTTAACTCCTGGGCCATACAAAAACAGGTGCTGGGCCAGATTTGGCCTACAGGTCACAGTTTCCTGATCCCTACTCTAGAACAATGCTGCTCAATACAGAAGCCATGAGCAGCACACTGCTACTGAGCACTTGAATTGTGACTAGTTCAAATTGAGATGTGCAGTAAGTGTAAAATTACAAAGGCTTAGTACAAAAAAAAACCTCCTTAATGATTTCATGTTGAGTATATAGTATGTGAAAATAATATTTTGGAAATACTGGCTTAAATAAAATTTTTATTTTATTTTTAAAGTAGAGATGGGGGGTCTCACTATGTTGACCAGGCTGTTCTTAAACTCCTAGCCTCAAACAATCCTCCCATATCAGCCTCCCAAAGAGCTGGGCTTACAGGCATGAACCACTGTACCCAGCCTAAATATATTTCTATTTAATACCACCTATTTCTTTTTATTATGTTTAACATAGCTACTAGAAAATTTTAAACTATATTTGTGGCTCACATTGTATTTCTACTGGATAGCATTGCTCTATATATTTCCACATTATCTGATTTGTTTTACAACAAGCTTTTATTTATCACCTCAGTAATTTTAATAATATTGAGTGAATAATAATCAATGCCAGTGTTCTACAAATATTTGTCACTATACCTGAGAAACTATATTATTCAATTTTCTAAGAAAATTATTTCAAGCCAAGCATGGTGGCTTATGCCTATAATCCCAACACTTTGGGAGGCCAAGGTGATGAATTGCTTGAGCTCAGGAGTATGACCAGCCTGGGCAACATGGCAAAACCCTATCTCTACAAAATATACAAAAATTAGCAGGGCGTGGTGGTGCCTGCCGGTAGTTCCAGCTACTCAAAGGCTGAGGTGGGAAGACTGCTTGAGCCTGGGAGGCACAGGTTTAGTAAGCCATGATCATGCCGCTGTATTCCAGCCTGGACGACATAGCGAGACCCTGTCTCAAAGAAAAGAAAAAAGCAAAAATGAAAATTACTTCATTCCTGTAGCACCTAGAGGAAAGAAACACCTTCTATTACTGCTCCATTAACTCTACTCTAACTACTTGAAACATCCAAACCTTCAGCTGCCCTTATAAAGAAAATGTATACAAAACAAATACCCAATTAAAATAGTTATCAAAATCATCTGGCAATGTAAGAATAGTCTCATTAACAACAGCTACTCAAAAATACCACAAATCAGGCCAGGCACTGTGGCTTATGCCTGTAATCCCAGCACTCTGGGAGGCTGAGGTGGGCGGATCACTTCAGGTCAGGAGTTTAGACTGGCCTGGCCAACATGGTGAAACACCATCTCTATTAAACATTAAAAAATTAGCAGGACGTGGTGGTGCCTGTAATCCCAGTTACCTGGGAGGCTGAGGCAGGAGAATCGCTTGAAGCCAGGAGGTGGGGGTTGCAAGTGAGCCAAGATCACACCACTGCACTCCAGCCTGGACAACACAGCGAGACTCCATCTAAAAAACAAAAATAGTATAAATCATCATCTATTAACCTTATAGAGATGCAGGAGAGCAGCCATAAATAACTTTAAGATTTCTTTTTCAACCCTATTTAGAAGATTTTTACATTTGAACTGTCAATGTTGATGACACTGAAGTTCTCTTCTATTGTACCTATTAAATGAGATAAACACATAAAGCTCATGAAAGTAACTAGTATGTTAGTAAAAGATTAATAAATATTAGTAATGTTTACAATTTTTGACTTATCTCCACCTTACAAATGGGATGTGTTCTGAAAAGCTCATTAGTAAGTCAACTGTTTAGAATTTGAAATGCATTTTCTTTTAGACATATATATATTCACATGGATATAAACATATAATTTCAAATAGTACATAAAAGTACATAAAGTAATACATATTATGTATACACGTCTTAGTCCATTTGCTATATAGGAATGCCTTAGTCTGTTGCTATAAAGGAATAACTGAGGCTGGGCAATTTATAAAGAAAAGAGGTTTATTTAGCTCACAGTTCTGTAGACTGTACAAGAAGCATCTGCTTCTGGTGAGGGCTTCAGAGTGCTTCAATTTACGATAGAAGGTGAAGGAGGGCAGGCATCTCACAGCAAGAGGAAGCAAGAGAGAGAAGAGGGTGGTGCTAGATTCTTTTAAACAGTCAGGTCTTGCAAGAACTAAAGGAAGCACTACCAGGAGGGCACCACACTCTTCACGAAGGATGCCTCTCCATGATCCAAATATCTCCCACCAGGCCCCACCTCCAACACTGGGGATCAAATTCCTACATGAAATTTGGAGGGGTCAAGCATCCAAACTACATCAATATATAATTTTAAAATACTGCTCAATGTCAGGATATGAATGCCAGGTATAAGTTTATTCTCTCTAATATCAGAGGGGCTACTTCCCCAATTTTCTAAAGCACTAAGACAATCTTAAGCATAGTAATCACTAAATAAATTCTTAGTTAATATAATTGTATGTGTTCAGGCTGGGCGCGGTGGCTCAAGCCTGTAATCCCAGCACTTTGGGAGGCCAAGGCAGGCAGATCTTGAGGTCAGGAAATTGAGACCATCCTGGCTAACATGGTGAAACCCCGTCTCTACTAAAAAATACAAAAAACTAGCCGGGCGAGGTGGCGGGTGCCTGTAGTCCCAGCTACTGGGGAGGCTGAGGCAGGAGAATGGTGTGAACCCAGGAGGCGGAGCTTGCAGTGAGCTGAGATCCAGCCACTGCACTCCAGCCCGGGCCACAGAGTGAGACGCCGTCTCAATATATATATATATATAAATATATATATATAAAATTGTTAGCCAGGCAAGGTGGCTGGCGCCTGTAGTCCCAGCTACTCGGGAGGCTGAGGCAGGAGAATGCGGTAAACCCGGGAGGCGGAGCTTGCAGTGAGCTGAGATCCGGCCACTGCACTCCAGCCCAGGCGACAGAGCAAGATTCCGTCTCAAAAAAAAAAAAAAAAAAAAAAAAAAATGTATGTGTTCATTCTAGATCTTTTTGCTCTGGAGGATTTTTTTAGTATGAAAAGGAGAAAACATAGGTAGAATAATATTCTCTTATATTAAGAGTGCTTTGTGGAAAGGAACTAGAGTTATAGTTTGGCATCAAACAACTGATCTAGGACTGTTACCTGCAAATTATGGTGACATATTTAGCCTCAGTATCAGAACTTTGTAATAACTAGGATATCAAATGATGTTATCATTTCTATGAAGTCATCTTTTAAAAGTATGAAGCATTCCTGAATCAGAAGGCTACAAACCTGAACCTTATTTTGTTCCTAAACCTTAGAGCCCTTAATTGAGATGATTTGATGTTGAAGTCTCAGACTTTTTAGGAATGGCCACTACAAGAAGTCAATATTTAAAAATAATTCCATCTGCTATAGAACTATTAAGATGTTTATACTCACACTCAGTGCTGAGTGTTAGGAAATGCCTCTTTCCTTGAGAAATGTTGAGTGTATGGGAGGGTGTTCTTCCTAAATGCAAGGAAAATATAACTGACTTTTTCAACTGACCACGAGGAAGCTTACAGCCAAATGTGAGGCTCAACTGTAGGAATTCAGTAGGCTTTATAACCCATTTAGTTGACGTTTTTTCAACTTATATCTTAACTTCCTACTCTTTTATAAGATCCTTATTTATGAGGTCTTGAGTCTTACTAAATGTTTAAAGCACACAAATATATTTATTTATAAACTGCCTCAGATTTTTTATGAATCAAGGCAGAGGAAGAATAAATGTTTATGTTTTTCTTTTTTTGCCTTACATATATCCTCTTGAGTCTCTAAGTCAAAATATCTATGTGAGAGAGATACATCTTGCTTGAACATGTGGAAATGGGACAATCCATATACGGGAAGATAAGGACAATTCGTGATTAGACTTTCTTGGGCATGAAACATGTTTGATCTTCATAAGTGTGTTTACCTATATCATTTATTACCTATAAAGTTAAATACAGTCACATGTGCATATTAAATATACAGAACATTCTCCATTTTCCTTTAACATGGGTACAGAAGCCCTGATTTGTTCATACAATATCCATGACCAAATAATCTCTTTCTGTCACATAAATTTTTTTTCATGAGCAGAGCACTTAAACAACAATTGTACCTACTAAACCTGGGTTTTATGTAAAGATTATTTCAGAGGGCACTGGAAACCCCAGGTTTCTCTTCGATCCTTCAGTTCTTTAGAAAGCAATTTCTAACCCACCAGTTCCACCACCCTTTTAATTTCCATAAATTGTTAGTAAGAGCTGCATCAAGGCATTCTGCCATCAATTATTTCACAACGGTAGCTCAATCATATATGCACTATCACTGATTATCCTAAAGAAATACTGCACTTAAGAGAACCAACTCTAAATCATCATACATCTCATTCCAGCAGGTGTAGCTAAGAAATGAAAATAAAGCTAATTATATATACCTCAATATTTATAGAAAAATAAAATTTCATATAACTTTCCATTCAGGTCTTTCAGAGTATTTTGTTTATATATTTGTAATGGTAAACATATAAAGAATGTATTGAAACAATGGCCTTGTAAATTATTCTATTATCCAAATCCTAGAACAATAACTTATGTAAAACATTTAACCTTAATATACCCTTTACAGCTCAAGATTTAGTTCTTCATTAAAAAGTGAACTTTAAAATATATAAATTTGATTTAAAATTTTTTGAATATGTTATTAAAAAATCTTTCACTCATTGAAGTTTGCCATTTTTTATGGGTGAGTTAGTTTTTTAAAAAATTTATATTGGATACATAGCATTTGCTTTTTGTTTTTGAAGAGGTAACCTACTCCAAATGTTCTATTTTCTTTCTGTTAGATAATTATACATTTTTAAAGACATACTACATGCCAATGATAAGCTGGTTTCATTTAAGCTGGTTCTGATTTTCTCAAGCAATTCTTATTTCTCTGGCTTGGTATTTTGGGCCAAATTCCAATGGCTGTGGTTTGTGACATTTTTGTGTAATTTCCATGATCTCTAAAAGTAAAAACACCAGTTTGAATCACCTTTTCGGTATTACCCCTACATAATTCCCTATACAGTGACAAGATCAAATTGCCTTTTACATTTAGTACTTCACTTTTAAAAACTTTATAATAAACCCTAGATTGACTAGAGTCAGATCCCACAATTTATTTCACAAACTGGATATTCTGGGGCAATAATCAGTAATTTTCAAGTCCATCTGACACATCTCTTGTGGTTTAAGACTCTCATTTTATTAGATTTTTTTGGGTTTTGGTTTTCTTGAGAAAATCTTATAAGGCAACTTTATTAAAAGTCAGGTTTTCCTTGTGGCACTCACTGTCTGAATAAAGTAGCTTAATGAATTGTTTCACATTAAGTTTTTTAATGCAGATTATTAAGCAACAATTAAATTGCTTAAAATCTACCAAAATTTGCATTGATTTATGAGGTAAACATTAGCCTATTGCTTCCTTTTAAGAACAATTCTCAACCTACAATTCAGACAGATACACATGAATACAAGTATCTGTCAACTATTCCCTCAACATTAATAGTACACAGAAGAACAAAAGGGGACAAAATTGGGCAAATTATTCTCTAATTACTATATTGTCACAGCTGTTCCTTCTAAAATGTACACAGGAAAACTTTTTACTAACAAATCCAACAACCTAATAATCAATTTACCAAAACATCAAATATTGGAGTTCTCCTTCAAGTAAGTGATGGGGGCAATAAATAACCCAATTACTTAGCCCAGATGTTAAAAATTGACACCTTCCTTGATAATTACAAAGTAATTTGTAAATGTAAGATGACACACCTTTAATGAGACTTGTAGGAGAAAAAGAGTTTACATTAGTCACTAAATCTCAGATTTGAAAAATGTGACAGTACGTGAGAAGCTATAAAATATTGTATTTTTAAAAGCTTTGTGTATTTACTCTAATTAGGTTGTGCTGGAAACATGGTAGAACACTTAGAAAAACTAATCCCTCACATGAAATAACAGAAATATAATTTTGCTTAAAATTCAAAAGACTCTTTTTTCCTATAAAAGAGTCATTTAATGACATTCCAAAACATCTAAAAAATGTTGTTAAATGGAAATATCACTATGTTCTAAAATATTTTAAACTTTCTATATGCACAAAATATACAATAAACTTGTAATTCAGAAATAAAAAATTGTATTTCAATATTGCCATTGTTTTTCCCATACATGTATTATTACTCTAAAAAATAATTTTTAACATAGAAAAATTTGAATTTGTGGCTCAGGCTCCTAAGTCTAGGGTGAAATAATTGGGACATACTGGATAATTTCCCTATTTTTACTCCCCTGTTATAGCCCAATGTTATTCTCTACTCTGACTGTAAAAACTGGTGTTACAGTTTGACCCTAGAAGGGGAGGTTTCTTGTTTTGTTTTGTTTTTATCGTTAGGAGGATGGGAGGAGGAATCATTTCATTGGACCATATTATAATAATTTTGACAACAAAATGTCTTCATCACCTACTATTCATTCTCACACTGTACTAATAATTGTGTTAGCTTAAAATATGTTCATTGGTACCAATTATCATTGGTCAGAAAACAATTTTCAATTTAAAATATTTGAATTTCAGGAAAAGGATCACAAGATTTTTTTGAGTAAACTTCCAGGAGTTTCTATTTTGTGAAGAAAATATGAAAGGATTACTGTGTTACAAAGAAATAACAAAGCTTTATAAACACAAGTGTAAAATTACCATAAGACATTTAAAATAATTGAAATGAGCACTATTGGAAAAAGGCTTATAGAGGGACTAAAGAGAAATGAGAACCAGATCTCAGAAACTGATGAATTTAGCAAAAAAAGCTGTAAAATAATTCAAATAAACTTTGTGTTTCATCTCTATGGCAGTTTTATTTTCCTCTTTATAACCTCAAATTTTGCTGCAAAACACTAGTTTCCTTAAGATTTTTCTTTATTACCTTCCCAACTGCAAAGACAGTATTTTAAGGCTACTTCTACAGCATAAAACTTTTATTAATCAAATTATTTCACAACTAGTTTAACTGCAAATGTAGCAAGTGTCTCAGTTCTAAAAGGCACTTACTTACGTTTTTGGGTATCAAGCAGAAAGTTATATTTTCAGTTAGTCTTGATGAGGAAATACAAGACCCACTGGAAACCTATTCACCACCTAGAAAAACAGTATTTCCCTCTAAGTACTGGCTGGACCCCCACTTCAAAGTGGGTATGTCAGAAGTTTCTCAGCTCCTCCCAAGTTCCTTTTGCTGAGCTTCTGTCTGCCAACAGCAAATCCAAACTGCAGAAGACTCTTTCTTCAGAATTTTTTTGCTAAATATTTTTGGCCCTAAGGCTATCCAACACATCAGAGATTTTCAATAAATTTCACATTTTTGCTAGAAAGCCAGGAGAGTGTTTTATCTAGAAAAATCTTGTCTTTTTGTCTAGAAAAAATTTCTGTATCTGCCACAGCCTATCTTAGTCTGCTTTCAATGTTATAATGTGTGAAACTATAAAAACCTAAACTATGAAAAAGGCAGGTACCAAATCACATAGAGCATGCTATCCTTTGTGTGTAAAATGGTAGTATGCTTCTAGATGGACAGGCTATTCCAAAAGAAACAGGTAACACCAAATACTCTGAGGGGAAGAACTGGGAGGCTTGAAGGATAGGAGAGTGAGAACCATTTCTTTTCACTGTATTCCCTTAGGTAGTATTTGCATTTTATTTTATTTTTTAATTGTATTATTTTGCTGGGTGCCAGCATTGTTTTTTAAGGAAAACAATAAGAAAACACTCCTGAGAAATACATTTCCTGTGAAATGCAGTTTAGTCAATAATATTTGAGAATCTACTAAGTATAAATTTCTACTAAGATATAAAAATCTACTAAGTATAATTTAGGTACACGATAATCTGATGAAATGAATACAAAGCTTCAATGGAATATCAATTGGGTTATATTGTATCTATATATAAATGTACATACACATCCTTCAGACTATATCAATTTTCAGAATCATCCACACACATCCAAATAGTGTTTCCGGCATGAAGATACGTTAATTTCTAGAATGAGATACAAACAATTGACAGGGAGAAATGTCAAAAATTGTAGATTTTTCTTCCCCAGAACTGTTTACCTATAGCGATGGAATACTATTTGACTTATCAAATTCCTACGCAGTCAGAAAGTGACTCTCTGCAGAGAACCTTCAGATGTGATAAAGTGCTTTTAATTTAAAGAGGGAAGCATTCCAGATGTATATGCACTTATAACAGGACCCAATGCAGTTGAAAAACAAAATAAGCAAAAATTGTAGTACAACCACTTAATGTTAACTGCTATATCAAAGTTCTACAAAGAAAATTACATGAGATGAAATGTATAGCCTGAAAAGAGAGTAACTAATAATCATCTGGAAAAAATTAGAATTGTAAACACCTTTCAATTTGGACAACTAATCAATATGGAGATTATGATAATGGATTTCATTTTTGAAATACATTTGAACTTGAAAATTAAATATAATGGTCTACAAATAACTTTTATATTCACAGATGTCATAACACAATTATTTTTTACTCACCCTGTTGTCTCTGAGAAACGTTTGAAATGACTTTCTATTTTATTTAAGCTAATACATACAAGTAAACAATACAATTTAAACTAAACTGGAAACGTAAAATCCAAACTGTAGTTTTCAGAAAGATCCCAGCAAGTGTTTAAATACATACATAAATGCTTCTTTGTGTATCATTAGTTTGTTTGTTTTTTTAAGTAGGTAATTCCAGTGCAGGTGAGGATGAAGACCTAGCCCAAGTGTTTCAAGTTCATAAAAGGCCTGTAAAAGTAGCATCGTGTTAAAACTGTAGCAATATGAATCTTGCTAAGTCAATACTGATGTCTGTAAACAATTCTTGTAATCTTGCATTTTATTTTTACAGTATATTAAAACATTACTCTTAACATTCGTCTGTCACTTCGTTCCCATAGGTGACCTATGACTTTTTCCCCCCTAGAAAGGGCAGATTCTTTGCAAAACTATACTGAGATTAACAAAACAATAATTTAAATCATAAGAACAAAACCATGGAGCACATTGCCACCAAAGAACTAAAACCAAACAGAAAAAGGAATATGTAATACTGTTCTTGCCTTCAAAACACGTACTGTCAGGTTAAACTTAAATCGTTTCCACACACCCTTTTCTGGGAAAAAAAAAAAAAAAAAAAAACACACACGTAAAATACTGCTTAAGAAAGCACTCTCCGTGTTTTTCTTTCTCCTGCTCCAGTTTCCAAGAAAACTTACAAATTTTATTTTCATTTCCCCGTTATCATTATTATTGCTGCAAGATTGTTTTCAATATTTAATCAAATGCTTTGCACTTCTTTTGTCTTACGCTTTGTCTTGTTCAGTATTTAGTAGAGAGTTCGTAATGTCTAAGTATTCGGATAAAACTGCAAGTCAAAGGATGACAAAGTTTTAAAAATCTGTTTATCTATGGTTTTGTATTTTTCCAAAGAAACTACAATTTTCACCTGATTTCTGCATCCACTTTCATACCGCTTGAACAGGTTATATTTTTCCAATAACAACAAAAAGATCCATTGCAAACAACTAGAAATATTGGGAAGTTTTGATGTTTTGTCTTTCTCTTCTTTTTGATCATGATAGTGATGGAAGAATAAACTTAAGTCAGAGATATTTATTGAGAGAAAGAGAGAAAGAACACACACAAAGGGAAAGAAAGCAGTAAAAACAACTTTTCAAGTGTAAACTCAGTATGAAATATTTTAGGAAATAAAAATGTTCCCCCTCTTTCCCTTGTTCAATCTCCATCCCCACAGAGGAAAAACAGAATACTTACAACTTAGTATCTGCGTATTTATCAGTGTATGTGTATTTTCTCTCTTCTTTAGGCTTGGATACTTTGAGCTAATTTGGAAGTGCCCGTTTGGTTGCCCACAAAATGATGCTTAAGGGTCTAAAGGCGCATAAATTAGGGAGCCCTACAATGGCAAAGGACGGTCATTGTACCTCCTCTCTTTATGCGCTCTTACGGTGGGACCCAAGAGCCTTTTTTTTTTTTTTTTTTTTTAACACTTTAGGTGATGGAGCGAATGAGGGACTGGTAACTGGAGAGGACGAAACGAGCCCCCGCAACACCCTCCCCCCAAACTTAGCAGCATGTTCCCCACTCCGCAATTATACCAGACTTTGCATCGAAGTCGCTTTAGAAAACTGAGGTCTGGACGGGACCAGGCGAGCAGTCCTTCTTGTCTAGCCTCGACGCCAACCTCGGAGTTTCTATTTGTGGAGCTCGAGGGCTGGGGTAACGGCCGCAGATGGAGGAGCGAAGGATGGGAAAAGCAACGGGGGGTGATCTTTCCAAGAAACACCCAACAGCCGCTTTTACCTTTTTTGCCTCCATTATGGGGCGGGGGCTGGGGGGGCGAGAGAAAAAGATGTCAATGACCATTGTTTGCTCGTTTGGGATGTTGCTCCGCCCCCCGAGTCTGTCGTAAACCTGGCGCCGGACTAAAATAA